>NW_016809016.1:417998-429862 GCF_001698545.2 Rhinopithecus bieti
GGCTTTTGTTATCCACATAGTCTTTCCTTGGTCCTCACAGCAGTCCTATGAGGTGGCACCTATCATTATGCCCATTTCACAGAGGGAAAAATCGAGACCCCGAGATCTCACAATGAAGTGCATTCAAACCCAGGGCAGCCTGGCTTCCAAGTCTGTGCATTTAACCATGACCTTCTCCTGCCAACGGCAGAAGGTCATAGTAGACGGTGTCCAGCAGACCTAGGCTAAACATGACAGCAGGGGAAAGAAAACCTTCTCTGATCTACCCCACACTAGTTCTGAGTCTTTGGACATCTCAGCCTCAATTTTCCCATCTGTAAAATGGGGACAGTAACACTGATTTTGCAGGGATATTGTAAGGACCAGAAATTATTCTTGTAGAACATCTAGAACCATGCTTGGCACATGGCAGGTGGTCAAAAATGCAGCCATTGTTATTATTATTGTTATCATTATCATTGCCATCATCAAGTCCTTTCCAACAAAATGCAGCCCAAGGCAGCCCTACCAGCCCTCCTGAGTACCACTGCGGCTCTCACCTCCTTTCTCGATCTGCTAATAGAACAGTAAAGCTATGGTGTTTCATGGACACCAGACACAGCTCTGAGTCCTATGTGTGGACTGGCTCATTCAGTCCTTACAAGATAGCCCTGTGAAGTCGGGACTGTCAACATCTCATGGTACAAATGAGGAAACTGAGACTTCAGAAGTTAAAAACTTTCTTGAGTGTTCACAGACATGTGGTGCGGGGCCAGGAACTGAACCAAGGTGGTCTGACTCCTGCTGTAAACCACACCACCAGGCCATTCTGAGTTCCCCATTGGCTATCCCTCCACCCCACGCCGGGCCGAAATGCAGTGTGCATTCCCCACCAGAATCCACAGCCCTCTCTCCAAAGTGACCCTGCCTCTGACGGTTCAGGGGGTCTGACGAAGGCTAGAGCCTCTCTCCAAGCACGAAAGTCCACCTTCTGCCTCGATGCACACAGACACACACACACACACACACTCAAGCGTGTAGCCCCTTTGGTCTACCCTCGTTTGAGGAGATCCAGGTCACTCTACAGGTGACCACCTCCCGCTCCCCAAGTCATCTACGAAACATCAGCTCTCTCCCAGGTCAGGGTCTGGAGCAATCTCTGGCCTTGGATAAATGATCCATACCAGTAGCAAGTGTGGTGAGGAATAAAGCTCTCGTGGGCGAGTTCAGAGACTCAGGGTTTTGAACCCTGGACTGGATGAATCCACACCAGCCACCCCAAGGCTGGTGGAGCCTGAGTCTGCCCAAGTGCCAAGCAGACAGAAGGCAAGCCCTCCATGTGACACAGGAACTCCTACAAGGGCTGAGCCTCTTACAGGTGCAGGTTCAAGTCCCGGCTCTGCCATGTCTAGTGATGTGACCTGGAGTAAGTTGACTGATGACCCAAGCCTCTGCCGCCTGCCTGGAGCTGCGGAGGCCGAAGAGGAGAAACAGCCCCCTGGAGACACTGTTGCTGAGCTCCTTCCCATCAGCACTGCCCAAGCTCTACTGGTCTTGTGACAATTCCTATTCATTAGGATGACAAAATACACCCCTGCTCGGGGAGAGCCGTGCGAAGATCCCAAACAATGAGCTAATCCATGAAAAGTGCTTCCTCAGCACAGTGCCTAGCACGTGCAAACACTCCACAAACAGGGGCCAGCAGCGTCAGCGGCAATGGCCAGGGCCGTGCTGATAAATGCTTAACATCAGGCTCTCTGGAACAAAAAGCCCTGATCCCAGCGTGTGCGGATTTTCGTGTTGTGAACAATCCCATCTTGGCCGATTCCACACCTTCAAGGGGATGCCCCTGGGCCAGAGCTGGGGAGAGACGCGCACGATTGGCTCTGGTGGGCAGGTGCAAGCCGGAATGAGCTGGCTCCAGGGCATGCCTGGTCCACATCCATTCCTGTGCTTCTTCACACACCATGGGTGCCAGAGAGAAAAGGAGGTGGTAAGGAAAATAAGCCCCCCTAAATATGTTCCATCCTAAATCCCTGTGATTAAGTTATCCTATGTGGCAAAGGGACTCTGGACGTGAACAAGTTCAAGGTCTTGAGATGGGGAGATTATCCTGGATGATCTAGGTGGCCAATGAAATCATCAGGGTCCTCACAGGACGGTCAGAGTCAGACTAAAGCAGACGTCAGAGTGATGTGGCCATGAGCCAAGGAAAGCGGGCAGCCTTTAGAAGCTGGAAACGAATTCTCCCTGAGAGCCTCCAGAAGGAACATGGTCCTGACACTTTGGTTGTAGCCCCATGGGACCTGTGTTGGACTTCAGACCTCCAGAACCATAAGAGACTAAATCTGTGTTCTTTTAACCACAAAGTTAGGGGTAACCAGTCATAGCAGCAATAGGAAATAAAACCAGGAGGTACAACCAGGTTGGCATAATGCTGATGTGAGTTGTTCCACTGGCTCTGAGGGTCCACAGTGGACCCGGGCAGTGCCTGTAAGCTGTCACTGGTTGAACGGAATAGCCAAGCAAAGACAAAAAGAAGGAGGTGGAGGACACCCACACCCCTCCCTCTTCTGTGTCCACTGGCCCCGCCACAGTGCCCTGCATATATGTCCGACCCTAAGAGGGAAGGGGCCATGCATGCTCTACCCACCGCTGTATCCCAGGGCCTGGAGCACCAGGAGACCAACAGGTGTTTTCTGAATGAATGAACAAAGGAATGAATGAACTAGGAGTTCCTTGAGGGCAGGGTCTTATTTCTGAAGGCACAGCCAGATGAGCAGTGCCTGGCTGGGCCAGGGTTGGTTACAATGGAATGAAACAACACAGAAACAAAGGAAGAAACAGGAAAGCAACCCAGCTGTCACAGGGGGTAGAGTGACCAGAGGAGACTCCCTTCCCCAGCCTCTGTGGCGAAACCCAACACAGACCGTCCTCCACGATGGCCAGACCAGCCCTTCCCATCTGGGACCTCCCTGGCTCGTGAGTCTTAGGGGGCCTTCCAGCCCTCCTCAGCAGTGTGAGAGTCGGTCCTCTGGCTGGCCAGGCAGAGGTTCTAGCCCAGGACTCTGGATCTTGGGCAAGTGCTATAGAGATGGGGCAGGGACAATTCACCTGGGAGGAGCTGGGTCCTGCCCTGCATCTTCCTGCACTGGTGGTGATGGGACTACCACCTGCATGCCCCTGATCCCACCTCCGGGCCATTCTCCAGGCTGCCATCATCCTTCTAGTACATTCTTTTCCTGCTTGGGATGGCCAGATCCCATTTCAGCTGCTGGCACATGAGAGCCCTGAGGGACCCGCAGGGCCTACTGGCTCTTGGCCTCTTCTTCTTCCTTCTCAAAGTGGACGTTCTGATGTGTTTGCCCCGTAGGCGTTTTTACAGAAGGAACCAGCATTTCCACAACTGTGGCTTCTCCTGGTCACACCGTCGGTGCTCCTGGCATCTCCTCTGCCCCGAGCTCACATCCAGGTGGTTCTGGCCCTGCCAGACTGGGTCCAGCCCACTGCTTAGCTATTGGCAGGGATGGCTGCCACATCTCCTCTCCTGGTCCCCAGCTGCCAGGCCTGGCCACACCCTCCGGAGCTGAGCTGCATGAGCCTCCAGTCTTGGCTGGGTCCTCGGCAGCCTGCCTCTCACAGCAGCACTCGATGTCTAAAGGTATGGGAGGGATTTCTTTAGAGCCACTGACCACAGACGCTGCTACACATCAGTCTCTTCTCAGCCCCATCCTTCCAGGCAGAGCCATCTGGGTTTCCAAGCCTTTCCTCCCATGGGAGGGTGTGACCCCCTTCCCCAGCCACACTTGGCTTTCTGGCCACTTCCGTTCCCTCTGGGATCCTCTCAACTCTTGGAGGTTGGTGTGGCATTCCAGGAAGAAGGCAGGTTTCAGTTCATCAGCAGTTTGCAGACCCCAGCTAAACAAGTATGTGACACAGGCTGGCGAACTAAAAGCGATGACGCATGTCACTACCAACCACAGACCACGTGTGCTTACTTGGTACCAGACACCACGAGAAACGCTCACACACCTCCTCTCCTCCTCAATACACCCATCTTACAGAAGAGGAAGCCGAGGCTCGGAGCAGGCAGTGGGGTGCCTCTGCACACTCCGGCGACTGTCCCTGCCCTCCCCACACCTCGGCCAGGACCCCATCCCTCCTCCGCATTCCTGAAGCTTCTGGCGGCCACTTCTTCAAGCCCTCGGCCCACACCCTGAGGCTGGCTGGGTATTTATGTCCCACCCACAGGACTGGGAGAGGAGGCAGGATCCACGTAGGATTAACTGCGACTGCTCCAGTGAGCCTGGTGTTAAAAAAAAAACAAAAAACACAGCTGAATGAATTAATGACATGTAAGGCAAGGCATGGAGATGCCGGGCTGAGGACAGTCTCAATGCGGAACTCTCCTGCGCCTCCTTCCAGGGAGGCAGAGACGGCCAAGATCTCCCACCCACTACGCCCGGCTCCTTCTGCCCCAGTGCGACGAGAAGTAAAGCTGGCCACGGTCCCCTCCCCACCCCCGTTCAGGCTGGCTGCACTTTAGAAGAAGGCAGAGGCTTGAGCCATGTTTGTCCACTGTAACGATGAGGATCTTTCCATCAGAAGTCAAAGGGAGTTAAAGATCACCTCGTCCAGGGTTCGTCCAGTCTTTGGGGGTTTATAGACCCCTTTGAGAACCTAAAACAAGCTATGGACTCACACCCATGTAATGTCAACATGTATGCACACACACTACACCCACACAGACACACACACCACACACACACACCAGTTACATGCACACACGACACAGACACATACACCACACACAAAGATACATACACCACACAGACACACACACCATACACACACCACAGTTACACATGCACACACACCACACAAAGACACATATACCACACACACAGGGACACACACACCACATGAGGAACCACAGTGATACATACACACACACAACCAACCAATAAGGACACTATACACCCACACACACACACCACATAAAGAACATACACCCACACACACACACAACCAACCACATAAAGACCACATACACCCGCACACACAGACACACACACACCCACATAAAGACAACAATATACCACACACAACACCATACACACACATTACACCATACAGTTACACATTGCGCACACACCACACAGCCACAACCAGTAGACAGAGATAGGCACATGCACACAGGATACACTGTATGCCCACAGCGGACGACGACACCACATATACAACGCCACATACACCACACAGCACACAGCCACGTAGCACACGACAACCGAAGTGTACCAGCACGTGCACACACACGCACACGCCAGCCAGATACCACGTAGACACATACACCTACAACACCGACAGTGCACACACAGACACGTACCACCAGGCAGAGCACACACACCACGATCACCACACAACCAGTTACACACTGCACAACAAACCACACGCCACATACCACGTAGACACATACACCACACCACATCACACACACAGACCACATACACCACACAGACACCACACCATACAGACACACCAGTTACACATGCACACACCACCACACATACACATACCACAGACCACATCACCACATACGACACACATCACACCAGACACAGCATACACACACACCACACACAGGGACACAATACCATACATCCTCATACACACAGACACACACCTTCACACAGGACCAGCACAGATACACATGCACTACACCATATACCACACAGAGACACACATCACATAGAACATACACCACACACACCAGTCACATATCACACAGACCAGCCCACATCACATGGCACACACCACACACAGATCACACTGCACACCTCACCAATTAGACACCAGGACACACAATGCACATACCACACACACATTATGGCACCCACACAGATACATGTGCATACACACCATATACACAGAGAGACACGTACCACATATAGACACACATGCCAGGCACACACATGCACACATACCACACACACCAGACATATCCACCATAGACACATACACAGATAAACACTCAGACACAGATGTGTACATGCACACATGGCAGACATACTTACACACACAGACACACCATACCCCACAGAAGACACACCACATAAAACCATACAGACACACACACACACACACCACACAGTCCCACACGTAGGACTGTGCAGGCAGTTTTGGAATCTACCATGGACCATGTGTTAAGGACCCAGATCTAACCTAACCTTTCCTCCGCTGCCACTTTTCCACTGGGGAAACCAACGCAGACACCACACACACACCCAGACTTGGTGGGGTCGTCATTTATGTCATTTCCAGCTCTCTTCCCTCCAGGCTCCTGGCAAGCACACAGGCCAATGCCAGCAAGCTGGTGCCATGCTGAAGCGACCCGTGGCCCGTGCATGGAAGCCCCTGAGAACCCATGCAGCACCGGGCACACTCCCTGCCCCCACTGGCCCACGGTGGACACACAGCACAAGTGAGAAACAACGCCTTGCCGTTTCTAGCAACCTAGAATGCGTGGCCACTCGTGACTGTGGCAGCACCTGGCCTGCCCTGCTCTCAGACTGGCCTCCATGCAGCGTGTACTCCCACCAGGAACATTCTGCTGTCAACCCCTTCTCTCCGCTGCCCGCTGCACTCCTACTTACCCTTCAGGTCCCTCCTGAAATGCCACTTCTCCACAATGACTGTCTTGATGGTGTCTTCCCCTCCCCCTCCCCCACCAAACCAGGCCAGAATGCCTCTCCTAACGCATCACACTGTCCTGGAATCGCCTGTCTAGTTGTGCTTCTTCTGCAGGCTACGGGCTCTGGGAGGTCAGGAACCATGTCTGACTTACGCAGCACTGCATCCATGAAATCTGGAGAAACATTTGTTAAATGAAAGACTGGTTGAAGTGTTGAATGAATGGATGAATGAATGAATGAATGAATGGGATGGATGGAGACATGGATGGATGGAAAAACAGATAAGACAGACAGTCTGACGGATAAACAGATGGGTGGGCGGATAGACGGATGGATGAATGGGGTATTCATATACTCATTCTGCTCAGTGAAGAAAGTTCACACGCAACAGACCTTCAAAAGAACTCTTCAGCTCTGATTCCCTCTCTTCCCCAAACTGTATGTGACTAAGACTCTAAAAATGATCATGGCAGTGTTTTCTTAAACACCTACTATATACCAGGCACAGTGCTAAGTATTTTACATGTAGTATCTAGGAGCCTCCCAATATCCAAGGAGATAAATATTAGGGTACGGTTCACCGATAAAGAAAATGAGGCCCAGAGAGGTTCTTCCTGTTGTCTAGGGTTCCACAGCTAGAATGTGGTAAAACTTAGGGTTCCAGGGCTGGTTAGAGCCTAAGGTTCGACAGCCAGTTAGAGTCTAAGGTTCCAGAGGTAGTGTCCAGGGAAGCTGGGCAGGAACTCAGTTCTGTCTGACCCTACGTCTTCCCTCCCTACGATCCAGCCCTGGAACCTGAAGCAAGGCATCTGAGCTCCTCTGGATTCTCAGGACTTGGGTTGGGACATCCGTGAGCATTATTTCTCCATGGTAGCTGCCCTACTGATGGAACAGGAGGACAAAGGATGTGGCATGCAGGAGACCTCACCTTGAAACTAAGGGAAGGACCGGAACTTGCCTCTAGGAGAGCAGGCGGAGGCTGATGGAGCCACAGAGGTTGGGACAAGGCTGGACTGTAAACTGCTCATTCCTTTGGCTTGTCTACTTTTGAGGAAGGACACAGGCTGCTAGGCAATGTCTTGAATCCCCAGTACAGGCATCTCTAAGTGGCTTCCAAGCAAAGGGAAAGCTGACCAGGCGGCTTTCCAGCCGGGGGAAGAGGCACGCTTCTGTGCAGAGTCCCCACACTGTCCTGCTGGTGGCTGATCCGAGAGAACCCAGCCCAGTGGGAACATAAGGCACGGCTGGAACCCCAAAGGTCACTCTGAGGAGAATCAATTCAGACCTGGGAGAAGTCCCCCAGCCTGACCCTGAGGGTCACTCAGAGGAGAATCCATTCAGACATGGGAGAGGTTCCCAGCCAGACCCCAGACCCCAAGTTCCCTGGAAGCCGGTGCAGCTGGTTCCGACTTCTGGTGTTAAATCTTTGGAATGCTGAACAGGCCTGGTTCCAGGCAAATGCTGCCCAGTTTCCTCTCCCAAACCTGCCAAGTTCTTTCTCATTGTTGTATTGTCTCGAGAGGTGAGAAAAACAGCCCAGGGTGCACTGTGAGCGACCTTTTCCAAACTCCCTTCCCCGGCCCAGTTTCTTAGGGAAAAGCAGCTTCCTTTCTTACTGGAAGGCAGAGAGTGAGACCTTTCTGGTGCTTTCCAGACCGGAAAAGTCCTGCTTGCTACCTTCCAGTAAGAAAGGAACCCACCCCGTCCCTGCCCTGCTGCCAATGTTTGGGGTAAACAGTTGCCCTGCCTCCTGCAGGACTTTCCAGAACATTGGTGGAGAAGAGCGGAATCCCGGAACCCATCCCAGAAAGAAGCAGACACTCTTGGGAGGAGGGTCTCCCTGCTCTTATCTTGCCTGAAGCCTTGTTTGTGGAGCAGTGGCTCTGTCTGGTTTTTGCTGATGGGCAGAAACTCAGTTTTAAGGCAGAATCCCCCAGAAGATGATCTGCACCATGTTGCTCTTTAATGCCCACTATCCCATCCCAGGGGCCAGCGAGGAGCACCCCAGGACGGTGTCATGACACTGTCTACGTACTTACGTGGTTTGCCTCCCCACAATGAAATGCTAGCAGAAAGGGCATTAATGGAGGAAACAGGATAAATAGGTCTTTCCTGCAAGCAGGGATTCTAGTAACATGGCATTAAGGGAGCTCATGCTGAAAAACACAAAGCATCCAAAACACACCAATTGGACCCACGCTGGAAGGCTGGGCACCCCTGTTTGGCAACTCAACTTGCTGGTAGATTGCTCAGTCTCTGAGCTGGGGATGAGGGCCTGAACGTCCTCTCTGCCTTCCTTGAAGGATCAGGTCAGCTCCCTGAGGTCTGCAAGAGGCACTGATTCAAATTCTAACAAAGCAAGAGTTTTACAAGGAGCTCCTCAGAAGACAGAGAGAGAGGAGGAGGAGGAAAAGAGAGAAGAGGGGAGAGACACACAGAGAGGACTGGGAGACGGGCTCGGAGGTGGTGAGAGTCCTGGAGGAAGGACCTGCAAGAGAAGCCCAGAGTAAACCATGGCAAGAACTAAAGAGAGAGAAAGAGGAGAGGCAGGAGGGGATGGAAGGGGAAGGAGGGGAGAGAGATGGAGAAAAGGCATCAGAGAGACAGAGGAAAACAGACACGCACAGATGCAAAGAACCTGAAAGAGACAGAGACGGAGAGAGATCAGGCAGGCTGGGGTAGGGAAGGGGCACTGGTCCTCTTTGGGCCCTGCCATTCCCCTAGTCTGTAGAGAATGGCTGTGCTGTAATGCAGCAGGGTGCAGACTGCGTGACAGCACAGCCAGACTGCAGGATGGAAGAGCCCCCTGTGATCTGAGGCGATCTTCCCCAGGAGGGGGTCAGGTGCCTGCAGCATGAGGTCAAAATGAAAAGGCCTTGAGGCCAGCACTGCTCCACAGAACTTTGTGTATCAATGGAAATGTTCTCTATCTGGGCTGTCCAACACAGCAGCTTTAGCCATGTGTGGCCCCTGGGCCCTGGAGGTGTAGCTAGGGGGCTGAGGAACTGTGTTATTAATTTGAATGAGTAAATTAAACCCATATGCGAGCTGCCATGCGTGGCTGGTGGCAGCTGTGTCAGGTGGCACCGTTTAAGGCACGTCCACTTCTCTGCTGACTAGGAGCACTCAGGTGATGCTGTTCAGATGGGCCGTGGCCCAAGAGGGCACCTGGCTGTTTCTTGGTCCCCTCTCCCACGCTGGAGCAGGGAAGATCTGTCCCCAGGGCCAAAGGGGTTGTTCTCTGTGGCACCACGGCTCTAGGTTCTAATACAGTGTGTTGTATGTGAATCAAGACAAAGTAAAGTCTCTCAAAGCAGAGGGTCCTGCCACCTGTCACAAAAGGCACGGGAATACAACCAGGACTGAAGAAAGCCCTGGGCACCACACCGGGGGCCAAGTGCACTCTGCCCCAGCCTCCCTAGAACCACACAGACTCACTAGTCCTGTTTATAGAATGAGCCAGCTATACACCACCCATGCATCACGGTGGGCAGAGTGTGGGGGTGAGGAAGAGAGGGAAGCAAGGGAGAAGCCGATCCAGGCCTACCTCTCCTGATGGAAATGGCAGCCAGGGAGAGAACCACAGCCACCAGGGGCAGGGGCTGCACCCACCTGGGTTCCCCTGGGGGGAAGGGTTGGGAGGCCGAGTCTGCTGCTCCCGCCCTAGCTCGGAATCCGGCTCTGGATCTGAGGAGCTGCAAGCCGCCGCCTCCTCCTCCTTTTCC
Organism: Rhinopithecus bieti; assembly: GCF_001698545.2. Lineage (NCBI taxonomy): Eukaryota > Metazoa > Chordata > Mammalia > Primates > Cercopithecidae > Rhinopithecus > Rhinopithecus bieti. The sequence goes on from NW_016809016.1 coordinate 428,395, forward strand.
TCTGCTTCCTCCTCTCCTGCTCCTGCCTCTGACTGCGCTGTCCACAGGAGCAGCGGTCAGTGAGTAAGTGGGATGCTGGAGCAGCTAGAGGCTCCCCGCCCGCTCAGCTCCTCAGCGCCACAGGGGCAGCCCTGTCCTGAAGCCCTGCCGGACGCGGCGGCCAGGCGAGTCATCACAGTTGGGCCCGCCGCCATGGCCAGGTTAAAGGGACATTCCAGGCACTGCCTCTCTGCTTTTCAGCCTCACTGCCCCTCCATCCATGGGAAGAGTGATGCTCTGGCCTCCCTTGGGGGCCAGGGCTGCCCCTCCAGCCCCAGAAGGAATGAGGCGCCTTTGCTGGTGGAGGAGGAAGGCGGAGGCTCAGGGCCTCCTCTCCTCCGACTGGACTGTTTCAAGGGGCTCCCTCCTGCCTCTCTGTCACATACACATCTAGGCCCCTCTGCCCTGCCACCATACTGATTCCTCTAGTGTCCCTCTACTCCTTCAGAGCTTTCAGTGGCTCCCTATTACCTTTGGAAAAGAGTCTGAGGTTTCTTCACTCAGCTAGCAAGGCCTGGGTGATCCGGCCATCGCCCAATAGATCTAGACACGTCCGCAGCCCAAACTCCATCTCCCCATCTCCTCCAGCTATAGCAAGTACCCAGGTCGCCCACATTCATGATTTGCACACACATCCCCTCTGCCCGGAGCGTGGGGCCCCCACCCCACCATCCTGGCACACTCCTACTCATCCCTCTACACCCAGTTCTAATGCCACCGGTCTGGGGAGCCTGCTTTGGCCCCCCAGGCCAAATGAGTTTCTCCTTCCTCTGGGCTCCCAGTCCTCTGGGGTTGCCTCTGTCTTAGCCATTATTTCAGTAATCATTTGTTTATGGCCCTGTCTCCCCAGTGGCTGAGGGGCTCTTCGCACATGGGACCTACCCCAGCACAGGAGAGAGGCTGCCTCAAAGCTCTGACAGCAGGAGAGTCACTGGGGTGGGATATTCCCCAGCATCCCTACCTCTCTGTTGGCCACAGAACCCTGTGATTGCCCGCCCCATCTCCCACCCCGAGGGGGCTGGCACTGACCACCCCCTTCATGGACTCTGTGATGCAGCCATTGGATGGGCAAGAAGGAGTGAGTGAAGAGGCAAAGGAACTGGCAGGAGAAGTATCTGGCAGGAGGATGACACTGACCTCTATCATAAAGACGAGGGAAGAGAAAGAAAGGAGAGGAAAGCTTTGCTGGCTGTGGTGGGAAGGCAGGGGAGGGACAGTGTGGGGGTGTGGGGACAGGGTTAAAAGAAAAGCGTAGGCCGGGCGCGGTGGCTCAAGCCTGTAATCCCAGCACTTTGGGAGGCCGAGACGGGCGGATCACGAGGTCAGGAGATCGAGACCTCCTGGCTAATATGGTAAAACCCCGGCTCCACTAAAAAAATACAAAAAAACCAGCCGGCCGAGGTGGCGGGCGCCTGTAGTCCCAGCTACT
>NW_016809016.1:430707-520293 GCF_001698545.2 Rhinopithecus bieti
AAAAAAAAAAAAAAAAAAAAAAAAGAACAGGACTTTTCTAACAATGCTAAGTTGTTACGGTCCGCCACTGAGCTCAGCATTCCTTGGAGCCCAGACTGGGTGACTCTTAGCCCAATGCTGTGTTACACAATCCAGTGGTCGCTAGATCGAAAATAGGTTTTTAGAGAGCATCTCTTTGGGCTAAGAGAAGGTTTCCCTGGAGAAACAGGTTAGGAATAAAATGATCTCAAAAGAAAAATGGAGGCAGATCTTCTTCCCACTGATAAGAGGGTAAATTTTTTCTACATGAGGGGTTTTGGACTCGGGGTTCCTCCTGGAAATTGGGCTGGCTCCCCAACGTGACGTAACCTGTCTTACGGATGTGTGACCGTGGTCATGGTTTTTTGTCGGTCACTTCTCCATTCTTGGTGGACCCACCTCACCGCCTCTGTGTGGGCCTGGTGGGGCTACCAATCCAAGACCTGGGCCTTGCCTGAGGTCAAGAGTGAGTGGGTAATCCGGGGGAGTGCATTCCTGGGGGCTGAGTGGGAACACAGCAGAGTCGATCAGGATCTTCCATGAGATTTTTTTTTTTTTTTTTGAGACAGAGTCTCGCTCTGTCGCCCAGGCTGGAGTGCAGTGGCACTGTCTTGGCTCACTGCAAGCTCCGCCTCCTGGGTTCACGCCATTCTCCTGCCTCAGCCTCCCCAATAGCTGGGACTACAGGCGCCCGCCACCTCGCCCGGCTAGTTTTTTGTATTTTTTAGTAGAGATGGGGTTTCACCGGGTTAGCCAGGATGGTCTCGATCTCCTGACCTCAAGATCTGCCCGTCTCAGCCTCCCAAAGTGCTGGGATTACAGGCTTGAGCCACCGCACCCGACCTTCCATGAGATTTTGTAAAAGGTTCTGGAAACAAAAAGAGCGCTCACTTATAAGGACTATAACCTCTAAGGATGTGGCTTTGGGCCACAGGTAGGTCATCTTTCCTACCACACGGTGAGATGTGGTAGGATCTGCCAATGAAGCCAATACACAGAAGCACAGCCAGGAGACGGAGAGAGAGATGCCCACTATTAATGATGTCATCTGACCCCTGGATCCAGCAATGCCTGAATTCCTCTCTAAGACTTCCCAGTTATTTTAATAGTTAACAGCTATTTTAATAGTTAACAGCATTAAACTCTCTTTTTGTCTCACTAGTTGGAATAATGTTTGTGTCATTTCCAACCAAACGTCCAGACCAGTACATACAGAATGCACTTTTTTTCCTGAAAAGACAAGTTATAATTCTATCAGTCTCAAAAGACTTAGATCAACAAGATGTCAGAAACCCCCTCACTCGAAGTAAAGCAAAAAGTTAGTATCTACTGCTCATCTGCTTTTCACAGTCTTCTTGGGCCTAACAACGCACCTGTATGCCTCAGTTTCCTCATCTGTAAAATGGAGATAAAATTTATTTATCAGGTTTATGAAGGGAACTAGACTGCAGCAGGTGTGCAGGAGGAGCTCAGACCATGCACAGTCCTCTTCCTTTACTCCAGTCAGACCCAGTTTATAGCTTTCTTATAGTTGGGGAATAAAATCACCCAAAGTTAAACATCCTTTCCTCTTGATAGTTGGCTGGCTCCCTCCAAGGGAAACGAGGGGGGCGAGTGCATGAAGATGAGGGAGAAGAAACTGCTTGTTCATGTTTATTTCTCCTACCTGCAGTAAGACAGTTCCCCCAGGAATCGTGAGCTGTAAACAGTACTTCGGGGCATTCTCCCAGGACAGCAGCTGAACGTCTTCAATCGCGCTGTAGGAGACTGAGTTTTCCATGTACCCAGTTGGCTGCAGCAAAAAAAAAAAAGGAAAAGAAGAGACATGCATTGGTTACAGGAGCAGACATGACATCCGCATCTCAGATGGTTCCTGGAAACATCGCCCCTGTGGTGACAGGCAAATGGAGCTAGTGCAGGAGCTCGGCACCTCTGGTGACCAAAGGAAGCCTCCCTGTTTCTGGCTGGCCATATCCAGCTGCAAGGGGGTTCACTGTAAAACTCCACCCACACGTTTGGAGGTGCAGAGTTAGGAACAGAGTGGGAGCAGCTAGAGGGCAAGGACTGAGGGACTGCTGCTCTTGGTATCCATGGGGCCAGCACAGGGCGTGGCCGGAAGCCCACCATCCCTCACCAGCAACGAGCCACCACCTTCTCCTGCCCAGAAAGCACCGATCTCCCCTCGTCCTCTCCCCAAGGATATGTATCCTCCACTCGGCCTCCAGAGCCACATTCCAAGATGGCAAACTCCATATCCCCACCCCACTGTTCAACATTCTTCAATGGCTCCCAATGGCCCAGCCACAAAATCCACACTCCCATCCACAATCGACAGACCCAGTGGGGTCTGCTCTCCCTGTGCCCCCAGCCCCGCCCCTAGGCAGCATCTCTATTCTGTGTCATTATCTGTTGGATGTCTGCCTCCTGGCCAGGCCGCGAGCTCCATGAAATCAGGGCCTAGGTCTGTCTGGGTTCCCACTCTTTCCCCAGTGGCTGGCCCATGGCAAGGGCTCAATAGCACGTATTGAAAAGAATGAGAAAGGCTATTATTATCGGTCATTGTTGGGAGTAGGGGCAGGGCAAGAGAAATCCACAGTCACCCACCACTCTCTGAGTGAGTCTCGCTGTCCCGAGAAGGCACCAGGTGACTGAGGGATATAATGGCCACCAGGAGCCAGAGCAGGTGTCCTTTGGCTCCAGAAAGTCAGACTTCAGGAGAATCAGGTGAGTGCAGCACAGCTGAGAAGAATAACAGCGAATACCTCCCTAGCTCTCGCATGCACCCTGGGCACATGGCAATCATTTAATCCTCACAGAGGTCTTGTGGAACAGGTATCAAGGTCATCCCATCATACAGACAAGGAAGCTGAGGCTCAGGAGGTCACGTGATTTGCCCAAGGTCATTCAGGTAGGAGTGGCACGGCCAGGACTGAATTCAGCCATCTGACTCCGGAATCAGACCTGACCTCTATCCTGTGTTCCAAAAAAGAGGCAAAGGCAATTCAAAGTTTAAGGCCAACAGGTTAATTCTACCATAAAGATGGGGGACCTCCGTTAGGTTTGTTAATCTCAGTATCTGTCTGCCAAAGGAGAGTTACGGTGATGGGGGTGGAGGTAGAGAGGGTTGATGGCTGAAGCTGCCTCAATTTCCCTGATGTGATCAATTGCTAGGCTCAAAAAGTACAAGGGATTGATCAATTCATTTTTCATTCATTCCTTCATTCATCTGACAGACATTTACTGAGCTTCTATTATGTTCCAGGCACCATGCTAGGTGCTGGAGATTCAGCAGTGAGTAAGACAGGAGCCCAGTGGGCAAACGGGCAACAAATAAAATATCTAAATAAATAAACTATTGGAGAGTGGCAAGTGCTGCACAAAGAATCACAATGGAGCGTGATGACAGGTGGCTGAGGGCAGGAGTAAAGAGTGTCCCAGAGCCCACGGCCAGTGCAAAGGCTCTGAGGTGGGAACAGCTGGGAGTGTTCAAGGAGGAGCAGAAGGTGAAACCGACGGAGGGCTGGGTAAGCGATGCCTTGGAGACAAGGGCAGGCCACTCCTGGAGAGGTTGGTAGGTCCACCTAGGGGCTCAGGGATTCCTCCTGGGGTTGCAGGAGCTTTAGCCAAGGTTCACAGGGATTGCTGCTCAGAAAACAGACTTCAAAGGAGACAGTGGTGACGGGGACAGTCTGCAGGCTGCTGCAAAGGTCGAGGTGAGCGACAAGGCTGCTTGGACCCCGTAACCTAGGGGAGGAGGCAGCTGTGTTCATCCTGTCCTTTCCACCACTGCATCGCTCACCCCTCAGAGGACCTCCTGGCCACCAAACCCGGTGGCTGCCATGTGTCACCCAAGAGGGTTCTCTTTATACCACCATGCCTCAAAGTCACACTCCTGGGTCTGCCCTTCACCGTTCTGGCCTATTCCAGCAGCCCGTGCACTGTTCTGTTCTCACTACTCTGCAGTAAATGACTCAGCCCTAACAGCATGTCTTGTCCTGAGCACTGCCGGAGAAGCCAGGGCTTGGCGGTTGGTTCTATGCTTATTTTCCTCATTCACGTTCAAATACTTATTGTGTTGGTCACTGATTGTCTGTGTCCCCTGCTACTATTTAGGTACCATGGGAGCAGGAGGGTTCTACCTGCTCTGTTTCATGTGCCTAAATGACGTCTGACATTTAAGAGGTGATTACTAATTTCCTAACAAATGAATAATACCTTACAAAAAAAAGGCAACATTCATCCGTGTTTTAACTATAAGCATCACCCACAACACACTGGAGAGAGGCTTTGTGAGTCTACCTTTCACTTACCCTGCCTTAGTTGTCTTAACGTGGCTTTGATCTGAAGTTGCAACCAAGGCTTTTTCAGGAAAGGTTGTGTATAAATAAATCCATACTGTTTTGTGTTTTGTTTTAGATAGAGTCTTGCTCTGTTGCCCAAGCTAGAGTGCAGTGGTGTGGTCTCAGCTGAGATTACAGGCGCCCGCCACCACGCCTGGCTAATTTTTTTGTATTTTTAGTAGAGATGGGGTTTCACCATCTTAGCCAGGCTGGTCTTGAACTCCTGACCTTGTGATCCACCTGCCTCAGCCTCCCAAAGTGCTGGGATTACAGGCATAAACCACTGCGCCCGGTCCTTTTCTTTTCTTTTTTTTTTTTTTGAGACGGGGTTTCACTCTTGTCACCCAGACTGGAGTGCAATGGTGTGTTCTTGGCTCACTGCAACCTCCACCACTTAGGTTCAAGGGATTCTTCTGCCTCAGCCTCCCGAGTAGCTGGGATTACAGGCGCCTACCACCACGCCCAGCTAATTTTTCAGTATTTTTAGTAGAGATGGGGTTTCACCATGTTGGCCAGGCTGGTCTTGAACTCCCGACCTCAGGTGATCCTCCTGCCTCGGCCTCCCAAAGTGCTGGGATTACAGGCATAAGCCACCACACCCAGCCCATTCTATTTTTAAAAAGCAGACAAGCTGCTTGCCTCCTGTCTGAAGCAGGATTTGGCCAAAAGCAGACTTTTTAGGACCAAGGAGACCTGCGTTTGGGCCACTTACTGTGTGTCCTTAGGCAAGTTACTCCCCCTCTCTGAGCTCACTTTCTCTACTGGTTAAGATGAGAATTTATTTAATAGGCAGAATTCCTGGTAGCATTAAAGGAGATCCAGTTTACCAAGGACTCAGCATAGTACCTGGAACAAACTAAAGAATGCAATCAAATGAACTATTTTGAGAAAGATGAATCTTTGCCTCTGGGGTCTTCCTTCCCAAACCCATAACCCAAGTCTAACCATCAGAAAAAATATCAGACAAACCCTAACTGAGGGACCTTCCTCAAAACTCCTGACCAGTGTTCATTCAACACGAGGAAAGCCTGAGCAACTATCCCAGCCAAGGGAAGTTTCGGGAGACGTGACTGCAAGTACTGTGGGGGTCCTGGATGGGATCCTGGGACAGAAAAAGGACATCATGGAAAACCTAAGGAAACCTAATAAAATATGGACTTCGGCAATCATATATCAATACTGGTTCAAGAGAGTTGTGACAAACGCAGCACACAGACTAAGATGCTAGCAGCTGGAGAAGCAGACTGCAGATGTGTGAGAACTCGGGAGTATCCTCGTCGCTTTCCTATACATCTCAAACTGTCCTAAAAGAATACGTTTATTTAAAAACAAAAACAAAACTGCTGCTGCTGTTATAGTGCTATCACCGAGCAGGAACACGGGAGGCCTGCAGGGGACACGGGCTGGATTGGGATGGAAAGCCTCTCAACACTGCTGTTCCTTGGGCTCAGATTTGAGCTAACACTGTCCCGGCACCTCTGCCGTGCTGGGTACTTTCCTATTGCTGGGATGACTTTACAGATAACTGATAATTCCCTGGTAAGCTGAACATGATGGCCGGAGCTCCAGGGGAGGAGATTCCTGTCTGGGGTAGGAGGCTGAACTGGATAAGAGAAAATATTAAAATTCTCCTCCATTGAGGGATGGTAGGGAATCCTGCTCGAAGATGTACAACTAAGAGAACAATAAGCAGATGAAAAATTTTTTTCCTAAACGTTAAGAGCAGTGTAAGGCATACTGTATGATTCCATTTATATGACATCCTGAAATAAAACTACAGGGGCTGAAATCACACCCGTGGCTGCCAGCCGCTGGGGCGGGCGAGGGGCAGGGGGACTCTTGGGGGGGACTCTGTATTGACTGTGGGGGCGATGTTACTTGGCTGTATACGTTTGTCAGAACTCACAGATCTGCATGCTAAAAGCATGACTCTTACTGTATGTAAATTACAACGCAAACCTGACTAAAAAAGGCAATGCGTGAATACTGAAGGTAATTTGGAAGGTGATGAATAAAATCTTTCCCATAAAAATCCAACCAAGACCACTCATTAGCACTCTGGTGTATGACTTCCCTGATTATTTGAATACATCATTTTTTATAAAGCCTAAATCATACGGTACATAGAATTTTGTAACGTCTTGTTTTTTTCACATCATCGCACATATATTTCCCTGCTCTCGATGGCAAGCTCTAGAATTCTCACTGTAGCAGCTATAAAATATTCCACCACCATCAATTTCATCCCTGCTCTCACCCCCTCCCTCAGGGACAGTGCCACTGTCTCATTTTATGCTGCCGTGCACAACTCCGCAGTGAACATCCTTGTGAAACATGTTTTTCTACCCTATATTTAGGATTATTTCCTTAGGCCAGATTCCCAGAAATGGAATTACTGGGACAAAGGGCAAGAGCATGTTTTACGTTGTTGCCAAATTGCTCTCATTAAATGGATATTAAAGGGAACCGGGGAGCCCTGGCCAAGGCTGAGGGGCTTTCGTCCTGGGCCACTGGCTTGACAGGGCCATGTGAGAAGCAGCGAGCAAACCCAGGTAGGTTCAGTGGGCCCGCTCGCTAACCGAATGCCTGCAAGGTGACAGTGCCCAGAGGGTATTGGAGATGCCGCAGCCCACAAGCTGGGGTTCGGGCCCCTGGGGACGCTGCCTTCCGTGGAAGCTGGAGAATGGGTCAGTGAACTCTGCCTTTGTCTCTTTGCTCTCGGGGACAGATATGGGGCTAGTTTTGAGGGGTCCTGAATTTGCCAGACCAGGAAGAGATTCTTCGCCTCTGCCTGTTGCCAGGTAAGCCCCCTGTCCAGTGGCACGCAATGCTGGATCTGGGCTGGAAAAAGTAGGGCCCAGAGGGACCTCATGAGAGTCCCATGTGAACCCCCAGAGATCTTCAGAACTGGCATTCCAAACCAGATACCGCCTCAGACCTGCTCCCAGAGTGGGTGGGGAATGGGGTCAGCTGACCCCCCAAGAAAGAGCCCCCGTCAGGCCCGCCCCTGATGCTGGCAGAAGGCCCCTAGCCTTCGCCTTCTCTTGCCTTTCTGGGGAGCCAGCTCCCTCCTGCCCAAACCTGCCTGCTGGTTTCCATGGGGATTCCTCTCAAAGCGAATATGAATCATGACGTCCAGGCTGACTCAAAACATGTCCCAGGGAGGGGAGAAGCTCCCGGACCCCAAAAGAAGAAGCCAGTCTGGAAAATCCTCCCATGAGCTTGTTCCCGAGGCCCGAGAAACCCTGCCCAGTCGGGGATGGGGTTGAAAACGGCAGGCTGTGTGTCACGGGGCATCTGTGGCCCTAACATCTGGCTGGAAGTGCTGGACTGGAGACAAGTCCCCTCTCTTCCTACATGGAAGTGGCTTCAGTCATCACACAGGGGATACCTATGCTGCACAGTCGGGTTCCGCGTGGCACCACCCCACTGTGAGGAAGGATTTGCTGGCCCCGCACACATACCCTGGGGCGCCAAAGGAGAAACAAGAAGTTGGATGGCAGCCCTGCTTAGACAGTCAGCAGCAGCAGCAACAACAGTACCAGTGATGAGGCTGCCATCACAGCGGCAAACACAGCGGCGCTAAAAGTGCCTTGTGCTGGCAGAATGGGCTTCAGTCCCCACCTCCCCGGCTGCATTTCTAAAATTCAAAATAAAATTCACATAACGTAAAACTAACCATTAATCACTTAAGATGTACAATTCAGTGGCATTGAGTCCATTCCTGATGCTGTGTCACCATCACCTCTATCTAGTTCTGAGATGTTTTTACTCCCAAAGAAAGCCCCATACTATTAAGTCGTCACTCCCTGCTACCCCATCCCCAGGCGCCAGGCAGTCGCTAGCCTGCTATCCATCTGTGGGACTTGCCTGTTCTGGACATGTCACATAAATGACATCACATACTTGGTGGCTCTTTGTGTCTGGCTCCTTTCACTTACTGTTTTTGAGGTTTATCTGTGCTGTGGCATGAATCGAAATCGCATTCCTTTTTATGGCTGACTGACATTCCATTGTATGGGCAGGCCACATGTTTATCCATTTGTCTGCTAATGGACACATGGATTGTCTCTAACTTTTGACTACAGTGAAGAGCCAGCTGTATATATCTTTTCTTTTTTCTTTTCTTTTTTTTTTTTTTTCAGACAGAGTCTCGCTCTCTTGCCAGACTGCAGTGCAGTGGTGCGATCTCGGCTCACTGCAACCTCCGCCTCCTGTCAAGTGATTCTCCTGCCTCGGCCTCCTAAGCAGCTGGGATTACAGTCACCCACCACCACTCTGGCTAATTTTTGTAATTTTAGTAGAGATAGGGTTTTACAATGTTGGTCAGGATGGTCTGGAACTCCTGACCTCGTGATCCACCCACCTCTGCCACCCAAAGTGCTGGGATTATAGGCGTAAGCCACCACGCCCGGCATATATCTTTTTTTAATGACAGAAGGAAGGACACCTGCTGTGCAGATGCTAGCCTCACTACAATACGGACATGCACAGGTGCCCCCGGTTAACATTCATCAAGCAGTTACCATGTGGCCAGCACATGCTAACAGCTTTATATATATTCCTTCATTTAACGGCACAACAATGCTAAGGCGGGGAGGCTGTTTTTATTGCTGTTATCCACATGCTACAGAGGAAGAAACTGAGGCACAGAGTGGGAGAAGTCTCACACAGGCCTCCTGCTCTTATAAGACAGGCCCAGGATTCAATTTCATAACCCCCCAAGACAGCAACTTCCATCCCTCTGTTATGCCAAATTCCTCTGGCCAGACGCAAACTCCAATTTGTGTACCTTTGTGCTCACACACCTCAAGTACATATTATGCAGAAAGGAGCTGGGACCAGAGCTGAAGCCATGCCTGGAACCAGCATGGCAGGGGTCTCAGGACCGGCCTTCTGTTACTGCCCCGCGCAGCAGGTCCCCAGACACCTGTAGTTCAACTTGGCATCACTCTCATGACACACCAGGAATGAACACTTCGAGCAGGTGCCCAACTTGACCAACCACACACAGTTATTCAGGAGAGAGCTGGGAAGAAAACCAAGATGTTTGGACTTCATGCCCTGGCCTTTGTCTATAGGCAACTAGTAAATTAAAGACCAGACTGAGGTGGGCGGATCACAAGGTCAGATCGAGACCATCCTGGTTAACATGGTGAAACCCCATCTCTACTAAAAACACAAAAAATTAGCCGGGCGAGGTGGCAGGCGCCTGTAGTCCCAGCTACTCGGCAGGCTGAGGCAGGAGAATGGCGTGAACCGGGAGGCGGAGCTTGCAGTGAGCCGAGATCACACCACTGCACTCCAGCCTCGGGGACAGAGCGAGACTCCATCTCAAAAAAAAAAAAAAAAAAGACCAGAGGGGTTACTAGAGTATGAGACCATCATACCAGCAGAATGGCTCAAATGGAAAAGATGAACAATGATAAGTGTTGGCGTAGATACAGTGCAAACAGAATCCTAAATTGCTGGAGGGAGTTAGATTGTGAATCCACCTTGTGACAGCTCTGCTAAAGCTGAACGTGAGTCCCCGAGAACCCAGCAATCCTACTCCTCCACAGAAATGCCCACATTAGTGCTCCCAAAGATGTTTGCACAAGTGTTCCCTGAGCATTAGGTAGCCCAAAATGGAAACTACCCAAATGACCACCAAGAGAAGAATGAATAAAGAAATCCTGGTATATCCACTCAGGAGAAGCCTACATGATGAGAATGAATGATCTACAACCATGTACAGCATGTAGATGACCTACACCAACTGAGCATAAAGCAAAAGCAGCTGGACAGAAGCATGTCATCAACGTACATCACCATGTGCTTCCATCCATACAAACTTCAGAAAGAGGTGCACCTGAGTCTGTGCTGTGAGAAGTCAGGGTACTGGCCACTGGGCGACCAACCGTCTGATTTGCCTAGGACTAAAGGGTTTCTTGGAATGCTGAATGCTCACTACTCTATCACAGGAAAATCCTGGGAAAACCAGGACATGTTGTTGATCCTACTGATTACCCCATGGAGGGATGGTGCTGGAAGAAGGCAAGTGGGAGCTTCTGGGGAGGGCTAGCAGCATTCTAGGTCTGGATTCTGGCTGTTGGTGACACAGTGTATTCTGTATTCACTTGGTTAAGATTCATCAAGCAGTATACAATGTGTATACTCTTCCGTGTGTATGCTATGTCCCAATTGAAAAAAAAAATTTTTTTTTTTTTTTTTTTTTTCCCTGAGACAGGGCCTTGCTCTGTTGTCCAGGCTGGAGTACAATGGCACGATCCTGGCTCACTGCAATCTCTGCCTCCTCGGGTTCAAGCAATTCTCCTCCCTCAGCCTCCCAAGTAGCTGGGACTACATGCGTGCTCCACCATGCCCAGCTAATTTCTGTACTTTTAGTAAAGATGGGGTTTCATCATGTTGGCCAGGCTGATCTTGAACTCCTGACCTCAAGTCATCTGCCCACCTTGGCTTCCCAAAGTGCTGGGATTACAGGCGTGAGCCACCATACCTGGCCGAAAGATTAACATAAATCAATCAATCAGTCAATCAATCAGATATTCTAGAGCTGAATCCAAACTCCACAACTTGGCCTTAGGCAAGTCACTTGGTAAGTCTGAGCCTCCACTTTCTCCCTGGTAAAAGTGAGACCAGACTCATACCCACTAGGATGGATAGAGAAAAGCCAAATAAATAAAAGAACACAGACAAAAAAAAAAGTGTTGAAGAAGAGGTGGAGAAAGTGAAACCTGCTTACACCACTAGTGTGAATGTAAAATGATGCAGGCAGCTTTTTGTGAAACAGTTTGGTAGTTCTTCAAAAAGTTAAGTATGACCTGGTAATTCCACTCCTAGATATATATCTAAGAGTTGGGAAAACATAGGTTCACACAAAAACATGCACACAAGTGTTCAAAGCAGCATTACTCATAAGAACCAAAACATGGAAACAGTATCCATCAACAGATGACGGATAAACAAATGTAGTCTATCCATCCAATGGAATATTATGCAGCCATAAAAAAGACTGAGAGTCTAATTCACACTACTACATGGATGAACCTTGAAAGTCATATGTAGGTTTGCGCATGGTGGCTCATGCCTGTAATCCTGGCACTTTGGGAGGCCGAGGTGGGCGGATCACTTGAGGTCAGGAGTTTGAGACCAGCCTGGCCAACCTGGTGAAACCATGTCTCTACTAAAAACACAAAAATTAGCGAGGCATGGTGGTATGCACCTGTAGTCTCAGCTACTCAAGTGGCTGAGGTGGGAGAACTGCAGTGAGCTGAGATTGTGTAACTGCACTCCAGCCTGGGTGACAGAGCAAGACTCTGTCTCAAAAAAAAAAAAAAAAAGAAAAACAAACAAACAACAAAGAAAGGAAAGTATTATGCAAAGCGAAAGAAGCCAGACACAAAACACCACACACTGTATGATTCCAATTATATAAGATGTCCAGAATAGGTAAATCCTTAGAGATAGACAGTGGGTTCATGGTTTCCAGTGCAGGGATGGGGAAATGAGGCATGATGCTAATGGGTATGGAGTTTCAATTTGGGGGATAAACATGTTCTAGAATTAGTGACTGTTGTACAACCTGGTGAATGCAGCAGTCCTCCCTAACCTCAGATTTCACTTTCAGATGTTTCAGTTACCAGTGGTCAACTGTGGTCTGAAAATATTAAGGTGTCTTGAGAGAGAGAGAGAGAGAAAGGAAAGACCACATCATATTACCTTTATTGGAGTATATCGTTCTAACTGTTCTATTTTTTAAATTGCTGCTGTTAATCTCTTACGGTATCTAATTCATAAATTAAACTTTATCATAGATATATATGTTTAGGAAAACACATAGTGCATATAGGATTTACTACTATTCTAGGTCTCAGGCATCCACTGGGGGCCTTGGAACATATCCCCCAGTGGAAAAGCGGGGACTGCTGTACAGTGAAATCAACCCAACTGTACGCTTTGCATTAGATTACAGCTAAGAAAAAGGTAATGCTGGCCACGCGCGGTGGCTCACATCTGTAATCCCAGCACTTTGGGAGGCCGAGGTAGGTGGACAGCTAAGACCAGCCTGGGCAACGTCGTGAAACTCCGTCTCTACAAAAAATACAAAAATTAGCTAGGCATGGTGGTACATGCCCGTAGTCCCAGCTACTTGGGAGGCTGAGGTGGGAGGATCACTTGAACCTGGGAGTTGGAGGTTGCAGTGAGCCGATACTGCATCAATGTGCTCCAGCCCATACAACAGAGCCAGACCTTGTCTCAAAAAAGGGAGGAGGAGGAGGAAGAGGAGGAGAAGTGGGGGAGGAAGAGAGGGAGAGGAGGAGGAGAAGGGGAGGGGAGGAGGAGAAGGGGAGGGAGAGAAGGAGGAAAGGTATGGTGGGGGATGGTAAGGGTGGAGGGAAGAGGGAAGGGAAGGAATGCTGTACCTGCCTTAAGGGTGTTTGCAGAGAGCACCTGAATGGGCCAGGGCATGAGGCATGCTCAGCACAGGTGAGCATCTGATACAGGTAACTATGATTACGCTGCCCCCTCCCCCAGACTTCTCAAGAGGGTACTCAGGAGGGAGCGTAGCTGTGAGAAAGCGGCCAGGAGGGGCTACAGACAGGCACCAGGTGAGGTGAAGGATCCATTTGTGCCAGGGGCCAATGAGCTCAATGCCCAGACGCGCCAGGTGGTCAGTGGGCACTCACTGCATGGAGGCAATTACTTTCAAGCCTGAACAAGAAAAAGGAGCTTTGCTGAAATGCTTGCCAAGCTCCTCCATCATCCACGGATTACTTCAAAAAGAGCCGAGAGGAGAGCTCCGGCCTGGAGTCGGCCTGGTGCATGGGGTGACCGACCAGCTCTGCATGACGGATGGCAAGCAGGTCGCACCAGCTCTCGATGGCCTGGGGTCAGAGCCCTGATGGCACCTGCGCATCGCAGGGCCGCACAGCAGACACCCCCCCACCCTCCAAACCCCCAGGCTAGGCACAACACCTCCTCTCGCCAATCTCAACCAAGCCCACAAGACCCAACTGTCCTTGGGGACCCAGGAGGGGTCATGGGTTCATCAAGATGACAGAAAGACACTCCAGGCACCCTTCTCTGCTGCCCAGACCTCAGCAGCACAGCCTGCAGCTGGGCCGGGAGGGTAGAGCTGGTGCCTGGGGCTCCGTGGAGACGGTCAAGAGGCAGGATATAGGCTCATTAATCATGAAACCAGCTATGGCAGCCACCCCCTTTTAAGGCCACATGGCTCAAGGTTTAATAATAGAGCAAAGGACTGATATTTCCACATTCAAACCCCTCCAGCCACAGTCATCTTCGTGGGCATGAGAAGACAGATGAAAATCTGGGTCCCCAGGGTACAGCCCTTGACATCTGTGCCATTGGGCACCTTTGTCATTGGAACAGGTGATGGAAACAAAGATGCCCCAAAGTCAGCATCATTTCCAACCACCAAGTCACATGCATTTGGAAGGACCACAGCAGCCAGCCTGGACCAGGCACATGCCACATGCCAGGTCCTCACCAAAGCAGCCTCCAAAGACCATCTTCATCTCATGGATACTTTCCAAGGATCCTGGGAAAGGGGTGCCGCTAAGCCTCCCCAGTTCTATGGAGGAAGAAAAGGAGGTTTGGGTCCATTAGGCAGTGGACCTTGGTCACAGCCGCTCAGTGGAAAGGCCACATGGAAGCCAGGACTGTTGTTTTGCGTCCTGCCTTGCTTCTACCAGACACTGGCCTGGGAGCCCCAGGATAAGCAGGGTGAGCAGAGAGTGCAAAGTAATGGGGAGTGCAAAGTAACAACACCACAGTGCCAAAGGCACTGCAGGAGGAAGGAGGAAGGTCTGGTACAAAGGGCAAGGACAGGAGGGAGGGGCACCCTGGAACACTGGGGAGGGCTGCCCAGAGGCGGCCTTTGAGCTGGGTGTCAAGGTAAGCAGGGGAGTGCCAGGCATTCTTGGCCAAGGAAACAGAAAGCACAAGGAGCCAGAGTTTGTGCGACCCTGGTCTGGGAATGAGAAGTTGTCAGAGGAGGCTGGGGTTCAAAGATGTCTCAGGCAGGGGCCTGAGACAGGACACAGACCAGGAGATAGCCCTCGACTGCCCAAGCTTCTCCCATTTCTGAATCCTCTCTCTTATTCGTCTTCTCTCTCCATTCCTTTCTTTTATGAAAAATTAAGATGTAAACAGTAAAGTGCATAAAAAATTAAAATAGAAACAGTAAACTGCAGCCAGGCACAGTGGCTCATACCTGTAATCCCAGCACTTTGGGAGGCCAAGGCAGGAGGATCACTTGAGCCCAGGAGTTTGAGACCAGCCTGGGCAACATGGCAAAACCCAGTCTCTACTAAAAACACAAAAACTAGCCATGCCTGGTGGCAGGCGCCTGTAATCCCAGCTACTCGGGAGGCTGAGGCAGGACGATACTTGAGCCTTGGAGGTGGAGGTTGCAGTGAGCCAAGATCGTGTCACTGCACTCTAGCCTAGGCGACAGCATGAGACCCTGTCTCAAAAAAAAAAAAAAAAAAAAAAAAAAAAAAAAAAAAAAAAAAAAAAAAGAAGGAGAAGAAGAAGGAGAAGGAGAAGACGACGAAAGAAAACCAATAAACTGCATAATGAGCAAAAGGGCAGAGATCTTCAGTGGGTTCATTTTGACAACGCACACCCCTGTGCACCTGCCAGCCAGGCCAAGATGGGGAGCATCTCCATGCCCTGGGGGCTCCCTTGCTCCCCTTCCCAGCCCAGAAAGTCCAGAGCGTTGACATCCATCTCTACGGATTAGCTCTGTCTGCTCCTCAACATGTATAAATGCAATCACACAGCAGATACGCATGTGTGTCTGGCTTCTTTTGGCCAGTATGATGTCTGAGAGCTTCATCCATGTGGCCGTGTGCACCTGAAGCTCATTCGTCTTTGAATCGCTAAGTAGTGCTCCTCCCCAGGTGCCAGCATGGAAAGAAGGGCACTCTGCCTCTGGGTTCTCACAAGCCTGGGACACACCTCAACCCCAGTGCCTTCGACGCACTGCTTCCAGCTGTTTGTGTTGTGAGATCCTAAAAATAGGCACCCTACATCTCTATCTGGCACCTTAGCGGGTGTTCAGAGTCATGTAACTTGATTAAAGACCTCATGTGTGCCGGATACGGGGTCAACTGCTCAAAGGCACCTCCCCACGAATGACCCAGGCCATGGGTACCATTATGATCCCATTTTACGGATGAGAAAACTGAGGCCCAGAGAAGAGAAATAATTTTTCCTAAGCCATACTGCTAGTTATTAATGAAGCCAGGATTTGAACCTGCTGTAACTCTAAATCAGAGGTGAGCAAACGTTTTCTGTAAAGGGCCAGAGAGAAAATTCTTTAGGCTTTGTGGGATATGCCCTGTCGCACAACTGTCAACAGTGGTGTTGTGGTGTGAAAGCAGACACAGACACTACACAAATAACCATGGTTGTGTTCCAATAAAACTTTATTTAAAAAGACTAGTAGTGGGTCCAACCCTGATCTAAACCATTCAAGAAATAGCAATGTGATGGATAGATGGATGGATGGATGAGAGAAAGCGAGAATGTTTTCTCTCCTTGCTTTCTTTGCACAGAGAACCAAAAGATGTTTCAGTTGGTATGGAGGTGAGCAGTTTACTTTGTTATTTGTCGTGTACACCAGGACTGGGTCCTACTGAGACGTCCTAAGGCCCTCATCTCTGCAATGTCCCTCCTAGGAACTGGCCTTAACCCAATCCCTAAGTTCTATGGAAGCATCAGACAAGTTCTGCAGAAATTTCCCAGAGGACAAATTTGCCAAAAAATTCCTTGCGCCCATCCCTAAAAGAAAGCAGATGGCCCAGAAGCTGGGAGACATGGTTTTCTCTCCCAGGGACACCCACGTCCACTTGAGGAAGTGAGGCTGCTGGACATGATCCAGAAGTGAGCTGCCAGGACCCCGGACAAGGTGACCCACATCTCTCCCTTGTTTCCAAAATCATGGGAATGAGCCAGCGTGAGCAAAGCCTCCTTTGGACACCCTCTGACAGTGTCAAGAAAGCTGGGGACAGTGCCTTCCAGCAACACAGCCTTCTAGAAAATACCAGGGAAAGAGGTCGAGAGGAAGGAATGGGAGGGAGGAAAAGAATGGGAGGGATGTTTTTGTCCAACGTGCAGAGGGAAACTGAGGCTCAGAGGGGCGTGGTCATTCCCAGGGTCCCCAGCCAAGTGTCCAGGCTGGCAGACAGGGCCGCCTCTCTTCCACCTTTCGGGAGTCCTGCTGGTGTTTCCTGAGGCCCAGTGAGCTTCAGAAGCTCTGTGCCCTGAGGGCACCCCTGAAGTCAGTCCCTGGGCCTCCAGCCTCCGGACACCTGCTGTCACCCCCTGCCCCATCAGCCCATCCCCCAGAGGACTCAGAATGTCTTCTCTGAGATCTCGAGGGACCCAGGGCTGACGCTGGCCTGTCATTACACACACCATTGCAGCACGCTTTGTCGTTTTACTTATATTTTTCACTAAACGGATTCACTCAGCACCTTAAGTTTACCTGCTATGTCCATGACAAGTTGAGAGAGGGAGGAAGGGACAGAGGGAAGGCTACTTTTTATGAAGCCTGAATATGTGTGCTTTTCTGTATGCATTTTATCTGGTTCAACAAAAAGTGTTCTTTGAAAATACTACATTGCGCTGCATCGATGGTTACGCCTTTACGGACACAGACCATGGCAGAGGCTCAGGGGATTGCTTTGGGATTTTTCTTTTTCTTTTTTTTGAGACGGAGTCTGGCTCTGTCGCCCAGGCTGGAGTGCGGTGGCTGGATCTCAGATCACTGCAAGCTCCGCCTCCCGGGTTTACGCCATTCTCCTGCCTCCGCCTCCCAAGTAGCTGGGACTACAGGCGCCCGCCTCGTCGCCCGGCTAGTTTTTTGTATTCTTTAGTAGAGACGGGGTTTCACCGTATTAGCCAGGATGGTCTCGATCTCCTGACCTTGTGATCCGCCCGTCTCGGCCTCCCAAAGTGCTGGGATTACAGGCTTGAGCCACCGCGCCCGGCCTACTTTGGGATTTTTCTTGCCACGCATGCCTGCATCGTCCCACAGAGAGACCAGTGTGCCCGGCATGGGCCAGGCTGTGTGCCATGGGGTGTGAGACCTGGCCCTGCCCATAAGCACTCACCATAGGGTGAAAAAAAGAAAAAACAAAAAAATCCACACACGTCTGCATATACGTGTCTGCTGTGCTTCTAATATAGGTAGATACTACTGTCATTAATATAAATTTGTTGAAAAGCAAGACAAGGTCAGGTGTGGTGGCTCATGCCTGTAATCCCAGCATTTTGGGAGGCCGAAAAGGGTGGATCACTTGACCCTAGGAGTTCGAGACCAGCCTGGGTAACATGGAGAAACCCTGTCTCTACTAAAAACAGAAAAATTACCCAGGTGTGGTGGTGCAAGCCTGTAGTCCTAGCTACTTGGGAGGCTGAGGCAGAAGAATCACTTGAATCAAGGAAGCAGTGGTCGCAGTGAGCTGAGATTGCACCACTGCACTGCGGCCTGGTCCACAGGGTGAGACACTCAACAGAACAGAACAGAACAGAACAGAACAGAACAGAACAGAACAGAACAGAACAGAACAGAACAGAAAAGGAAAGAAAGAAAAAGAAAAGAAAAGAAAAGAAGCAATACAATATTCTGAGCACCAGAATATGTTTATGGCCTTTCATACATTTTTCTCAAGTTGTAATGGTAAAGAACACAGCTTTGGGGACAGAAAACCTGACTTTATATCTCAGCTCTGCCTCTTACAGGCTGTGGGACTCCCAGCTAGAGAGCCAGTTGGGCTTTAGGAACCTCAGTCTCCTCATCTGAGAAATGGGAGGGACAGAGCCCAGGAGACGCCCAGGCCACAGGAAGACAGGAGGCCCACTTCTGGCTCATGGTAAGGGCTCAACGAACGTCAGCATGTGCAGCACAGAGAACCCACTGTACCCCAGGGCAAAACAGCATGCCGGCTTTCACAGGGTCTCCTGCATGGTGGTGGAGACAGACAGAAAAGACAAATAAGCAAAATACACAGGATGCTAAGTGATGACAAGTATAGGTGAAAAGCAAACCAAGCAGGTAACAGAGAAAGAGGATGTTGGTTTTTGGCAATTACTGAAGGCATGGCCACGTCATCTCGGAAGAAGTAGGTAATGATTGAATCGTCACACTGACAATGGTGGAGAAGCACTGGGGCTACTGCTCAGTGCCTCCCAAGGTAGAGCACCCTGCCCGGAAGTGAGGTCACTGGACGGTGACACACGGGACCACACCTGACAAGCAAGTCTCCGAATTTCAAGAGAAAAATTCTGCCTTCATAGAATCAACTGGAAGGGACAAGTCTCCCCCATATCTCTTAAAGAAGTTTAATCTTGGACTGGGGAAAGAGAGAGAGAAGAAAGGCATCTACTTTGAAAGACAGACACGGGTACTTTTCTGGCCAAAACACAAAACGATGCAAGCCGTGTTTCCCTTTCTGCTACCTCAACAGAAAGCTCCGAGACGGCCAGACAAAGCTCAGGGTGGTGATCGGCCCGGCCCTGGGATCCGGAGAGTCTTGCTCTGTTTGATACTAATTGCCTCCTTCCACACAGCGTCTCATCTCTGAAAAGCCTCAGTCCTCTTGGAGGCAGGCAGGGTATAATCTTAAGACAAATGCAGTAGTTCCTGGGGAAGCAAGAGCCGGCAGCCTTAGAGATAGTGTGTTTCAAGTGGGAAATCCCTGACCGTTCCTCTCTCAGCTCTGGCCTGGGGGCTGCAGGCCTCCCTGGAGGGTTTCCAGGATATGTGACAAGGGAGCTCGACTCATGCATCCACATGCTGGCTGCCCACACACAGACTTGGCCACCTTTCTCCAGGAGGCTGGACAGTCAGGCCCAAAACATCTGAGGCTCTCACTCACCCTCAGGACGGCATCAGCGTGTGCTCTCTCAAATCCCCATGAGAAATCTGCCCCCTGAAGACAGGGAAGGAGGGAGAGACAGATTTGGTCACTTCAGGAAGTCAGGAGCAGTAGAGGAAAGTTCTGGAATATGGAGGAGAGATGGCTGAGATCGCCACTCCAGTGCTATAGCTCACCTCTGGTGGCCACTTCACCTCCAGCAGCTTTGGTTTTGTCACTGGTACAATGGGAATGAGAAGAACATCCACCTGAAAGCTTTACCATGATGGGGATGACGATCTGTGCAGCAGCTGGGGAAGCAAGCACTTTGTGGTGGCTCTGGCTGAACAGAGGTGAAAACGGAGCCCCACCGGGTCACAGGCCTCGGAGTACATATGGCACAGACACAGACTGACCACCTCATCGATTCTGCCCACAGCACTCCACCTTTCAAACTTCTGCCTACCAAACATACTCATCATAAAATGAGCAGAGGTGATATTTAAAATGTTTAAGAGCTGGTACAGCCCAGGAACGGGCCGGCCCCACCAGAGTGGACCCCAGCTGTAAAGCTGGCTCCAGTGTCCAGTGCGTTCCCCTGGACCCTGCCCTGTGGTAGTGAGTCATGCTGGTTCCGTTTCTCCTGTATAAACGCCTCTAACTTCCTGCCCGTCTGCACTTCTGTTTCAAAATCAACACCAGGTAACTGGTATTAGAGAATCAAACCAGACACACTGCAGCAAAAAACGAACACCAACCAACCACATAGATTTCATGTCATGTAGCCTGTTCTTTGCTATTCGAAACTGGGAAAACAGCTCATGAGTCCCAACAGACTTAGGTGAATACCTAGAGTTCTGGAACACCCCAGATTTGAATCCAGCAATCTCTCCTCTTTGAGTTCTCTACTTTCTTCTCTCCTTTACCTAACTTTAAGCACCCACGCAAATGCCTCCTTGGTTCACTTGTCCAGCATCGGTGTGACATAGTCCAGAACCCCTTCCTTAAGGACTCCACAGTTGTGTGGGGAGTCCGATATCTACAGATTAGTAGAATTCCATGTGTATGTGTGCAGTGTGGAGGCAGAGGAGCCCCAGGGAAAGTGGGACGAACACTTCGGAGAGTATGTGATGTTTGACTCGGGCTTTGAAGGATGAATAGGAGTATCGGGCAGAGAGAGAGAGGCTGAAGGAGCTGAGTCATAAAAACTGGCTAAATCTCGATTACAGAGAGTCTTGTGTGGCAGGCTGCAGTGCTTGGAGTTTCACTGGATCACTGAGGAACGTGAGGGCTCACCCGGGATTTAATTCTCCTAGTGCGGGAGACACTAAGTAAATGTATGTGAACAGGCCTTGGGAAGAGGGACTCTTGGGCCCCCAAGGATCACTGTTGCTACTGTCTCTGCAGACAGGTAGGCAGTGAACAACCATCTCTTTCTACTATCACTGTTTTTACGATAACAGTAACCACAAGTTACCACCTCCAATGCAAGAAGAGACACATCACGCCTCTAGTGGGTCTCTCTTTCGGAGACACAGGCCAAGGAGTGATTTCTGCGACAACCATAAAAAGCTTTTCTAAATGCAGTATTATCAAATAGTTATCTGTGTTATCTGTGTTACTGTGATAACACAGTAAGCTGTGTTATCAAAATAGTAGTAAAGTTGCTTTGTCCATTTCAGTATCCCATCAGTTAGGGTCCAAAATCCAATCTCTGAAAGAGCCTGGTAAGTAGGGTCCTGAAGACAGAAGGTAGGTGTGGGGCGGGGCCATCTCCACAGTAGCTGTTTAGACCCACCCCCCACCCCAAATCCTTTCTGGAAAAAAAAAGACAGGAACACAACAGATGACAACATGACCAATCCCTGAAGCTAGAGGGAGCTATGGAGTCTGGGTGTGAGAATGCTGTGTGTTTGTTCACTGGACCACCCGCTCACTCAACAGGCCTTCCCTGGCAGCGCTCTGGGCACCATGCTCCAGGAGCTCATGGAGAACGGGGGAGGTGATGAATGCTGGTGAGACAGGTGCTACGAGGGGGGCAGTGACTCTTACAGAGCAGGAAAGGGGAAGACAGCCACTAACTCTGCTCACAGCCGAATCTTGAGAAGTGAGGAGGATTTTGCTGGGCCAGGGACATGGAAGGGCATTTGGAGCGGCAGGGTCAGGACAGGTGGGGTTCTTCTCCAGTCCAATCCTCGAGCAGAT
Organism: Rhinopithecus bieti; assembly: GCF_001698545.2. Lineage (NCBI taxonomy): Eukaryota > Metazoa > Chordata > Mammalia > Primates > Cercopithecidae > Rhinopithecus > Rhinopithecus bieti. The sequence goes on from NW_016809016.1 coordinate 452,165, forward strand.
GGAAAGGAATTTCTAAGGTCCAGGGAAATGGACTGGCCAAAAGGTGCTGTGTCATGTGGTGTCTGCCTCCAAATTTGTACTGACACACGCTACAGCATGGACAAACCTTGAAAATGTGATCCTAAATCAAAGAAGCCTGACACAAAGGGCTTCAGAATGGAATTAATCCACGTCTATGAAATGTCCAGAAGAGGCAAATCCGTAGGATAGAAATCAGACAGGTGGCTGTCAAGGCCTGGCAGGAGGGGAGCCGGGCATGGGGGGGGGCTGGGCTGACTGCTGATGGGCATGGGTTTCCTTTTGAGGTGGTGAGAATATTCTGGAACTAGACAGAGTGGTAGTGATTGCACAACATTATAAATGTGCTAAATGCCACCAAACTGTATACTTATTTATTATTATGATTTTTTGGGATACAGTCTCACTCTTCCGCCCAGGCTGGAGTACAATGGCGCGATCTCAGCTCGCTGCAACCTCCACCTCCTGAGTTCAAACAATTCTCCTGCCTCGGCCTCCTGAGTAGCTGGGATTACAGGTACCCACCACCACACCTGGCTAATTTTTGTATTTTTAGTAGAGACAGGGTTTTGCCACATCAGCCAGGCTGGTCTTGAACAGCTGACCTCAAGTGATCTACCCACCTCAGCTTCCCAAAGTGCTGGGATTATAGGCGTGAGCCACCATGCCTGGCCGAATTGTACATTTAAAAGTGGTTTTTACATTATGTGAATTTCACCTCAATGAAAAAGAAGTTCCAAACGAATGCAATTAATTCTAAGAATTTTCCAAACTTACGGGTGATATTAAAGTGGCCATTTCAAAGCCTCTGCTCTCCCTTCACAGGGGCCTGAAAAGTTGGAGTTGACTCATGGAGGCGTCCAGGCCCAGCAGGCTTCACCCATGGTTACCTGAACCCCTTCCTTGCAGAAGTGTTCCTTTACTGGACAGAGAGAGAATGAAGTGCTGGGGTCTCAGGGGAGTCCTCCAGAGGCCAATTCAAGACCAGGAAGTCATTTCCTGGCATCTCACGATGTGTTGATAATTCAGATGATGGATGGCGCCGGGCTAGTTTGATGTTTATTTCCAAGAGCTTCAGTCTTGCTAGTAGGATGAAGCAAGGCTCCTATCATTGTGCAGGACTGCGGCTGATCTACGCTGGCACACTCTTAACAGACCTATTGGCCTTGGCCATTCTCACAGACAACTCTGACCACTCGAGGTAAAAACAGGGTCATTCTGACAAAAAGAAGGATGACTTTACACACATAAAACATATACACAAACATGGCCTTACACTCAGCTTGAAACAAACAACCTAAAAACTGGATTAAGAGTCTCTTTCCTATGCTTCAGACTCACAGTTTATTCATTCATCAAATATGTATGGAGTGCGTGCTGGGGGACACCGAAATACTTCCAGCACGTTCTAATAACAATGTTATGGACACATTGTTCAACAGAACAGAAGAAGCTCCTTGCCTCCAAGGAGTTTTCCTTATAGTAGGGGGCTTACACTCCAGTGATGGGAATGCGAGCTGAACCCACCACCTGGTCCTGGTGGGAGGTCGGGGCCGTCTTCCCAGGGCTGGCTTATGGCAACCATGCCTACTGCTCGGCCACACTCCAACTCCACTTCTCCCTTGGAGTCAGCGCTCCCAGCCCTTGAATCTAGTGAGTCACCAGGGTCAGAGCCAGCTGCTTCTTGCCCTTCAATTCCTCCACACCTTCCCCTGCCCTCTATCCTAGCTCTGCCTCTTATTTTTTTTCTGGACTATTCCAAAGGCTTCCAATCTTTATTTCCTGCTTCCAATGGTTCCCTCTCTACCCAAAACATTGTCATCAGAGTTTTCTTCCCAAAACACAACTCAACCGTGTTGTTCCTCTGCTCAGTGACTCTGAATATCCCTGATTTGCCTACAGAGAAAAATCCAGCCCCCTTGGCCTTGTATTCGGTAGCCTCCATAAGGTTTTCAGATCTCTCATCTTTCCCAGAACCCACTTGGGAAGGGGGTATCCAGAAGCACCTCTGCAGAGACAGACAGAGGACTTTAGGTCCAAACGAGAAACAAAGAACCCCCAATAAGCCTTGGTTGGGGCCCACAGTGAGAGGAAACACAGTAATTGAGACAGTGCGTCTTCTCTTGGTCACTCCCTCCACGTCTGTGACCCGGCCGTGAGAAACTCTATTGACAAGCTTCATTGAGCGCTGGTCCCGCTCTCTGCCCAGGGTCAAGTATTCCCAATGACTTATTTTTAAAAAGCAAAATCGAGCACTAACTGAGAAAGAATTCAGATTTAGCCTAGAACAGTTGCTCAACAAGTAACAAGAATAGATCAGTGGCCCATCCCACTGAGGGTTAAACAGAGCCTCCTTTTCTACCACCGGGGCCACAGCTGTATGAGAGGCCCAGAACCCCGACCCTGGGGGGGAAGTGCCGGTGACTGGGTGGGGACATTCACACAGACATGAGGCCCAGGACTTGCCCAACGCTGTCGCCGTCAATGGGGAGACAAAGGGGCCAGGCAGGCCAGATGTTGGCAGCAACTCCCTTGCAACCCCAGGAACAATTCCCTCTTTCACTGTCTGATCAGACGGCCAAGGTCAGAGGCAAAACCAGCCAGAGCTTACCCTCTGAGTGCCAAGGCCCTTTAGAGAAATTTAAATAATTTTAGATAGAAACACTCCTTCTTCCCTTGCTTTAAGCAGATGGTGGGGAGTAGCCTTTGCCCTTTCTTGCTGACGCAATTGTCCCTTGGAGCATCTGCTACCGCACACTGCCACCGTCAGGAGCTCCTGAAGCAGTGGAGAGCTGCTGGCCCCTGAACGGTGTCCCCAACTACTGTGCACTCTTTATCTTCATTTTCTTTCTGTCATTTTCATTCCCCCGCCAACTTTGCGCTGTTGGGCATTCTGCTCGCAGTTCATGGAAGTGTTCTCCCTCCTGCTTCATCCCAATTTGCTGCTTCTAGTTTCATGGTCTTGGAAACCCAAGCAATATACTAGTCAGGACTGTGCCCTGCATGGGAGTGAGGCCCTGCTGGGAATGCAATCAAAGGGTCAGAGTGTGGCAGCCACCGTGACTTTGGTACACTTCTCTACCTGGATTCTGGGCTGGGTTCGGAGTATTTGCTGGAAAGTGGTCTCTGAATAAGCAGGGTGTTCCTCTGTTTACTGTCAACAAGGTGCACAGATGACTCAAGGCTCAGAGGTCCTTGCAACCGAAAACCCACCCCACTGGACTCCAGGGAGCAATGAACAGCCACTTGCTGTCCTTTAGGGCAGACCTTTGAGGACCCTTCCCAGTCGCCACACATTCCTTCTCAAGCTCAGTCTGATAAGTGGCTTTTAGAAGCACCGCCTTGGCCCTGTCAGGCTCAAGGAGACTGGGGACACCCTGGCAAGCTGGCAAAACAAATATTCCAAGGAGGGGTTCCCAGAGGCACTGGGCTGAACATTTGGGGAAGAGGCTTGATATGGTTTGGGTCTGTGTCCCCGCCCCAATCTCATGTTCAATTGTAATCCCCAATGTTGGAGGAGGGGCCTGTGGGAGGTGACTGGATCATGGGGCAGTTTCTCAGGATTTCATACCATCCCTCTTGGTACTGCTGGCATGACAGTGAGTTCTCATGAGATCTGGTGGTTTAAAGTGTGTGGCACCTCTCCCTGCCAGCTCTCTTCCTCCTGCTCAAACCATGTGATGTCCTGGCTCCCCCTTTGCCTTCCGCCATGACTGGAAGCTCCCTGAGGCCTCCCCAGAAGCTGATGCTGCCATGCTTTCTGCATAGCCTGCAGAACCGTGAGCCCATTAAACCTCTTTTCTTAAAATTACCCAGTCTTAGGTATTCTTTAGAGCAAGGCAAGAACTGATTAATATAAGGCCCCTGTGCAGAGAAGGAAAAGAGCAGGAACTAAAGGGTTCTGAGGATCAGACTCCCTGGGTCCCAACCCCAGCTCTGTCACCCAGGAGCTGTCTGTGTGAGGAAGTGGTTCCCTCGGCCTGTGTCTTGGTTCTCCCTCTGTAGCGACCCCAGGGTGTTAGTGTGAGGATTAAGGATAGCACTGTTCCTAAAAGGCCAAGCTCGGCGATTCCCCTTCTAGGTGAATACCCCAAAGAACTCAAAACAGGGACTCAAACAAATACAACCAAGCACTGCACAACAACGTTCTGGTCACAATGGACCGCATATATGACTGCAGTTCCATAAGATTATGATTCCCTATTTTTACTGTGCCTTTTCTATGTTTAGATATGTTTAGACACACAAATACTTACCAGTATGTTACAACTGCCCCCAGTATTCAGTAGAGTAACCTGCTGTACAGGTTTGTGGCCTAGGAACAATAAGCCGCACCGCAGAGCCCAGGTGTGATGTAGGCTACGCCACTGACGTTTCCGTGAGCACACTCCAGGACGTTCGTGCAGTGACTAAATCACCTAACAACGCGCTTCTCAGAACGTATCCCCATCATGAAGCAATGCATGACTACACTTGTACAAGAATGCTCATGGTGGCTTATTCACGACAGCCAAAAAGGTGAAAACAACCCAAACGTCCATCAATAGATGAATGGATAAGAAAGAAAAATGATATATACAGACAATGGAGTATCATTCTGCCATCAAAAGGAAGGCAGTGCTGACACATGCTACAACATGGAAGAACCCTGACAACACGACGCTGAGGAAACAGAAGCCAGTTGAAAAAGACCACGTATTGTGTGATTCTATTTCTATGAAAAGTCCAGGAAAGCCCAAAAAGACATAAATTGGTGGCTGTCAGGGGCTGGAAGAGGGGGAGAGAGGGGAATGGGGAATGACTGCTAATGGTCATGAGATTTCGTGCTGGGGTGGAGAAGAGGCTTTGGAACTAGACAGAAGTGGCAGTTACACAACATCGCAAATTTGCTAAAGACTGCTGAACTATGCTCTTTTTTGTTTGTTTGTTTTTGAGACAGAGTCTCGCTCTGTTGCCCAGGCTGGAGTGCAGCGGCACGATCTCAGCTCACTGAAACCAGGAGCAGTGGCTCACGCCTGTAATCCCAGCACTTTGGGAGGCCGAGGCGGGCGGATCACTTGAGATCAGGAGTTTGAGACCAGCCTGGCCAACATGACAAAACCCTGTCTCTACTAAAAATACAAAAATTAGCTGGGTGTGGTGGCGGGCACCTTTAGTCCCAGCTACTTGGGAGTTTGAGGCACAAGAATTGCTTGAACCCAGGAGACAGAGGTTGCAGTGAGCCAAGATCACACCACTGCACTCCAGCCTGGGTGACAGAGTGAGACTCCATCTTAAAAAAAAAAAAAAAGAAAGAAAGAAAGAAAAAAGAAGAGAAGACAAACCCAAAATAAATTAAGGGGATAATTTCACATGAGGTGAATTTATCTCCATTAAAAAAACAAAACTACCTTAGCTTAGTGCCCAGCGTGTAGCTCACCATGTCACAAACAGGCTCCAGAGCTGGGATTCAGTGGGCAGTTTGCTTCTGATTCCTGTCTGTCCACGACAGGGTCTGATCATGGCCCTGCCCTCAAGGCCCTACATCATGACTGCTGTAAAGCTGGAGATTAGGAATGGGAGCTGAGGGAGGATCTCAAGGCAGCTAAGCAGGTTAGGAAACCTCTGCCACCATCCTAAGGGGAGAATGAACTCTTGGGAGCCCCAAGACACCAATTCCATTTTACTGGAAATACTCGTTCTTCAGAAAGACAAGTTGAGCCACAGTTATCCTAGCTTCAAACTTTTTAAACCTGTCATATTATTTTTTTTCTTTTTTTTGAGACGGAGTCTCACTCTGTTGCCCAGGCTGGCTGGAGTGCAGTGGCTCAGTCTTGGCTCCCCGCAAGCTCCGCCTCCCAGGTTCACACCATTCTCCAGCCTCAGCCTCCTGAGTAACTGGGACTACAAGCGCCTGCCGCCATGCCCAGCTAATTTTTTTGTATTTTTAGTAGAGACGGGGTTTCACCATGTTAGCCAGAGACGTGTTAGCCAGGATAGTCTCGATCTCCTGATCTCGTGATCCATTTTTACACTAAGTGGCAGAACTCTTTTTTCAAATGAAATGTTTACCCAGAGTCCCTTAAAACAGAAGGCAGGTGACACTCAGGGGAAGGTGGTGCCTTCGGGGGAAGCAGGGCTGGGCAGCGCCCCCTCTACCTCTTCCACACCTGCTGTGGTTCAGGGACAATCTCTCCAAGTCCACGTTTTCCCTCTTCCCAGTGAGACAACCAAGAAGAGCACTGGCAGGGTTCTGCTGGTTTCCTTCAAGAAGGAGGCTCAAGGTGAACATGACACTAAGGGGCAGGATTGCTGTCCAGTTAGAAACTGGCTTCTGAGGTCTGGAGGACTGTTGTGGGGCACAGAGGAAGGGGTTGGATTTGTGGTGGCTCAAGAGAGCAGAGCTAGGGCCAAAGAGTACCAGTCAGAGGGACAGAGGTGAATGCCTTCCACACCTGAGAGCTGCCCCGTGGAGGCCCCAGGAGGACCAGCTGCTGGCCTCTGTCTTGCAAGGACCCCCACCACCCTTCACCTTTATCTTCCTCCTCATTAACAAGTGACCCTTTATAATCCCTGCAATAGCCCTAGGAGGCAACGGGTGCCATCCCCATGTCCCTGCAGGGGAAACTGAGGCACAGAGAGGTGAGGGTGCTTGCCCTAGGTCAACTGGAATTCTTATCTGAATCTGAGATTCTATGGAAGAAAAACAGACTCAGGAGAGGCAAATTGCTTTCTGGAGCTGAAGAAGCTGAGCTAGATCCGGAACTGTGTCTCCTGACTCTTAGTCCAGGGTTCCTTCTACTCTTTCCCACTGGCCAGCACAGAAAGGAGAAGGTGCGTCTGGGGTCAGATGGTACCACCTTGGACCTCGCAGGCCAGGTCTCCGGGGCAGCAAGTGGCTTCGGTGTGGAGGATTTCCTGCAGTAGCACGGGCTTATCTGCCATGGAAGTTCTCTGATGCCAGTGCAGGAACGGAGCAGGTGTCGGATGCTTCCAGGCCATGGTTCTCAGAGAGGGACACGGAGGATGTATGCAGTCTTTTGTGACGTCTCCCAAGTGCAAAAAACCAAAATGTCTTTATCCAACTGGCTGAGAAGAACATCCTACACACCAGCCCATGGCATGGAGATTTCATACTTTATGGATTGAAGGGACCAGAGGAAGGGGTGGGGAAATTCACAAGGACAGCTCTCTCCAACGTAAGTTCTGAGATGAAATCATACTTGGAGAAGGAAGGAGAGAGGTAGAGACAATACATCGGGTGAACTCTCTCTGTGTTCTTCCCCTTGCTCGGGTATACAATTCACAGTAACAAGACCCAGCACTCACATAGCTCAGGGCTGGGACTGCCATTGACCAGGGAGAGATTAAGGGACTCTGTACTCTTTTTTTGTTTCTTTGAGACAGAGTCTCGCTCTGTCGCCCAGGCTAGAGTGCAGTGGCGTGATCTCGGCTCACTGCAAGCTCCGCCTCCCGGGTTCATACCATTCTCCTGCCTCAGCCTCCCGAGTAGCTGGAACTACAAGCGCCCGCCACCACGTCCGGCTTATTTTTTGTATTTTTAATAGAGACGGGGTTTCACCGTGTTTGCCAGGATGGTCTCGATCTCCTGACCTCGTGATCCGCCCACCTCGGCCTTCCAAAGTGCTGGGATTACAGGCGTGAGCCACCATGCCCAGTCGGGACTCTGTACTCTTTATGACAAAGACCCCAGGAAGAGCAGGAAAGAGACCTTACATGCAGTCTTTCACTTTTAGTTAAGTAATGATGATGGTGACAGTGGTGATGCTGTGACAGTGGTGATGAGGATGATGGTGGTGATGAAAGTGGTGGTTACGATGGTGGTGATGGTGATGATGGTGATGGTGATAATGATAATAATGTAGTGGTAACGGGGATGATGGTGGTGATGAAGGTGGTGTTTACAATGGTGGTGATGGTGATGATGGTGATGGTGATAATGATAATAATGTAGTGGTAACGAGGATGACAGTGGTGATGAAGGTGATGGTTACGATGGTGGTGATGGTGATGATGGTGATGGTGATAATGATAATAATGTAGTGGTAACGAGGATGACAGTGGTGATGAAGGTGATGGTTACGATGGTGGTGATGGTGATGATGGTGATGGTGATAATGATAATAATGTAGTGGTAACGAGGATGACAGTGGTGATGAAGGTGATGGTTACGATGGTGGTGATGGTGATGATGGTGATGGTGATAATGATAATAATGTAGTGGTAACGAGGATGACAGTGGTGATGAAGGTGATGGTTACGATGGTGGTGATGGTGATGATGGTGATGGTGATAATGATAATAATGTAGTGGTAACGAGGATGACAGTGGTGATGAAGGTGATGGTTACGATGGTGGTGATGGTGATGATGGTGATGGTGATAATGATAATAATGTAATGGTAACGAGGATGACAGTGGTGATGAAGGTGATGGTTATGATGGTGGTGATGGTGATGATGGTGATGGTGATAATGATAATAATGTAGTGGTAACGAGGATGACAGTGGTGATGAAGGTGATGGTTACGATGGTGGTGATGGTGATGATGGTGATGGTGATAATGATAATAATGTAGTGGTAACGAGGATGACAGTGGTGATGAAGGTGATGGTTACGATGGTGGTGATGGTGATGATGGTGATGGTGATAATGATAATAATGTAGTGGTAACGAGGATGACAGTGGTGATGAAGGTGATGGTTACGATGGTGGTGATGGTGATGATGGTGATGGTGATAATGATAATAATGTAGTGGTAACGAGGATGACAGTGGTGATGAAGGTGATGGTTACGATGGTGGTGATGGTGATGATGGTGATGGTGATAATGATAATAATGTAGTGGTAACGAGGATGACAGTGGTGATGAAGGTGATGGTTATGATGGTGGTGATGGTGGTGATGGTGATGATGGTGATGGTGATGGCGATAATGATAATGTAGTGGTAACGAGGATGACAGTGGTGATGAAGGTGATGGTTACGATGGTGGTGATGGTGATGATGGTGATGGTGATGATGGTGATGGTGATAATGATAATAATGTAGTGGTAACGAGGATGACAGTGGTGATGAAGGTGATGGTTACGATGGTGGTGATGGTGATGATGGTGATGGTGATAATGATAACGTAGTGGTAACGAGGATGATGGTGATGATGAAGGTGGTGGTTACAATGGTGATGGTGGTGATAATGATAATAATGTAGTGGTGACGAGGATGATGGTGGTGATGATAAGAATGGTAGTGACGATGATAGTGACGATGCTGCTGCTGCTGATCGTGGTGGTGGTGACGATGTGATCAGAGCAGCCTCCACTATGGCCAAGTACTTCTCAAGCTTCACCAAATTTAATACCTGCTATGACGCGTCCATTTTACAGATGAGAACACCAAGGCTTAGAGAGGTACTGGGACATCTCAAAGCCACACAGCTAGTAAGTCACGGGAGTGGCACTCACACCTGGATCTGCCTAACTCTAGACCCTGTGCTCTTCAGCACTGTTCTGCACAAGGCTTAGGACACATCATTCTGCAGCAAGCACACTGCAGTGGGTAATTCACCATGCTCTAGTAACAGGGTGCTGACATTCAAGTCCTGGCTCTGCCTCTCATTGGCTGTGCGTTGTTCCTGAGCAACCTACTGGACCTCTCTGTGCCTTGATTTCCTCATTGTAAAATGGACATAATACTGCGTTTCAGTAATTGAGAGACGTACAACTGAACCTCCCTTAAAACTGATGTGATAATAAGTCTCTGGGCATATTCTTTTCTTTTCTGTTATTTTTTCCCCCCGTTTTCTGAGACAGAGTCTTGCTCTGTTACCCAGACTGGAGTTCAGTGTTTTGATCTCAGCTCACTGCAACCCCTGCCTCCCGGATTCAAGCGATTCTCCTGTGTCAGCCTCCCAAGTAACCAGGATTACAGGTGTGCACCATCACAACTGGCTAATTTTTGTATTTTTAGTAGAGACAAGGTTTCACCATGTTGGCCAGGGTAGTCTTGAACTCCTTACCTCAGGTGATCCGCCAGCCTCAGCCTCCCAAAGTGCTGGGATTACAGGCGTGAGCCACCATGCCTAGCCACATTCTTTTCTTTCTTAGAGGTATGCAAGAAAATGGGATATCTTACATGATATCTCAGATTTGATGATAAATGGTAGTATCTACCCTAGAGGGTTATTACAGGAAGTAGATGAGATAATACCTAGTGAGTGCTTAGCGTACCCAGGCACTAAGTAAGCAATTTTAAGAACTACTCTTATTTTGAAAAGTCTTACAGTTTAGCCAGTCTACAAAATGTATCCAAGTGTTTGTTAAGGAATTAAAATGGCCACACTTTGAGCCAGAACCTGTGTCAGAAAAAGTTCTCTGCCCTTACAGACCTTCACTGACCCTACTCACACACACATCATCAGGCTCACGTGGCCAGGAAGGGCCACAGGCAGGACTTGAACTCAGAGCTCTTCACGGCCCAGCACACACTGCCCAAACATGCAAGGTTTATATGCTGGCGACTCGGGCTATGACGTCACTGCTGTCACGTTGGCAGTAATTGGAGCATCCCCAGAGGAACCAAGAAGGTAACAATCCAAGAGGGAGCAGGGAGTTGTCCTGGGGGTGTTGGCTGCAGCCTCGAGGGCCCTTATGTTTACTCTGAGCTAATGGATGAAATCAGCCTATGTGTGGGACCTCCCTTACTGGGGCCTAGATCACTGTTCTAGATGATCTACGGACTCGACTCAGGACAATGTTTTCTGCTCCCTGTAGCCATGTGTCGCCCCTGCTCCGAGCCTGCTAGAAAAGGAGGGACAGTGACAGCTTCGGAGTTGTCTCCACTGGTGGTGTCTGGAGAGAGGGGAAGGGGCCACCAGAAGGCCAATTTAGTCCAAGTCCGCTTCTAGGAATGTTCTGAGCCTGGTAAAGCTCAGAGGAGGCCCGAGGCACCCCCATTCCATCACTACGGGACTCAGGCCCAAGTGCCTAACTTCTCCGTGCCTCAGTTTCCTTCTCCATAAAATGGGGATAATAATAGGTCTTTTGTACATTTGTTGTGAAGGTTGAATGAGATAATCTGGGTAACGCATTTAGCATATGGCTGGAATGAAGTAAGCGCTCAGTTATTATATTACGAGGCAACTCTCTTTGAGTGTGTTCAGGAAGCAGCAGGCACACCTGTGTCCTTCAATGGGAGCAGTGAATATCCATCCCCTCTCCGTGGATGAAATGAGGTAGGAATGAGCAAGAGCTCAGAACAAGAGAATGCCCTATGCAAATGTTCTTCCAGCAACCATTACGTGAGCAGCTACTGTGGTGGGTCCTAGGATACGCAGCGGACAATCCTGTCCTTGCCCACGTGATCTTGCAGTGTGCTCTGCTCTGACACTCAGCTGAAGTGTGAGCTGCATCTTCATGTGCCTGTTTCCCCTACCGGCCTGTGGGCCCCCCGAGAGCAGCGATGGTGACCTGTCCACAGAGGCCACCGCTGTATCCCCAGCACCAGCCCAGCATCTCGGACATCAAACCTACAAGCAAGTGGAAGAAAAAACTGAGCAAGGGTGAGGAACTGTATTTCAGGCCATACTCAAAGGCTCTGTCTTCCAGAATCATCTACAACCTTTCCGTCCCTCTGTTTTTAGTGACTGAATTTTCCCATTTGTCCATTAGCAAAGCCTCCAACAGCTTTCCAGCTTTTGCCAAATCTCCACCTTTCCCTAATGGATTATGCCCTGAACCTGGGGCAGGGCTGTACCCAGCTGAGAACTCAGGCTTCGCCCGGTCCTGCTGAGAAAACAATGCCAGCTGCCAAGCCTGGCACCCCTGCCATGTCCTCCTGCCAGCCAGCAGGACTCCTAGGGCTGTGAAGGTTGTTGGTGCCAGGCTACAGGCAACCCCAGACGAGCTGAGAGGTGGCAGGGTAGCCAAGCAGTTGGAGGAGGGGGCCGTGCGGTTATCAAATTCACAGCTGGCAGGTGGGGGAGGTAGGGCAGGTGGGCTCCCTGGGCCCTCAGCCGGGCATCCCTCCAGACTAGCGTTGCCCAACAGAACATACTACGATGGTGGAAATGTTCTGTATCTGCACTGACCACAGGTGGCTACTGAGCACTCAGAATGTGGCTAGGGTGACAAAGGATCTGAATTCTTAAGTTTAATGTAGCACAGAACAGGCACATGCGGCTAGTGACCACTAGATTGCAGTCCAGGTACAGGCTCCAGGGGTCAAGCCTAGGATTTGGCGTTAAACGGTGCCCCCAGAAGTTGGCAGGGAATGGAGGGTAGGTGAAACAAAGCATGTCTGATTTCTGAGACACACTCACTGCTCAAGAGGGATCAGGACACTGACAGCTCACATTCCTGAACAACTGCCTCTGGGCCACGCATGAGTGAAGCACATTAACTCACTTAACTGACACAAATACACATCATACATTACACTGCCACCCAGGGAGGTAGGAATGACAACAAGGCCCATTTTACATATGAGGAGATTGAGGTTTGGAAAACCCTTCTCTCAGCAACACCCTGATGCTATGGGTGATGTCCTGCTGGCTAGACCTCCCTGTCTCCCTCCTCCCACCCTAGGGCTCCCAACCTAAAAAGCTATTTTTAATAAGTAACAGATATATTGTACTTATTTTTAAAACAACACAAACACCCACTTTTCAGTCATGAAATACAAGCCTCGATGTCCTCAGTCTCCCGCATCCCAGGTCAAAGGTGGAGTTCCTCTCCACTTCTTCCCAAAACCTTAAAAGAGGAATAGCAGGGTATACCTTCCTTATTAAAAGGATTCCTACACTACCACTTCACTTCACATTCTGGCAGCTCCTCTTCGTGAGACGGAGTCTCGCTCTGTTGTCCAGGTTGGAGTGCAGTGACACCATCTTGGCTCACTGCAACCTCTACCTCCCCAGTTCAAGCGATTCTCTTGCCTCAGCCTCCCGAGTAGCTGGGATTACAGGCACCCGCCACCATGCCTGGCTCATGTTGGTATTTTTAGTAGTGACGGGGTTTCACCATGTCGGCCAGGCTGGTCTCGAACTCCTAACCTCAAGTGTTCCGCCCATCTCGGCCTCCCAAAGTGCTGGGATTACAGAAGTGAGCCACTGTGCCCGGACTAAAGACGCATTTTTGTGATCTCACTATTATGGCTTTGATAATAGGGGCCAGAGATCATTTCATTTTATTATTGGTTATCTATATTTCTCTCTCAGTCTGAAACTTGCTGATATTTGAAGAAACTGGGATGTGAGGCAGGGACCAATCATGGGGGTGTACCTGGGACGCAGGAGGTTTCCGGGAGGCAGGACTGACACTGGCGCTAACGCTGTGGAAGTCCGAGGCAGGCTAGCAGGGTGGTCACCAGGCTCAATGTGAACCACCATTACTCTGCACTCAAACTGATTTCACAACCGGCCTGAGGGACCTTGGCGCCACTGACTCTGGGACTGTGGGCCACCAGGCAAGCAGGGCCAGCGATCAAGGAGCCTGGACTTGAAGTAAGGCTAAATGGGATTTGGGACCCCAGCTCGACCATGTGCAGGCCAGGCACCCTGGGCAAGTCGCTTCTTGGAGCCCCAGTCTCCTCGTCTGTAACATAAGGATGGCAAGGCCTATCCCCCGTCGAGAAAGGAAACAAAGAACTAACCGAGCAAGCACACAGTAGGTGCTCCAAGAACACTAGCCCCGTCCACTCGCTGTTAAGGGTCAGATGCAGAGACATACTGCTTAGGAATGATTGCAGGAAAGAACCCCAGGTCTCATTAATCCAACCTCGCACGCCCCCACCCTACGCCAGCACATCTGCAAGGTGGTGGGGGCTCTTTCCAAGAGTGACCCTGTTCACAGAAACACGGCAGGGACCGATCACTGCTCAGAGAATGTCTGGGAAAACCCGACAGCCCAACTCCAGGCTAGTTTTGTAGACAGAGATGAGAAACGGAGCCCGAGGCAGTTGCCAGAAATTACCACTCTTGAGATCCAAGAAAGAGATGGCCGCTTCAGACGTGGCGCTGAAGGTCTCTGAAGCCTTGGGAAGAACATGCAAAAGAGCCCCTGGGAGAGACGAGGGAAATGGGCCCAAGGACACGCCAGAACACGACATCAAAGTCACCCTGGGTTGGTGCCAGGGTCGGGGCCAAGGCCGTCCTGGTGAGTGAGTCCACCAAGGGTCTCATGATGCAACTCTTTCGAGACAACCTTCCTCCAGTGAGGCTGAAGGCTGAGGGCAGCTGGGCGGGGGAAGGGGGAAGGGCTGGAAGAGAGTTGGAATGAACCAGGTACGAGGTAATTTAAGTATAGATCAACCTTGTTAGTGCAAGAGGCTATTTTCCGTGGGCATCTAGAGAGAGGCTTCCAGCCTGGGAGGTAGGGCTCCCGGGCACAGTTGAGGCAGGGTATGAGCAGCCACGGTGCTGAATGGGACGCACCCAAGGTGCACAATGTGCTCACTAAGCCATGTCCTACGCACTCCGAGGAAGGGACCGCTTACTTGTCTGTACCAGGACCCCCTGTGAGCCGGCAACTCTTTGGATAGCTTCTTTTCCCTTTTCTTTTCTCTCTTTTTTTAATTATTTTTTTTAATAGAGATGAGATCTCACTATGTTGCCCAAACTGGTCTCAAACTCCTGGGCTCCCACCTGGGCCTCCCAAAGTGCTGGGATTACAGGAGAGCCACTGCGCCAGGCTTTTTCATAAATGAGACAGGGTCTCACTCTATTACCCAGGCTGGAATGCAGTGGCGTGATGGCAGCTCGCTGCAGCCTCAAACTCCTGGGCTCAAGAGATCCTCTCACCTCAGCCTCCTGAGTAACTGAAACTATAGACACACATCACTGCATCTAGCTAATTTTTTAGTTTTGCTAGAGACAGGGTCTCACTATGTTGCCCATGCTGGTCTGGTCTCAAACTCCTGGCCTCAAGCAGTCCTCCCACCTGAGCCTCACAAATGCTGGGATTGCAGGCATGAACCACTGCACCCAGCTGTCTTGTTTTCTTTAACAGATTTTATTTTTGAGAATAGCTTCAGATTTAGAGAAAAACTGCAGAGTTAGTGCCCAGAGTTCCCACACCTCGTTTCCCGACTATTTACATCTGACATTAGTGTGGTAAATGTGTTACAACGAATGAAATAATATAAAAACATTTTATTGCTCAAGTCCACACTTGATTCAGAGCACCTCAGTGTTTCCCCTAATGTCCCTTTTCTGTCTCACGATCCCACAGGACATTTCGTCATCACATGTCCACAGGCTCCTCTGGGCTGTGATCATTTCTCAGCCTTGTCCCGGTCACGCACCTGGGACACAGGAGGGCTCCAGAAACGGAGGTCCTGATCCCTGGTGGCCTTGGTGGAGGACTAACAACCCAAAGGCTTGGACTGGGAACGGAATGGGGACCTGGAACCAGGGATCGCTAGAGACAGAGCACCGGTGTCTCCTTTCAGCACATGTTAACAGAGAACCCAGTTCAAACTGGACAGCGTTTTTGCCAGGGAAAGCCTTTCCTCGGGCCGTCCCTGGTTCTCCTCCCAGGGACCTGCTGGGGCCCCTAGGAAGAAGGGGGCCTCTCTTGAGACTCTCAGTGTCCCACAGGGGTAGGGTGGGGCCCCCTGGCGTTTCCACCTTGGCTTCTTCAAAGCTAGCCATTCCAACACCTGCCGGGAGGCCAGTATTAGCACATTTTATAGATAAAAAAAACTGAGGCTCAGAACGGAGCAGTGGTTTGCCCAAGGCAGTCCACTGAGAAGCAGCCAAGCCAGGTTCAACACCAGTGCCCTTCCCCTGCACAGCACTGGCCCCATGACAGCCATCCCGGAAGTCTACTGCCAGTTCCCAGGCCACTGCCTCTGAACTGACAACGCGGGGCGCTAGGATTGGCTTTTGGAAGGTACAGACCCCCAGAGGATGGGCCTTCTCCACCCGCTCCGTGGCTACACCAAGGGAGGCGGCCACACAAGTGGAAATTTCTAAACAAGACAAAAAAACTATGGTTGCCCTTGGCTCAAATCACAGCAAACAAGGATCGGGACAAGCCCTCTGCAGAAGGGGTGAAGCCATCCCCCTTCCCTCGTTGATTCCCCAAGGGGAAGAGGGAAAAGGAAGATTCTAGCACAGGCCTGGTAGACAGCTTTGATGGACAGATGCTGGAGGGCTGAAGAGATCAGTGAAGAATGAATGAATGAATGAATGAATGAATGAATGAATGAATGAAAGTTAAGTGCACTTAATAATGAACGCTTAGCACCTACCATGATGCAGGCGCTAGACACATTCACTCATTTAATCCTCACAACCAACCACCCTATGCAGCAAATACTGCTTCCATTTTACAGATGAGAAAACCGAGTCTCAAAGAGATTGACACCAGGTCAAAGTCACCCACCTGGGCAGTGGTGAAGCTATGGCTAAGCCAGCTCTTACCAGCTCCCAGAAGCCAACTGTGCCCATCTTTTCCAAACTCTGCATTTAAGCATCTTACTTGGGCCATAGTGGAAGTATTTACACAATAGGAACGGGCAAGCATTGCAAATCAGGACTTCCCCGGCACCCGGCAGAAAAATGCCACCGCCTCTCTCTAGCCCACTTGCCTCCTTGGCAGGACTGTCCTGTGGAATCAGTTCCTGCAGGTCTCGGCTGCTGGAAGGTAACACTGAATTCAAGAGAAGCCAGGATCCTCTGAGGCCCAGCCAGGGCCATATCCCTCTGGGAGAGCCAGGGGCTAAACAGTGGTGAAAAAGAAGCAAAAAGAAAGAGAGCATGGGCCTGAGGCTGGCTACCCCTAGGTTCAGATGCTAGCTCCATTACCTACTGGGGGACTCGCCCAAGTCATTTCATCACTCTGGGTCTCAGTTTTTGCCTCTGCAGAGTGGAGCAACGGAACCCCCAGAATGAGACACTATGTACAGAACGCATGCTACACAAGAGGTGCTCAGGAGCGGTCACTACTGATATTCTCAGGGGATACAGGATGATGGGGAGAGAGAACCAGGTGAGGTCACCCCAAAAGCATCCAGTTTAGAGGAGGGCAGTGATGCAACCAGAAGGGAAAGTGTTCATAAGGGTGTTACAGATGCCTTCCTAGTAGAACGCAGGATCTTATTTAAACCTCTGAGTTCTCCAGGTGAAAACTGCACCCCTGTTCTAATTTACATCTCTTTGATTTTTGAGAGGCTGACAGTTTTTCACTGTATTTCTCTTTTGTTCTTTGCACCTTTTCCCCTTGAGGCAGTCACAGTTTCTCACCGATTCGCAGCTACTTTGGCTGATTAAGGTCATTTAACCCTTCATTTGTCAACCGGGCCACAAGTGCGTTTCCCAGGTCACGGCTCGCCTTTCGGACTGGTTCATGGCGAGGCTGGTTGCTGGTCTGCTTTTCTGCACTCAAGGGTCACTTTGGGCCGGGCGCGGTGGCTCAAGCCTGTAATCCCAGCACTTTGGGAGGCCGAGACGGGCGGATCACGAGGTCAGGAGACCGACCCACCCTGGCTAACACAGTGAAACCCCTGTCCTCTACTAAAAAATACAAAACTAGCCGGTGAGAAGTGGCGGCGCCTGTAGTCCCAGCTACTCGGGAGGCTTGGGAGGCAGGAGAAGGCCGTAACCCGGAAGGCGGAGCTTGCCAGTGAGCTGAGATCCGCCATGCACTCCACCCCGGCGACAGAGTGAGACTCGCCTCCCCAAAAAAAAAAAAAAAAAAAAAAAAAAAAAAAAAGGTCACTTTGTTATGGAGCCAAATCCAGCTCTCTTTGCCTTTGTGGTTTCTGTCCCCTTCTCGAAGAGAATGAGCCAAGGTTTGAGGCTGTTGCTGATCTGTTAGGTTGATTCCTACATATTGGGTTGAAAGCGAGAAACAAATGTAAAAGTTTCCGCTCTCCTCCCCCAGCAAGCCAAGGGCTGTCATGCCGGGTCCTCCTCCCCATCAGGCCTTCACTCTAGGGTCACCCCCAGTCCCTGGAGCTCCTGCCTGGCACAGAGAGAGAGTGACTCACTCCCAAGGCACGGTGCCCTTGCCCTGGGCCCCAGCTGCACGGAGACGGGAGACACACGGCCCATGGACTATGGGGCTTTTGCTGAGCTGTCCGTCACATAGGGGTTGGGGGCACAGCTCCCTTCTGATGCCCCCACTTTCAGTGGGCAGAGGGCAGGCATGTAGGCAGTGGGGAGAAAGAGGTGAAAGTTAGAGGGAAAGGCAGACTCTACTGACCACACTGAGGTCAGAGCCAAGGGTGAGGCCACAGGGTCCCTCTCCCACTGGAGTTGCAAGGAAAAGGCAGAAAGACAAACCAAAGGACCTCAACATCAAGTCCGGGGATTCTCCCATCAAAGGTGCCCTATAAGGCAAGGCTCTGGTCCCTCTGGACCTTGGTCTCCATATGTGCAAAATGGGCCTCTTTTCTGTATAGTTTCTTCCAGCTTCAAAAAAAAAAAAAAATCACACACTGAACAGCTCACAGTCATCCAGCGTACAGCTCCCAGCATCCTTGGAAGAGGATACTGAGGCTTTCTGGCTTCAACTTCACTCAAAAGAAAGCCTGGAGAATGAAACATTAGGGGAAGCTTCTACCAGCTGCTAACAAGTCAAGGCCAAGTCAAGTCAACAACTATTTATCAAGCACCTACTATGTGCCCAGGGCTGGAGATATATAGCAGTGAACAAAACAAACAGAATCTCTGTGCTTCGGGGAGCTGAAGAAGCGGTGACGAAATACGGTGAATGCCCTGTAGAAGGTGATCAGTTCTGTGGAAATGACACTGCAGGGGAGGGCGGCGCGTGGAGAGGCGGAGCAGGAGGGTCCTGAGGGCAGCGTGGCACACAGAGAGGGAAAGGGAATTTCAGCCTAGCTCCTAGCACAGCAAGTGGCTGACACTTCCCATGTGGTCTCTTGGGTGATCCTCACACCATCCCTGAAGGTGTGAAGTGGAAACTGAGGCCCAGAGACATGGCATCCCTTGCCCAAAGTTGTGCAGTGAGGGGATTTCCAAAGTGAGTCTGCCTCCTCCCTCCGTGCCACACTGCTTTCCTGAGGCCCAAATACTGCCTGACTCAGAGCTCCTGGGACTGGGGAAGGTAAGGATATGGCCAGGCCACCCCCCACACCTGCCACGGATGCCACATCCAAGAATGGAAAGAAGTGGATTCTGCCCTGTAGCAGTCGTGTCTCACTGCATGATATGCTTCTAGGACAAGCACGTCCCTTCAAGGAAGTCTGCAGCTGCCCTGAGTGAAGCACGAGCTCCCGTGGTGCGGGGTTTCCGCTAGGCGGCACAGCCTTGGACTTCGACGGGGGGGGATTCCTCCCAGCCTGGCACATGGCTCTGAAGACCCAGTGAGCATCCACAGAACCTGAATGGCTGAAGGATGCTTGTCTCTGGGTGCAGGAGGTACGAGAAATCGCCCATACATATTGATGGCAAGCATATAGCCTGATAAATGCACATACTCATGTGACCACCACCCAGCACCCTAGAAGGCTCCCCACCACCCAGCACCCTAGAAGGCTCCCTCATGTCCCTTCTTGGCAATTCCCTCAAGAAGCAACTAACCATCATTCCAACCTCTATCACTACCGGGTAGTTTTGCCTGGCCTTGAACTTCAGATAACCGGAATAGTACACTATGCACTCGTTTTATTTTCTTTTGCTCAACATAATGTCTGTGAGATTCATCCATGGTGTTTATTTTTCATTGCTGTGTATTACTCCATTGCATAACTAGGCCACAATTTGCTTATCTGCTCCACTGTGGATGGATACTTGGGCTGTTTCTATTTGGAGGCTACTATGACTAAGGCTGCTCTGAATATTCCTGTTTATGTCTGTTGGTAGACAGAAGCACTCAATTCTCTTGGAAACAGAACTGGGATTAGAATCATTGGGTCTAGGAGAATCAGGAATGAATGCATTAGACCCCTGCCAAGACCTGGTAAGCAGGCAATCTAGGAAGGCCTCCTTGTATAAGAAAAAACCGAGAGATCTAGTAATGTACCCAGAGTCACACAGCAAAGCTATGGTACCAAAACCCGTTGTACGTGGCTCCAGCTCCATGACCTCCTCACCCAGTCTGGCACGGGTGGGCACCATGAGCAGGACCTGCCTGAGAAAGAGCAGACAGGAAGAGTGTGAGGGAGGAATGCTCCTTCACTGTCTGAAAGAACAGCAAGAAACCCGATGTGTCCCCAGGAGGCTGGGAGACCAGGTACGGGGCCTGGTAGGCTGAGCAAACACAGAAGCATGAATAAGGCCTAAGTCCACCTAAACCCCAAGCACATAATTTTATCTGGAAGCCAACTCATCCAGCCACACCGGCGCGCCCTCCTTCTTGAGGAGAGGGCAGCCTCCAATCTGAAGCACCTTTGTCTCTCCTGGACTGTCCGAGACAGAGTGGCAGAAGCCTCGCTTGTCCAAACACACGATAGTCAACGTCTCCCAGGTCCCCCGCTGCCCAATTTCAGCCTCAAAGAACCAACTATTTGCCCCGGCCTCCCAAGTCTCTCGCCTGGAGTCTCTGGGCTGGCTATGAGTGTTCGGAAGACTCTCTGGCTCTGGTCGTGAAAGCTGAAGGAGGGCACAGGGGCATGTCCCCCCGTGACATCTGTGCCTGCTCCCCAACTGCCAGTCCGACACAGGGCTGGGAAAAGCTGGGTGAGAGTTGGCACGTCCCAAAGGAGGCGAGGCGGCGCTGTGCCCCAGAAGGAGGCAGATAGGAAAGCCAATCAGTGTGTGTTGAACGACAGCATGAATGAGTCAAACCCCTCCTGGGTGGGGGGCAGGTGGCAGACAGCTGCTGTCTTTGTGTCACTCCCCTGCCCCACTGCCATGAAGATGCCCGCGGTCACCACAGGAGGCTGCCATGTGTGTACTATGAGCCCACCTGGCAGCCACAGTTGACGCATCCAGAAGTCAGCATCTGCCTGAGCCCACCAATGTGGGGTTCCTTCTGAGGGATGTGAAGACGACTGGAGTGAGAAGGGCAGATGGTCCCCGTGGCAATGCTGAGCTGCAAAGTCTGCGCCAGGGGAAGCTGGCGGCCCTGTGTTAGCAGGAGGGGAGGAGGGGAGCAGGAGAAGGACGCAGGAGTGCAGAGAGGAGCAGGGATGAAGGTGCCGCTGGCTCTGGCCCCTGCCCACCTGCTTGCCTACAACCCCTGGAGTTGGGCTGCTGGGATCTGCACCTGGAACAGGGAGAAAGGTTCTTCTTCTTGGAGAAAGCCCACTGCCACCCAGTGGGGCAAATCTTCCTTTGGAAGGCGGGCCATGGTACATGCCTCCTATCCATCTGGGCCCAGATCTTGGGCTGAAGCTCACGTACTGCCCTGTCCTTGGGGTTAGGGCATCCTTGGCTGAAGGAGGGCTTTCTGTAATGCCATGGTTACTAGGCCATTCCCCCAGTCCCTAAACTGATCCTGCCATCAGCTAAAACGTCTTAAGCCCCCTCTTGAAGGGTCTCAGTCCTTCACCAGGCACCCCGAGCACTAACTCTTCCTGAAACCCCCTCTGGAGACCCCTGCTCCATCCCGTCCTGCCCTGGAATGCTCATCCCCCAATAGGTTCATGCCTCCCACCTGCATACAATCGCCTGGGCACACACGCACTCATTTCGAGGATGCCTTCTTCCCCGCATGCTCTCCTTTGCGAATTCATTCGCTGTATGCTCGTCCATTAGCCTGCGCATGTTTTATTCAATCCCACATACATGCCTCCACTCATCAAATATTCATCAAACACCTATTCTGTGCCCGACTTGCATCTCCCCCTAGTCCCCAATTTCTAAAAGCACAGTCTGCAGGGTCATCAGCATCAGAATCACCCAGGCTTGCTTGTTTAAAATCCAGAGCAGCCTGACCCACTGCCCCACTGTCTCAAGAGCACACTCCTGGAACAGGCACCCTGGCACTGAGGCACAGCCTCGAGCTTGAGAACTCCTGGCTCCTGGCTGCTGGCACAGGCCAGCTTTGCTTCCTCTCATTCTCATATTCTCCCTCTTCCCTCCACATCAACCCTAGGGGATTCCAGGGAGGAGCTCAGAGGCACATTACATGGAAGACTAGATTCCTCTCTAATAGCTTTGTGGTTTTATTTCTGCTCTGAGAGCATTAAATGTATAACACACACTCGTAGAGACACATATGTACTTTTAAATCAAGTCTCTGGAGGTCATCATGAGCACATCTTAGACATCAGAGACTTCCCCAAGAAACGCACCTTAAGTGGGGTTGGAAGTAGGGGTGATATGGAAGAAGGCCCCAGTGCAAAAATGTCTATTCTCAGCACCCCACCCCCGGGTGCCCAGCTTCCTTGCCTGGGTGAGAGAGCTGCACACTTTTCTCCCCTGGCAGGTGTATTTGACCAACTAAAATCTGGGCTCCACTGTGATGTCACCATCTGCTTCTCTCCTACCCGCCCCAGCGACTTTTTCAGACCATATATATCGATCTGTCCTAAAACTACTAGGTAGAAGGAGAGGACGAAATGGGAGAATAGCTGGCCTACTGGCCCTGGACTCAGGCTGTGCAGCTCTTTCCACCCCAGGAAGATGGGCCCTGAAGGCCAGACCCAGGCACCAGCCGTTGGAGACAGCTAGGCTGCAGCACGGGATTGGGTCTTCAGCCTGTGGTCTGCAATGGAAGGCTGGCTCTTCCAAGGCGCCATTAATGGCCCTGATTGTGCTGACCCTCCCTCAGCACAATCAGGGCTAAAAGGCAGAAGCTTTTCTAGATATCGATCTGTTTTCCAGGGCACCTCTGCACCATGAAGCCCCATAATAAAAGCTAAGAGTCTAGAAGAGATGGCCCAAGATTGCATAGCTCATGATAACAAGAGAACATGCCAACCAAGAAGTGTGCCGATTGCCATGCAAGAGCATCATGCTCAATATGGAACCCGAGCCACCTTGCTCAGTCCACACCAGTGTCTCAGCTCAATGTGCACATATATTGCCTGGGGGTTTTGTGAACATGCAGACTATAATGTGGTACGTGTCGGTGTGGCCCAAGATGCTGCATCTCTAATAAGCTCCCAGGTAA
This sequence comes from Rhinopithecus bieti, assembly GCF_001698545.2. Taxonomy (NCBI): domain Eukaryota; kingdom Metazoa; phylum Chordata; class Mammalia; order Primates; family Cercopithecidae; genus Rhinopithecus; species Rhinopithecus bieti. The sequence continues at coordinate 475,205 of NW_016809016.1, forward strand.
GGCCGATGCTGCTGGTCCATAGACCATACCTTGGATGGAAAGAAGTGTTGCTATTATCATCATTCCCATTTTACCAAGAAGGAAGCCGCAGCAGCTGGCAGAGTTTGTGACTTGCCTGGAGTCCACAAAGCAGAAAGAGGCAGAGCTGGGATCTGAACTCAGGCCTTCTGGCTCCAAGGTATTAGCGCCAAGCCCTAAGCCAAGATGACCCTCTCAAGGCAAGCTTGAGGCTTTGCTGTATTCTCGTTGTTCCTCTGTGTCTGCCATCAGGTGTCAGCCAGGTTGTGGCTCGCCTGTAGACACCTTTTCAGGAACTGGAAGACAAAGCCCCCTCTTGGCAGATGATGGGAGCCATGGCCAGCTAGCTAGGGGAGGCTCTGTGCAAAACAAGATGGTTTTTCCTTTGGGCAGGTCGGCGCCTTGCCAGGGAACATGAGATTCCAGCCCACTGGACCCCACACCATGATGAGGTCTAAAATCAAAACTGCGTAACTCTCGGCAGAAAGCTCTGCTCACCAGTTCTGCATCCTACTCAGCTCCAGGAGACGGCAGATACCAGCACACAAGGGCAAGGGCTTTGGATTCCAACAGCCCTGAGTTCAAATCCTGCCTCTCCTACTTGGCTGCTGTGTGACTTTGAGCAAGTGACTATACCCTTCTGAGCTTCAGTTTCCACATTTGAAAAATGAAAGAAAATATTCACATCCCTCACTGGATGGGTATTTGTTAAGAACTTGGAGCCCTTCGATGCTGGCACAGAGTCAGCACTACATAGATGAATGACCCACCCAGCACGGCGTGGAGAAGGTCCCCAGAAGAAATGTGCAATGCACTCATCTGGGGCCATCCACCAGGCACGGGGGCAGACGTGGCTAGGAAGGAAGGGAAAGGACACCCTGGCAGCCATGCTTTGCCACATGTCCTACTCTCATGGGCTCCAGCCCTGGGATCATCACCCTGGTCCAAGAGGCCTGCAGCTGGGCGCCTGCCAACACTGTCAGCACTACAAGTTAGGCTCAAATGGATTTGCTTGAGGGCAGAAGGGTACAGCACCTTGCCAGTGGTTTCTGGGATGAGAGAATGCTGATGAGGCATTCCTTGTAAACAGGGCCCCCTTGTCAGGACTAAGAAGACCCAGATTTGAATCCTGGCTCCTTGGACCATGAGCGGGGTAAGCCCGGGCAGGGATGGCCCTCTGTGGAGGCTCAGTGTGTTCTGCTGCACAATGGGGGCCAAGGGTCCCAGGAGATCCAAGTTTGGCTCGGTACTTTGCACAGACCACAGCTCACTCAATGTAACTTAGAACTGTCGGCTGCATCCTCATCTCATAAATGACCTTTCTAGCCTTCCAGTGGCTCCGTCCAACAACCACGGAACCCTCAGCTTCCCTCTCTCACACATTTACATCTAACCCACAAATGTGTCCTGCCCTCTTTACCAGCAGATAGGTCCTGAGTCTGACCACTGTCACGTCCTCTGCCCAAGGTATTTACCAGCCTCTTCTCTCACCTGGATTACTACAACAGCCCCCAGCAGGTACCCCAGCTCCCATACTTGCCTGGATTTAGACCGCACCATCTAGGAAGAAGACTGGGATGGTGTAAACGTTCTGTATCCGGGCTGGGTACTGAGCACCTGAAATGTACCTACTGAAACTGAGGAACTGAATTTTCAACTTGATTGCTTCAATTAATTTAAATTCCAATGGCTACACATGCCCAGTGGCTACTAGACTGGAGGTTTAGAATACTGTCCATACAGCGGCTGAGGGATGCTTTTTAAAGCCAGAGTCAGATTTTATCCTCTGTCTGCTCCAAACCCTCCAAAGCTCTCCTCAATCCGAAAAAACTCAAGGCTGGGGCAATCGTCTGCGAGGCCCTCTGTAATTGCTGGCTCTACCTCTCATACCCCAGCTCCTGCCACCCTCTTCTCCCTCACTCTGTAGGAGCCCCCACTGGCTTCCTTGTAGTTCCTAAACCCGACCAGCCCCACTCCTACTTCAGGGCCCTCTGCACATACTCTGCCTACTTCCACTCCACCCTTCCCTCCACCACACATCTGCTAAATGTCTGCAGAGCTGGGTCCCTTAACTCACCGCTCTGTTCAATGTTGTCCCTGAACCCAGGAAAGGACACCCTAAGTCCTGTGCACCTGAGGTCCCTCTGCCTTGTTTCTCTAAAGCACCGACGATCACCTAAAATATTAGGTGATCTATAGTCATGGCCAGGCACAGTGACTCACGCCTGCAATCCCAGCACTTTGGGAGCCAAGGCGGGTGAACCATTTGAGGTCAGGAGTTCGAGATCAGCCTGGTCAACACGGTGAAACCCTGTCTCTAAACTACAAAAATTAGCCAGGCGTGGTGGCATGCGCCTGTAATCCCAGCTACTTAGGAGGCTGAGGCATGAGAATTGCTTGAACCCAGAAGGCGAAGATTGCAGTGAAGCGAGATTGCGCCACTGCACTCTAGTCTGGGTGACGGAGTGAGATTGTCTCCAAAAAGAAAAAAAATGTCATGCATTACTTAACAATGGGGATAGGTTCTGAGAAATGCATTCTCAGTGATTATGCCATTGTGTAAACATCATAGAGTGTATTTACACAAACCTACATGGCATATAGCCTACTACACACCTATGGCTGGGCTACAAACCTGTACAGAATGTTACTATCCTGAATACTGCAGGCAGCTGTAGCACAGTGGTAAGTATTTGTGTATCTAAACATATTTAAACACAGAAAAGGTACAGTGAAAATACGGCATAAACGATAAAAATGGTTTACTCGTATAGAGCATTTACCATGAACGGAGCTTACGGGACTGGAAGCTGTTCTGGGTGGCTGGGTGAGTGAGCGGTGAGTGAATGTGATGGCCTGAGACACTGCCACACACTACTGTAGACTTCGTAAACACTGTACACTTAGGCTACGCTACATTTGTGAAAAACTTTTTTTCTTTTTTTTTAAGACAGAGTCTCGCTCTGTCGCCCAGGCTGGAGTGCAGTGGCGTGGTCGTGGCCACTGCAACCTCTGCCTCCCCGGTTCAAGTAATTCTCCAGCCTCAGGCTCCCGAGTAGCTGGGATTACAGGTGCACCCCACTATGCTCAGCTAATTTTTGTATTTTTGGTAGAGACGGCGTTTCACCAAGTTGGCCGGGCTGGTCTCAAACTCCTGACCTCAGATGATCTACCTGCCTCAGCCTCCCTAAGTGCTGGGATTACAGGCATGAGCCACCACGCCCGGCCCCACAATGCCTTTCTCTGTATACCACCTGAAAGACTTGCCTGAGGCTCTTTTTTAATACGTGGAAGGAGTACACCACAAAATAACAATAAAATGTACAGTAGAGGGAATGCACAAGCCAGTAACTTAGTTGTTTACTATCAAGTCTTATGCACTGTGCTACTGTAGGTGCTGTGCTTTTGCACAACTGGCAGTACGAGAGGTTTACACCAGCACCACCACCAACACCCGAGCAATGCGTTGCACCATGACATCTCTACGGCTATGGCATCAGTAGGTGACAGGAATTTCTCAGCTCCATTATGATCTTATGGGACCACTATCACACACTGACCACGTCACTATGCAGTGCATGGCTGTTCCTTGTTTACATGTTTATCTTCTCTGCCCTTACCTGAACTTAGGAATATGAAAACAGATTTTAACTACTGTGTTCATTGCTCTATCTCCTGCACCTAGAACAGCTTCAGAAACACAACAGGCTTTCAATAAAGAGGAACAAACGAACCATGAGGCTGGCCCAGCGTGAAATAAGTGACCACTGTTGCTGCTGTAATAATACATTTTCACCATCACTCCTACCCCAAGCCCACCTAGGCCATGTTTGGGGTGTGATGTCAAACTGTCTGGTTTGCTCAGCCAGGCTTGGTGTTCCCTTTTAAATAAAAACAAAAAAGCACCACCCTCTTCCTCTGCCCAGCACGCCCTGCCTGTGGAGGCCAAGAAACTGGAAGCTGCACACAGAAGAAGGAAGTCCTGGTGGCTTTGGGCAGCAGGAGGGGCGCCCAGGCCTGGTTGCCAGGTAACCCGCGATCATTCACAAACACGGGGTAATGTGGATCCCACAAGGAGAGGGCTGTGTGTTTACTCAGACATCTTATCTGCTGGGCTCGCCTGCCAGTGTTTGCACCTTGCTTTCAAAGGACAAAGTACCTGATGGCGGGGTGGGGGAGGTGATGCTGAAGGGAACAGAGTCAGGATGCCTGCAGGCGGGAGGAACAGCAGGCCTACTGTGCGCAGCCACTCTCAACACACTTTCTGCCAAGCTCCTGGCATTGGGGGCTGAAATGAGACAATCCAAGAAAGGCTTCCTGGGGTGCCAAGCAGCAAATACTCACAGGTGCCTCAGCTGTGCTCATTCCAAGATGTGCTCAGGACAATTTTCCCAGCAGCCTGCCTGGCTGGCCTGCCTCCTCCCCACACCTCCTGTCTTTCCTTCTGCCCCTCGCTCACTCCAACCCAGGCTGTCTCCACCTGGGCACTGTTGACAAATGGGGCTGGGTCATCTTTGCAGTGGGGGCTGTCCTGTGTGTGTGCAGGGCATTGAGCAGCGTCCCTGGTCCCTAACTGCTGTTAGTGGAAATGTAAAATGTGGCAGCCATGATGGAAAATAATCTGGCAGGTCCTCAAAAACTTAACAAGAGAAGAGCTGTATCATCCAGCCATTCCATCCAAACCAGGTACAGACCCAAAAGAATGGGAAGCATGGTCTGGGTGTGGTATCTGTAAACCTGTGTTCACTGCAGCACTATCTCTAACGGCCGAGAGGTGGAAGTAACCTCGTGTCCGCCGATGGACGGACAGAGGGAGAAGCACAGTGCAGCAAACACAGACAATGGAATATTAGCCATAAAAGAGAAAGAAATTCTGACACATGCTACAATATGAAAGAATCTTAAGGACATGATGTCTAGTGAAATAAGCCAATCACAAAGGATAAATATTGTGTGACTGCATTTACATGAAGTATTTAGAGCAGTCAAATTCATACAGACAGAGAGTAGAATGGTAGGTGTCAGGGGTTCGGGGAGAGGGAATGGGGAGTTAGTGTTGAACGGGGACAGAGTCTCTGTTTGGTAAGATGAAAAGAGTTCTGGAGATGGAGGGTAGTGATGGTTGCACAATGGGAATGTACTTAATGCCACAGAACTGTATGTTAAAAACACTTGGGATCTGGTGAATTTGATGTTATGTGTATTTCACCATGATTTTCTTGTTTTTTGAGACAGGTTCTTGGTCTGTCATTCAGGCTGGAGCGCAGTAGCACCATCATAGCTCACTGTAGTCTTGAACCAGGCGATCCTCCTGCCTTGGCCTCCTGAGTAGCTGGGACCACAGATGGGCACTACCATGCCTGGCTAATTAAAAAATTTTTTTCTGCAGAAACGAGGTCTCACTGTGTTGCCTAATCCTCCCATTTTTATTTATTTTTATTTTATTTTTGGATTTGTTAGCGTGATTTAATCAATTATTCCACATTATAAACATATATTAAAACATCACATTGTACTCCATAAATATGTAATACATACAACTATTATTTGTCTATTAGAAAAAAGAACGAAAATGCTGCCAACAAGATGGTAAGTACACAGTAATGAGTGAATTCAACCAACGTGAGTGAATTCAACATCGGTGAATCCAACCAACATGCATTTGGCATTGACGTGGCCTTGGCCTTCATGATCTCGTGGGGGAGGTGGCTTCTCATTTTTAAATTAAACTTTTCATTTGAAAGTACTTTTGGATTTACCGAAAAGCTGAAAAGGCAGTAGAGAGGATTCGGGTGGCCCTCTCACCCAGCTTCCTTTGGTGTTGACACCTTTCTGACCATGGAACATTTTCGTCACAACCAAGAAACCAACATTGGTCTCTGATGCTGAACTAACCTGGACACTTTATGTGAACTTCACCAGTTTTTCCCAAGCGTCCTTTTCCCACCCCTGGATCCCATCCAGGGCACCACATGACATTGAGTCATCGCGTCTCCTTGGCCTCCCTGGTCTGGGACAGTTTACGCTTTCCTCAGCCTTGAGGACCTGCACAGTTTTCAGGAGCGCCACTCAGGCACTGTACAGAACGTCCCTTAAACTGGGCATCTCCTATGTGACACCTGCTTGTGTGTGTGTACACATGATGTACAATTGTGTATATAAGTGATGTCCAATTTAGCCATTTTAACCATTTGTAAGACTACAGTTCAGCGGCATTTGGACCATCCACACTGCTGTGCAACCATCGCCACTGTCCGCCTCCAACGTCTTCTCATCTTCCCAAACTCAAACTCTGTCCCCATCGAACACCAACTCCCGGCTCCCCTTCCTTCTACCTGCGGTTACCATGATTCTATTTTCTGTCTCCAGAGATACTGCCTCACGCCCATTAGGATGGCCACTAACAAAACAATGGAAAATATTAAGTGTTGGCACAATGTGGAGAAATCAGAACCTTCATGCATTGTTGGTGCGAATATAAAAAGGTGCAGCCGAGTTACTACATGATCCATCAGTTTTACTCCGAGCTATATATGCAGAAGAATTCAAAACAGGGACTTTCAAAATGGACACCAGGCCAGGCGCGGTGGCTCAAGCCTGTAATCCCAGCACTTTGGGAGGCCGAGACGGGCGGATCCCGAGGTCAGGAGATCGAGACCATCCTGGCTAACATAGTGAAACCCAATCTCTACTAAAAAATACAAAAAACTAGCCGGGCGCAGTGGCGGGCACCTGTAGTCCCAGCTACTCGGGAGGCTGAGGCAGGAGAATGGCGTGAACCCGGGAGGCGGAGCTTGCAGTGAGCTGAGATCTGGCCACTGCACTCCAGCCTAGATGACAGAGCGAGACTCCGTCTCAAAAAAAAAAAAACAGACATCAGCACACCCGTGTTCAGAGAAGCATTACTCTAAGTAGACAAAAGGTGAAAGCAACTCAGGCGCCCGCCCCCACCTCCTTCTGCTGCAGAAGGCATTCCCCCATAATAACCAGTTCAACATCTGCCTTCCAACCCACCAGGGCTAGAAAAGGTTCCGTAACAGCAAAATGAGGTGACCTGCAGCCAGGTAAGTGGACTGTTCTACTCCTGAGATCTCTGGCCTCAGTTCCCAGGACTCAGAAACTCTGAGAGAATAAATAGCTCATCGCTGGGTCTGCATTTTTCAGGACAAAAATGGCTTCAGACAGAGAAGACGGTGATTCTGTTTGGCTAGGACTGGACTCATAGTCTAAGAAAAGTAACAGTCACAAAGGAGTTCCTATTAATTGGGCACTTCCTGTATACCAAGGTTTACCTCCTAGCTGTCACCCTCACAGCTCTCCCAGGGGTGGGTATTATTACTGATCCATTTTAGAGATGAGGACACCGACATTCAGGGAGCAGAATCACTTGGCAGGAATCAGTCTCCCCCAATCAGGGCAGACCAAACACACTCCAATGGCAATAACCAGCCCGGAGAGGCTTCACCTACACTGGAGATCCCCCCAGGCTCGGGTAGGGACGTTTCTCCTTTCTGATTTAGCTTTGGGGAGCAGAGTATACCCTGCTGGGGACCCATGAAGATGGTGGCTTCAGAGACTTGGGTCACATGACTGCCAGGCCGCCTAGGGAAATGGGGTCCTCTCTGATCTGTCTGGCCCCAGATGCCCAAATGGCAAGGCCCTCTTGGACGGGGAGTGGACAGAGTGTGTGCTGAGCTGGGAACGGAGCCTTGGGCCCTTTTGTGGTGCGTACTGTGTCTGTGTGCATCCTGTAGGGTGTTACCTGGGCAGGTGCACTTTCATTGTCCCCATCCCCCGGGAGAGCATGAATTCCTTTGTCTGTTTTGCCCATGGGTCCTGATTCCTCTCCTGCTTTCTGCTGTGCCTGATGTCACTTGGGGACTCCCACAGTCTGGGGGGTTCTTGATTTCCCCAGAGCTATGGTGACCCACTCAGGGGAAAAGGAACTGGAGGTATCTATCTCAGCACCACACCATCACGTCTCTCCTCCCTCGATGAGGACTGCTGCTTATTACAACAATGACAACATCGGAAATGCTGCTTGTGGATTTCCGCAGGAGAGGAGATGACAGGCTTTATTTGCCCTCCTGCTTTTTGTTGGATTCTGCAGACCTGAGACGAGGCCGTGCGTGTGTGGGACAGTTCCCTGTGGCTGGGAAGACTGAAGGCACAGGTGAGGCACCAAGGTCACAGGGGGTGCCCCTCCCACTCTAGGGGTGTGTTGAGGCAGGATTACCAGGGGAAAACCCCCGCTTCTGGGAGGCATCCCTGGGAGCTTCCAGCCCAATGACACCTGCTGCCAGGGCTTCAATTTGCTAAAGATTTAAGTGAAAACAAATATATTTTAAAGTTGCCATCACCTCTTCAGGGCCTGTTAGTTTCTAGCTGACACTATGCTGAGCACTCTATGCTTTCACTGGGCCCCACAGTCTTACCAGATATAACAATTATCTGCATTCGACAAAGAATTGAGGCCCAGAGAAGAATAAAGTTGCCTGCCCAGGGTCACACAGCCTGAGAAGTGGCTGCAGGAAGAAAGGTACCTGCTGACGGTGAATGAAGAAAATGAGAAAGTGAAATGACAGCTCTGAGCCAGAAAGTAGAAATCTGGAGGTAAACATGAATTCAATTATACACCCATATTTGCCAGTCTGGGATTCTGCAAACTTCTCAAGCACCTAGTAGTGGCCTCCTGGAGGTGTGTTGTGAACGGTTCTGCAGCTGCCTCTGGGCTCAACATGAAAGACTGGTGATTGATTGTTGATGTCTGCCCGGGCACAGTTCTGAGAAGTGGTAGAACGGATGCTACAGGAGTCTCCTGCCCACCTCTCTGAAGCAGGATGTTTCTCTCAATCTTTCTGCTCCTTCACTTCTCCTTGCATTAAATGAGCTCAGATAGAGAATAAAAGGTAAAAATGCCTTTTGAAGAGGAGAGTATTTGCTCTGAGTGCTAATTGCACATCCGGCATTTGTTATTTCAGAGATAAAACTCAGTTCTCATGGAAAGGTAGACTCCCCTCAATATACATTTATTAGGCACTGATTGTGTTACTGGGTCTCCGCCCTCGATGAGTTTGGCAAGAAAGACAATTAAGTTAATGATTATTTAATAATTATTGTTGTTCTAAATGCCTTAAATGGAAAACAGAGGGCCACATCCCGCCCACCACAGGGCAGCCTCGCTTTCCTGTTGAGGATTTGATTCTGATGTGGAAAATTACTTTTCTGTTAACAGCCCACTGGAAACGCTTGCATGGTGGCTCCAGCACCTAGGAGTGTGCTAGACCACCAAAGAATGTGGGCACATGATATAAAAGGCCGGGGTAGGGGGGCCCATGCGTCTGCACACAAAGCTGAGGGTGGTCCCTCTGCCAGCAATTTGTCTATCGTTGCTAATTAGAAGCTCATGCCTCCTTCTTTGATTTTTTTCCCACCCCATAAAGGAATCTTGGACATGCTGCCTATAGCTTTTGGCAAGGGGCGAGGGCACGGGAAAGAGAAAACACAAATGGCATCTGGCAGGGCCAACGGAGGTGTGTGTGAAGCTGGCAGAGCGCGCCCAGCCTTCCTCTCCAGGCTGTGTTAGAGGTCTCTCTCTCTCCCCTTGGCCTGAGCACTCTCCCCACTGCTGGGTGAAGGGAGCCACAGGGTGCCACAGTTGCCTCCCCTGTTTGAAGCTGGCACCGGGACAGGCAGTGGGGTCTGTTTGGAATATATGCTCTTCATCAGACGACTCTGAAACAATCACCCTTTCTGGCCTGAGAGGAGGAAGGCACCTCTGAGGCCAGCACTTCCCCCAGTGCAAACAGCGACCCAGCCTGCCCAGTCCCGCTTTCAACTTTGTTGCTTTTGCAAATATGGTCCTGCGTCCTATTTCCCACATCCCTGCAGTCAGGTCCTGCCTGCCTCCTGGGGGCACGGCCCGCTCCAGTGCCCAGGCCAGAATGGAGGAAGCCAGCCGCTCTATCTTCCAGAAAAGTAGTGGGTAGGAATGGGGATGAGCGATCAGGGAAACGGAGCAGGCCACAGTCAGGGTGGAAGAAAACGAGGGGAGACTGAGAAACAGTGGGGCTGAAACAAGTGGAGACTCAGGCCCTGGGTGCTGGGACCCATGCGGCCGAGCAACTGGTCTTCACATTTATCCCCACCTCACCTCCCTAACTCCTCCTCATTCCCCAGGCAGCAGCTGACAAGTCACATCTTTAGAGGAGACTTTCCTGTCCCCCAGGGAGGGGACTCCCAACCCCCCTGTGCTGGAAGTCTCTGCTAAAGGTCAGTCTTCCCTTTGGAAAGGACTGGCAGCTCCGTGAGGACAGGGCCCTCGTTCCTCTTGCGCACTCTGTCCCCAGCCACAGCAATGAAGGAACAAAACCGGAGAAAGAGAGAGAGAGAGGGAGGAAGACAGGAAGGAAGACAGGTAGGAAGACGGCTTCTCCCACTAAGGATGGACCCTGGTGGTGGGCACAAAAGCAGCTCCAAAGACGTCTATGTCTTTGCCCTGAGCCCGGGAAATTGAATGTGCCACCTGACATGGCAGAAGAGACTTTGCAGATGTGGTTCCATTAAGGACCTTGAGATGGAAGATTTTCCCAGATTGTCGAGGTGGTCCCAGTGAGAGGAAGGCAGAGGGTCAGAGAAAGGCTGGGAGATGGTACACAGGTGGCTCTGAAGGTGGAGGAAGGGGCCAAGAAGCCAAGGAATGCAGGTGGCTTCTAGAAGCTGAAAAAGGCAAGGGAAGAGATTCTGTCCCCTACAACCTCCGGAGATAACAGCCTAACATAGCCCATGGGGCTCTGTTTCGGATTTCTGACCTCCAGGACTGTAAGATGATTGATCTGTGTGGTTTTCAGCCACTGGGTTTGAGGGAACACATCACAGAGGCCACAGGAAACGAACACCCCCACGACACACACAATACCCTCGGAACCACCAGCCAGCCCTTATCAGCCCGAGTGAGCCGACGTCAGAGACAGGCAGACAACTACCAATAAACACGGTGTTCTGGCTTCCTTTCACAGCCAGGTATGGGGAGGATTCCAACTCCTTGCCCCCTTGCAGCCAGGCCACCACTACACAACTGGGCCTGGCCAGGAAAATGTCAGAGGATGTCACACAAGTCCATCCCAAAGCCAAAGGATGCAGCTGACAGCGCTGGGCTCCCCAGTCCTCCCTTACCCTGTCGTGGAGGCCACAGAGCCACCAGGTGGAAGGACCCCACCAGCCAGGGCCCCCCTGCACACTGCCGGTGGGAAACAGGGTCCATGGTGACTGAGCAAGAAAGAAGTTGTTTCAAGTCCCTGGACCGAGGAGTCTTTGTCACAGCAGCAGAGCCTCACCCATCTGAGGATGCATGGGGAACCATCTATGGGAGCAGGAGCTGTCACCCACATGCATCCGGGGGAACCGTCCACAACAGGGGCCTCAGCCACCTCTGGAAGCAGAGGCCACCTGGCACACAGATCCCTATGACGTCCCCAGGGCCCTGCGACAATTTCCACCTCGGATCGGGGAAGTTTGCCTTAGTCACCAACTGACTGTGAGATGAAATCACTTCTTCCAGACAGTGTGGAGGGAAAACGGAAGACAGAGCAGGTTCCCACAGCTCCCACATACTGCACATGGCCCCAGTGTGTCTTTGAGGCACACACCGCAGCTACCTACAGCCACATGCTGACACAGCCGGCCCAACGTGGTCCTCCGTGCTTCCTTCCTCAGGACCCCAAATGTCTTTTTGTTTCTCTGCTACTCAGCCAGGTCCCATCTGTCAGGTCTGTGGCTGGGATTCCAGGAAGCCGATGGATATTTCCAGAGCTTTATTGTCCCATTTGTCACTTGCTAATTAGCTAGAAGTGACTAATCAGAAAACAGTTGGGAGGCAGAGGAAATCCCCCCATTTTCCTGGCTTTTGGTTGCCCGTGGTTACTCAGAACCCTCTGGGTGTGTGTGATGGACTAGGGTGTGTGTGATGGAACTGGGGTGTATGTGATGGAACTGAGGTGTGTGTGATAAACTGGGGTGTATGTGATGGAACTTGGGTGTGTGTGATGGAACTGGGGTGTAACTGGGGATTGTTGAAACTGGGTGTATTGGATGGGGAACTTGGGTGGTGGTGAATGACTGGGGGTGTTGTGATGGACTTGGGGTGATAAAGGTGGGATAGACCTGGGGTGGTGTGTGGAATAAACTGGGTGTATGTATGGAACTTGGTGGGTGTGATGGACTGGGGTTTGTTGTGAGGAAACTGGGGTGTGTGTGGATAATGGGGTGTATGTGATGGATGGGTGTGGTGTGATGGAACTGGGGTTGTGCGTGATGGACCTGGGGGGTGTGGGCGTGATGGACTGGGGTGTTGTGTGAATGGAACCGGGGTGCGCGTGATGACCTGGGGTGTGCCGTGAGGAACTGGAGGTGTGCGTGATGCCATGGGGTGTCGGAGGAACTGGGGTGGTGGCGTGAATGAAACTGGGGTGTGTGGATGGGAACTGGGGGTGTGTGTGTGGGACCTGGGGTGGTGTGTGATGGAACTGGGGTGTGTGTGATGGACTGGGGTGTGTGTGATGGAACTGGGGTGTGAAGCAACTAAAGCCCTGCGACCCTCCTGCACCTCCATGGACAGGGCACAGACCTTCCCGAAGCTGGGAGGGCATGCCATTCACCGACTGCCACCTAAGGCAGGCCCCAACCACACACACACCTATGACCCACGACCTTCACTGCAACTCCACACCAGTGCTGTTCCTTATTCTCCCATTTCACAGATGGGAAGACTGAGGCTCAGAGAACTTGCATGACCAGGCTCAGATCATGCAATGAGCAACTGGCAAAGTTGGGTATTAAATTCAGGTCTCTGTATCCGCCGTGGAACAGTAAGGAGAGAGGGAACGCTAACAGGGGCATGGGCAGGGTGCCCTACAGCCATAGGGGTGGGGTGAAATCACATCACATAGGCACACGCACAGTAATTCTGACACCCATGTAGATGTGCACACATTCGCCCATGCACATGGGTGAGTGCATTTAAATATGCACACGGGCACTTGGAAAGCACAGGCTTGTGTGCACATACACACACATGCAACGCACATGCATGTACACACAGCACACTGTGCACACGCCCATTCAAATACACATGTACAAACATACACACTCGCATATGCGCACACACACACACATACATTTGCACGGTTTCACCACATGGGAAGAGAATGTGCAGTTGCCTTCAGAGGAACCAGTCAGCACTCTGTGCCCTGCTGGGGCACCCAGGCCCTGCTCTGGGCTCGGTCTGCCCAGCTTGCCAGGTCTAGCAAAGGCCAGTCCTTGCTGCCTCTGTCCTTTAGAGGCGATTTCATCACAAATGGTGCAATTTCCAAAGAGGAATAAATAAAGAGGAGGTCTCAGCCCTGCCTCTCAGGACCACTGGCATTTCACTCAGGCTGCTTCTTCAATATCCCCCGTCCTCTGCCCCCCTCAACACAGAGCCCAGCCATGAAAATCCCCTACGTGGGACAGTCTCCTGGGGCACGCACAGCACACCAGGGCTAGCAAGGAAAAGTGGCAGCTATCTGCCCAAGGAGAATTTCCCAACGGTCCTTGGCTGCTGGCTCCTGACCTCATGGGTGACAAGGTCCAATGAAGAAACAGCAGATGTGAAACCAACGGCCCCATTTGCAAGCCCTGCATTTTCCAGGGTAGGGTTCTATCGAATGATTTACCAGCTCAGTCAGGTTAATCATTGCCTAAGAAATACAAATGGCTCCATCAGCCCTCAGGCTGGTCACCCAGGCTCCTGCAGGTGGAGCAGCTCCCTCCTCACCCTGCAACCTGTACTTAGGGTCTGGTTTGTTGACTGAATAAGCCAGTGACAAACCATCAGAAAAACCCCTTTTCCTGACTATCTACTACACACCTGGCTTTGGGCCACACCCTTTCCATCTAAGCCTGCAGTAAAACAGATCCAGCAGCTGAGTACAGGGCCATGCAGACAGACCTGGGTTAAAATCTCAGCACCAATGGTTCAGCTGTGGTGCCAAGTCAATCCTTGTGTGTGAAATGGGTTGCTATGAGAATGAAGGAGTCAATGTGTAAAGCAGTGGGTCTCAACAGGGGGCATCTGGCAATGTCCAGACACAGCTTGTTTTATTTTTTGTTTTTTTCAGAGACAGAATCTTACTCTGTCACCCAGGCTGGAATGCAGCAGCATGATCATAGCTCACTGTAGCCTTGAGCTCACGGCTTCAAGCAATCCTCCTGTCTTAGCCTCCCAAGTAGCCAGGACTACAGGCGCATGCCACCATGCCTGGCTTTTTTTTTTTTTTTTTTTTTTTTTTTTCTGTAGAGGCAGGGTCTCCCTATGTTACCGAGGCTGGTCTCAAACTCCTAGCTTCATGTGATCTTCCCATCTCAGCCTCCCAAGGAATTGGAATTACAGGTGCATGCCACCACACATGGCCTGGAGACATTTTTGGTTGTCACAACCGGAGTGGAAGGGTGCTGTGGGCATCTAGTGAATGGAGGCCAGGGATGGTGCCAAACGCCCTACCATGCCCAGAACAGTGCCTGCAATAAAGACTGATCCAGCTGGCTGTTGCCTCACACTGTAATCCCAGCACTTTGGGAGGCAGGCGAGACAAGAGGACAGTGTCAGCCCAGGAGTTCGAGAACAGCCTGGACAACAAAATGAGACCTCATCTCTACAAAAACTTAAAAAATTAGCCAGGAGTGGTGGCATGTGCCTGTAGTCCTAGCTACTTAGGAGGCTGAGGGAGGAGAATCACTTGAACCCAGGAAGTCGAGGCTGCAGTGCGCCATGATTGTGCCATTGCACTCTAGCCTGAGGGACAGAGGGAGATCCTGTCTCCAAAAAAAAAAAAAAAGGTGATCCATCCTTAGATGTCAGCAGTGCTGAGGCTGAAAAATCATGATATATATACTACAATGCCTGGGTCAAGGTAAGCCCTAGATAAACGTCAGTGCTGTAATGATCTGGAAATTGCTCCAACAGCTTTACAGCATGACATGACTGCCATCGTGCTGCAGAGGAGGCTGGAAGCAGAGGTTGCGAGTTGCTCGGGTGACAGGAAGAGCAGAGTTGAAGAGGCCTGCCTGGCTCCCTAGGCATTCCTTTTTTGCCACAGCACCTGGCCCTGGGGCACAAGCTGGTCCTGGGCCCAGGATCCCAGTGTCCAATTTGGGTGTCTGCCAAATTCCCCCTTACTGCCCCACAGCCGAGAGCCAGTCTCTTCAAGTCTTCTCCATCTTGCACTTCCCCAAAGGGAAAAAGGAAGTGCACTTCCTAAAGTGTTTTCTTGGGTACACTGAACTGACGGACACTCAGTCTGGACCCTGCAGGCCTCTGAGCAGATTCCTTCCTTCCTTCCTTCCTTCCTTCCTTCCTTCCTTCCTCCTCCTCCTCCTCCTCCCCTTCCCACCCTCCACCTGCAAACCCTCACTTTTGTGGGAAACGGTAAGTTTGTCTCCAAGGCCCAGCTACCCCTCTGAGCAAGGTGTCCAGCCCTGGTCCTGCAAATCAGGCCCTCCACTGACTTGGTTGTCACTGGCTTTGGGACCCTCTGCTCAGCGTGCCCACAGCAAGAGATGGTCTGCAAAGACCCTCTATCTGACTGGAAGGGCCAGCAGGGAGCCTGGAGCGGGGGTCTTTCTGCAGAGGTGGCAGAGCATGCTGTAGGAGCCTGGTCTGTGTCCCCCTCCAGAGCTGCCCTTGCTGCACACACCCCATGCCCTCGGCCACATAAACATGACATGGTCTATGACCCAGCCACACTGAACCCCTTCCGTCTCTCTTTCTAGAGGCCAGGACTGGACACATGTGCTTCCGCGTACTGGAGATGCTGTCCCTCTCCTCCTCTGCCCCAGATCCTCCTCACTTGACTAAAACGTCATTGAAACCTCCCTGCCTCCAGGAGCCCAGGCATGGCTCAGACATCCCACATCTGTGTACCCACATCCCAGCCCAGACTGCCCTGTACTGTCACAGAATATGTGCTGGTCTTTAATACCACAAGGCTGTGCACTCCCGGGGGAGGGGCCTTTACAGCCCAGCACCATCCAGTGGGCTCTCGTGATGTTGGGAATGTTCTACATCGGCACTCTCCAGTACAAGAGCTACTCGCCGCCATGCATGGCTACAGAGCACTGGAAGTGTGGTTATGCGCCTGAGGAAATGAATTTTTGGTTTGGCCTAATTTTAATTGAATGTAAATAGCCACATACGGCAGCAGTTACTCTTCCAGCCACCACAGGTCTAGAGGCATGTCTAGCTCCATCCAGTGCTCCATGCCCCCTGAGTGAGAGAATGACTGAATGACGAGGGAACTGCACTTGGTTCTCACCCTTCTTTCTCGCCCAGCACGATAATCAGCAGCTCCCTGCAGGCAGGAGACACACAACTGTGCTCACTCAGTGCTATAACCTGTGCTTTCTTCGGTTCCTGGGACAGAGACCCTCAGTAAATATAAGTTAGATGAATTAACAGGTGAACGAATGAACGGCCTGCAACTCAGACCCTCTTCCCCTTCCCCACCAATCCTCAGGAAAACCGTCATGAAAAGGAAAACAGTCCCTCTGGGTGGACTGCTGAGTGCACCTCCAGCCCAGTTCATCCTCTTGCTAAAGGGACCGCCGCCCTCCACGCTGGCTGTCCTGCCTGATATTGAGAGGGAGCTTCTGCCGCCAGCGAACGGGGTATCCTTCTCCGTGCCTTCTTCCCGCTCCCCCCAGGACGCCATGGGAGAAGTAGGGCAAGTCTGTCTTCTCTTGACTCAGAGAAAAGGATCAGGATTCCTCATTTCCCTGGGCTGCCATTCCTGCCTCCTGGCCCCGGCAGCAGGATGCCCCCAGGAGGTTTCAGGAAACACATAAGAACCCGGGTGAATTTGAGAGTCTATTATAAATCAAATGCCTTTCATCCTCAACTGCTGGCTGTGATGTTCTCCAACACTGCTATTCACAGTGAGCGCCATTTGCGTTTCCCCCACCCACCGCCCCGTCCCACTTCCTTCTGATGTAGGTCACAGTGCATTCTCCCAGCGTTCACTAGATCTACCTGCAGTGAGGGGGTGACGCCGCTTGAAGCAAATTTAGCAATTCTCTTACAGGCACGTGGGAATCCTGTGCTCACTCATTCAGTCAAGAATCAGACTTGTACTGTGTGTGGAAATCCTGTGCAAAGACCCTGGGGCCCATGGGAGGGCTGGCAGGAAGGCTTCTAAGCCCAGGTAAGCCGGCCGTTTGGAGCTTGAATGCCACCATGAATTGGAAACGATGCTGAGGAGGGTTCGGATTCTAGAACAGAAGCAGATCAGTCAGGTAGTAACTTGCCCTAGTTTCACCGTGAGCACCGTATGTCCGCCCCATGCTGTGTGGTCTGGACCAAGTCACTTCTCTCCAGCCTCATGCTTCCATCTGTAGATGGGGGAGGATGCTGGAGCTCGCCACACAGAGCTGTGTGGATTAAATGTCATTCATAGAGTACTGAGCACAGGGCCTCTGCACATAGCAGGAGCTCAATAAACAAATGTCATTACTGATGTTGTCACTGTTGTTTGCACGGTCCCTTTTAGCTACACAATACAAGCATCATCTTAATACAGAACCTAAGCTTCTGCTCCTTCACCGTGAGGCGCATCGAGCATGCGAGGCACTGGTGATACAAGCACAGGTTGTATGCCTCTTCCAGGTACCATGCGAGGCACTGGTGATACAAGCATAGGTTCGTCTGCAGGACTTCTCTAGTAGCGCAGCAAATCCTGGGGTAACGAACGCATTAAATCAAACACCACAGTACCTGTGGTCAGCCTGTCTCAAAGGATGGAAGAAGCTAAGGCACCCTGCAGGGAGGAAGGCAGGCCTGGGAGAGTTTCGCACTGGTTTGAGCTGAGCAGGGAAAGCGGAAAGGGGAACCCTGGCTGTGGGCCTGGCATCTTCTAGGAGTCTAGGAGTTCACAAGATCATGGGCTCTTTTGGGCAACAGCAAAAGGTCGTTTGTGGCTGGAGCACAGGGTGTCTGGTAAGGAACTGGCAGGAGATGAAAATGAAAAGATTGAGTCTGGCCCCACTTCAGCCTTCTCTGCCAGAAAAATGAGGGGTTGAACTTTGTCCTGTGGACGACAGAAGGGTTTTAAGTACCACTCATAAAGTTACTCAACCCCAGAGACTGCAAGCACAGCCCTCCACGCACGCACACACATGGCATACACACATCACACACATACACCCTCTCCACACATACAGATGCACACACACAACACTCCACACATACACAAATACACACACAAATACACACATATGCACATATGCACACATTCCACAAACACAGACACACACCACACATATTCAAACATACACACACACAGGCACACGCACACACGCACCCCTGTGGTAGTCCTGGCACCCTGCACTGCACCCAGAGCAGAAATGGGAGTCCTTAGGCTCCAAGATACAGCAATAAGGAGCCACACAGAGGCCGGGAAGGTCAGCGGCAGGCTGTTTGGAGAAGGAAATATTTAAAAACAAGAGGTTTCCTGCACACACACATGCACACACACACACTTACCCCCTGAGGATGAGGAGAGTCCTATGGGTAATTCTTTCAAAATAATGCCCTCACGTGTTCACGCCACACACATAGCACCAAAGAGACTTTGCAATAAAAAACCCGAGTATCTTCCACTTGCATGACTCTCCAGCCTCGGTCTCATTTGAGAGCTAAAGCCAGCCCCTTGCCCAGCACCCACACTGAACTTTTCAGTGGACGCATGCACACGACTTAAGAGTCTGTCTCCGTGAGTTCATACCCACTGCACATGAGGTGCATGTGGAACCCCACAAATGATGAATAATTGGGGCGGGGGGACCCCTCCATGTCCAGCATTTGCCCTTCCTTCTCTCTCTCCTTTCCCCTCTTCTGGGCTGATGAACTATTTTCTAAGGGGAGTGGGTACCCCAAGGAGGCTCACAATGGAGATTTCTCATGCCAGGTGGATGCAATAAAAATGTGCTAAAGCTCCTTAAAATAGCTGTGTTCTCCTAAGTAAGATAAACCTTTTCCCAACAAGACGATTTAGACCTACAATTAGCTCAGCAAACCCTCTTCTTTAGACAGAAAGAAGATGGAATGGAAGGGACTCCGGGGGTCATAGCCGGACTAGTGGAAGCTGATTTTTTAAACAATGACTCAAACTTAGTTATTTCCTTGGAAGGAAAGACTGCCTGAGCCAAATAAAAATTTCCCTTTGTTTCAGAAAATGAAATCCCCATCCTTTGTTAGGCCTGATATGGAAGCCAGGCAGTGTTCTAAGATAGTAGCCTGTTTTATCCTCACCTTAACTCTAGGTGGGGAAACTGAGGAACGGGGGGAAGTGACTTGCCCAAGGTCATAGACAAAAGCCAGGAACTGAACCCAGGCTGTCTGGCTCCAAGGGTCAGACTCTTAACCCCACGACCCTGACCCCCCTTCCTTTCAGCGCCCTCAGTCCTACTGCTCTGCTGGAAAAGGGAGGTCACAGGCTGGCCCAGGACACGGCAGGGAGCCCTGAGTGGCCCTGAACTTCAACGCGGGGACACCGGCCAACGCAATGCCTTGGCAATCAGCAGCAGGAGTGGGGTGGGTACAATTGTTTCTGAATGTCCTCACGGGACCAGCGAAGAGCGCTCTCCAGCTGCTGTGTAGCACTGGACGTGATTGGGGAAGGGAGGAGAGGGTGTCGTTCTGCTTCCAGCCAGGAAGCTGGGCCACAGGTGTCACTTTGCCATCTCAGAACCACACAGTCTTGAGATTCCCAAAGCCAGACCCAGCCCACCTCTCAGATGCGCTCACCTGGAGCGAAGCAACTTCGAGGCCACACAGCAAGCCATCAGCAGAAAAGGAGTGACACACAGTGCCACCAGCCAGGCCTGGGTCCCTGCCACCTCATGGGCTCCAGCAGGCAGGGCTCAAACCAGTACCCTGTGGAACGGACTGGTTCTGAACTGGCCTCTCGCTAGGCCTGGGACAGAATTCACAAGCCCCCAGAGAGTGAAGCCACAGGTCAAGCTACATACTGCCCCACTGTAAACCGTTCCTTCTCTCTGCTCTCCTGTGCTAGGGATGGTGCTATGGATCGAATGTTTGTGTCCCCCGGAAATTCCTATGTTGAAGCCCTGACCCCACAATGAAGAGGTGGGGCCTTTCGGAGGTGATTAGGGTTTGAGGAGGTCATGAAGTGGGGCCCCCATGACGGGATAAATGTCCTTAAAAGAAGAGAGGCCAGAGTGCTCTCTTTCTCTACCACGTGAGGACACAGTGAGAAGGCGGCTGTCTGCAAGCCAGAAGAGGGCCCTCACCCGAACTCAGCCAGGATCTGGAATGTCCAGCCTCTGAAACAATAAATATCTGTGGTTTAAGCCACCCAGTCTACGGTATGTTGTTATGGCAGCCCAATCTAACACAGATGAAGAATATGACCCTCAGACGAAGGTCCAGAAAAATACAGTCCTGCAGACCCCATTCCCAGACGCAGGTCAGTTTCACCTGCCTCTCAAGATCACGTACGCCATGCTACGAATCCCCCACCCTCGGTGCCTCACACAGCATACAGCTGGGACTCAAGAAATGCCTGCGTGACAAATAGATCTGAGCACTGGTGGGGTATCTGAGCATTTAATAGCTGGCCCCCATTTTAATGATCATTCATAGGTAAAAGACTTAGCCCCATTTTCACAGAGCTCCCTGCCTGGGAGTCTTCAACTTCAAAATCAACCAACTTCTGCTGCTTTTAAAATATGGAATGCCACACCCAGCAAGTCTACCTCTCAGCATCTACTGAGAGTCTCAGGTAAGACAGCTTGTTCCTGGGCTGTGTTTAATGTTTAAGAGTGAAAAACAAGAAAGGGCCTTCACATCCATCGACCCAGGGTGAGGCACTACCATTTTATGGAATTTGATGTAGTAGCTGAACAGAATGAGGTCAGTCTATGGTTATCAGAACCAGTGACTGAGTAGTGAACCAAAAGAAGTCCATTAAAGGAGAAAAACATTAAAACATGAAATAGACATTTCGTTTTTGCTGAAAGCATGTAAAGGTGTATCTGTTCTCTGTCTTTTGTAGTCGAGATGAGGCCTTCCCTTTGCAGAAGGCCTGTCGTTCTCACATAAACACATGCCTGATGCCTGATTGACAAGGTGCACCTTCTGTTTCACTGAGGACCCCCTCAAGGCTGTCTGATTATCACGGCCTTTTCCCATTCTTTTACAGTTCTCTCACCCACAGCATCAGTTGTTGTGCAGGGACGCTCCACTTCACTGAGACTTTCTTAAGCATTCCATTCAGCTTTAATAAAGACAGCCGTTCTCTCTTCACGCTTGTATTTCATAAGTTTACGGAATCTTCAAGTAAACTGTGTAAATCCAGTAACACCTCTCACCAGCACAACCAGGTTTGGTAAACAAACAGCTCAACTCACGGAAGAAGCATGTGAGGGTCCCAAGAGCATCCTCCCAGCCTCGGGTATCGATCAGGAGCTGGAGTGCCTACACTGGCTGGGTCTAGGAAATCACCGCCCTGTGCCACTGAAAGTTAGAGCACAGGTTACATGGCTCCACTGTGCACATCTCCAAAAAGTCTCATTGAGTGAAGAAGTAGACTGCAGAAAGATCTATATGATGGGATATTCCTTTTATGTTTAAATAAAGAAACTCATATAAAATTATACCATACACTTTCTATAGGACCATCTGTTTGAATGAAAATATAAAGGAAAAAACCCTAGAAGGAAGGGATATGGGGTAGGAACAGGGTCGGTGGTGGAGGAAGGGGAACTTCAGACTTTTCTGTTAAGGCACTGCTTTTCACAAGAAGAACATACTTATATATATAGTATATAACTGAGTTGTGTTTATTTAGTCATCAAGACCTAACAGAGGAGTTTAGCACCCAAAACAAGCCCACAGCCTGATAAGTACACAACTTAAAAAAAAAAAAAAAAAAAAAGACTGGGCACAGTGGCTCACACCTGTAATCCGAGCACTTTGGGAGGCAGAGGGGGCGGATCCTGAGGTCAGGAGATCAAGACCATCCTGGCTAACACAGTGAAATCCCGTCTCTACTAAAAATACAAAAATTAGCTGGGCGTGGTGGCACACGTCTGAAGTCCTGGCTACTCAGAAGGCTGAGGCAGGAGCATCGCTTGAACCCAGGAGGCAGAGGTTGCAGCAAGCCGAGATCGCGCCACTGCACTTCAGCTTAGGTGACAGAGTGAGACTCTGCCTCAAAAAAAAAAAAAAAAACACTCAAAATAAGACAGAAGTAACTGGCTTCAAAGAAGAGGCCAGGCCAGGTGCAGTTGGCTCACGCCTGTAATCCCAACACTTTGGGAGGCCGAGGCAGGAGAGGATTACTTGAGCCCAGGAGTTCAAGCCCTTGGGCAAAAACCCATCTTTACAAAAAATACAAAAATTAGCTGGGCGAGGTGGTTTGCGCCTGTAGCCTCAGCTACTCGGGAGGCCGAGGCAGGAGAATCACTTGAACCGGGGAGGTCAAGGCTGCAGTAGCTCACTGTGATTATGCCAGTGCACTCCAGCCCAGGCAACAGCGAGACCCAGCCAGGCTGAGCAAGTCCATCTCATGGCTCAGAGGCGGCACAGGATGGAGCTCTCCAACAGGCAAGACCAAGGAAAGCCGGGGACTCATCACATCAGTGTGCTCTGACCAGACACAAAGGCCAGTGATGCTGGTCACTAAGCTCCCCTGGTGACCAAGTCCTTCCGGCCCTTGCTTTGTTTTTCCGTTTGGATGGATGTGCTCCACGTCTTACAAATTCACGATGAAGTGACACTAAAAGCAATCTTTCAAGGTGGCTGAGATTACTGTGCAAATTAGAGAACTACTTTCGGCTTCGTTCACTGCCAGCGTTTGTTTCCGTCATTCATTCACCCACCGATAACATGGTGGTCCCTGCTACACCAGGCCCAGTGCTCAGGGCTGGGAGCAGAGCTGTACACATGGAGCATACGGAGAGACACAAAGCAACAAATGGGCAGTTGGTTATTATTTCGTGCAAATTGTGCTGTGAATCACAGGCCTTCATAAAGAGAATGACTGTCCTGTGGTGGGGGAACGGTCATGGAAAGTCCAGTGGAGGTGGCACTGAAGATGAGGAGGAGGGAATTAGGAATGTGTGAGTGAAGGCAGGAGGGAAGCTTAGTCTTGCTCTAAGAAGGAACTGCAGGCCTCAGGTGGTAGGGAGGCGGCCCCAGCTGAGAAAAGGAAACAGGACTTCCGGGTAAGGAGCTCAAAGGTGCAGTAAGAGTGGGAGAGGCAGGGTCAGACAGAAACATACCTAGCCCTGTAGCCCTGATCAGAACGAGGAGTGTTTCCTAAAAGCAACAGCGAAGCATGAAGGATTCTTGAGCACAGACGAGGAATGCCCTTCTCTCATTCCCAGCAGAAAACAATGATTGAGCAGATCTGTGCTTCAAACGGCCCTTGTGTGCATCCATCCCCGCAGGGCCTGCAAACATTGCTTTCAAGCCCCCCTGAGCAGCCAGACATTGTGCAGCTGCCCTGGCCCATCATCCTCCACCCCCAAGGACGCCTGGTTAGAACCTTCTCACCATTCCACTCAAACCTTCAGACTGCTGGGCTGATGGAAACATTCCCAAAATGTTTTTCTGTTCAATTGAGATGCCTGCCTGGAAAATCCCTGCTGCAAGCATTTCTTTCTCGCAGGAGGCTACACCCAACTGTTTTGCTGTAAGGTTCTGCGTCACAAAAGGGATATCCCCAGCTAATACGACATTCAAACGAATGGAGAATCTGAGCTGCTTGAATTCAGGATAATCAGCCCATTGGTGTGTGCTCCTCCTCGGCACTATCTAATCGAATTTTCTGTGTGCATGAATATAAATACTGTTGTTTGACCCACAGTGAACTTGTAAATAGCCTGATTGTATCAACCTGAACAGATCAGGTTTCCACAAACAGATGGACACTGTTCATTTTATTTTAATTTAAAATGAACACAATTTCCACTGGATACAGATAAAACTAATGACCTTAGACGGAATCAACTTGTCTGTGAAAAAAGATCTGATAATCATATTATTGCCCGAGAAGATCATAACACAGTTTTGGTTTGAGATATCACGTGCTATTTTGACCTTAATGCCTTTTTCTATTTCCCTGGAATGAGAATATCCGAACACATTCTTTGGGGTGGACTCAACGTCAGTGTCACTTGGCTTAAACGGCAGGGGATAGATCACCACCCCAAAATTACTGAAACCAAGAGATCCACAGGATTAAGACCAGACCAAGAAAATCTTATAAAATGGTAATCAAATCAACTTCCTACCAAAACCAGGCTCTTCTTAAATTGCAGATATCAACTTACTCAGCTTATGAAGTAAGAACATGGAGACACAGGCTGGCCCCAAACAAATCCACTGAGAAAATAAAACAGCTAACCCACAGCACATTCACTAATGATGATGAAGCCGTTTTGGACCACATTTCAACTTTGTTCCAACAACCCCTTAGAGTGAAATGCGGCAGCCTTCTCTCAGTGTTTATGCTACTGGGCCACTGCAGGCAGGAGCCACCGCCGGGGGCTGCCTATGTCTTAAGTGTCTCTACTTGATGAGTTTCCAAGGGCAGGCAGCCCACGCTTACGGGTGTTGGTCTGAGAATGAGGCTGACCCAGCCCTTAGTCCCTGTACCTCTTAACTCCCTACCACATACCTAATCTGGAGCAAGTCATTTCACCTGCCTGAGCCTCAGTTCCCCCATCTAAGAATGGGTACAATGATAGTAGCTACCTCACAGGGTTACAGGGGGATGCAATGAGACTATGGTGTGTGTAACGGATCAGGCACAATGTCTTCTGCAGGGCAAGCCCCCGGCAAGTGGAAACGATGATTGTTATTGTTCTGTCCGGAACGCTGGGTCTCTTCCCAGCAGCCTTGGCCTGACGGCCAAGACTCTGCAACTAGGGGCTCTCTCCACCCTCTGTGAGTTCCCCAGCACCTTCAGCTGACCCTTGCCCTGCACCCCACCCATGCAGCCCCCACCACCCCAATCTCTTGCTGCCACTTCATACCACAGGGTATTTCCCTGCTCAAAGGGGGAGGCTCCTGAAATCCTCATGGCTAATCCTCCACTGCACTTTCACCAAACTCCCATTTGGGGCATTTCTTTTCTTTTTTTTTTCAAACAGAGATGGGGGCGGGGGTCTCACTATATGGACCAGGCTGTTCTCGAACTCCTGGCCTTAAGCGATCCTCCCATCTTAGCTTCTCAGAGTGCTGGGGTTACAGGCGAGAGCCACCGTGCCCAGCCTCTATTTGGGTTTTTTGGTTTGTTTTTGCTTTTGTTTTTGTTTTGGAGACTGAGTCTCTCTCTGTCACCCAAGTTGGAGTATGGTGGTGCAATCTTGGCTCACTGCAACCTCTGCCTTCCAGGTTCAAGCAATTCTCCTGCCTCGGCCTCCCGAGTGGCTGCGACTACAGGTGCATGCCACCATGCCTGACTAATTTTTGTATTTTTAGTAGAGACAGGGTTTCATCATGTTGGCCAGCCTGGTCTCGAACTCCTGGCCTCAAGTGATCCGCCCACCTCGGCCTCCCAAAATGCTGGGATTACAGGTGTGAGCCACCGTGTCCAGCCTATTTGGGGTATTTCTATCCAAATTTATTTCTCAGGATGCCCCGACACTCCAGACCAATGCAGGCTCACATGTGAACAATGTGACGGCCAGGATGGTGAGCAGGGCGGACCCTGCTCTGAGTCTGTAGCCCAGTTCTGCCATGACTGGTTCTGAAGTTTCCAGCAACTTACTCTTAAAGTTACACAAATACGTCATGGGAAAAACGCCAGTCAAAATCATACATGCCAAACAACTGCACAGATTTGCAGTTCAGAAGCGGGCAAAACCGTTAGACACTGATAGAAGCCAGGAAAGCAGTTACCCCTGGGGAGGGCAATGGTTCGCCCAAGGTGCAGGGCAGGGGGCACAGTGCTGCTCAGTATGTTGTCTCTTGATTTGGGTGCTGGTTACACGTGTGTGCCGAGTTGGCAAAAATTCACTGAGCTGTATGTGTGCATGTTTCTGGATGTATGTGATGCACATATGTTTCTATAACAACATTTTACTGGGAAAAAAAGATAAGCAGTGCCTCAGTTTCCTCATCTGAAAAATGGGCAGTATTAACACCTACTACAAAGGCTGGTGCTGTTGTCCCTTGGCCGCCTGCTCTAAGTTCTACCCACTTCATCTAAAGGTCATGAACTAGGTGTCCATCCTGGGGTAGCCGACCCTAATTCTGCATTTATAGAAAGAAAGTTCTGGAGATGGGTTGTGCAACAATGTGAATATACTTAACACTACTGAACTGTACACTTAAAAATGGTTAAGACAGGATATTATGTTCTGTGTATCTTACCACAATTTTTTTTAAAAACATGAACTGTAAGAGAATATTCGTATCCTGATGATCAATTTATAATGCCCCCGAGTTGATGACAAGTGAGAGAGACACCAAATAGCAAGCACACAGGCCACACTGGGTCCATCCAGGGCACAACCTCCCTGCACGGTGCAAGGTAAGATGGAGACTTCCAATTTCCACAGCAAGGCAAGGAGCACTCCCAAGTACCTTTGGTCATCCTCACAGCAAGTTCCAGGTCACCCTCAGCAAGCTGGAAGCCTTCACACCAACCAAGCCTCTCCTCGTGAAATTTTAATAATTAACACTTATCTGATTTCAAAGGTTTTTCAGGGAAATTAATCTTCACACTGGCTAGTTATGGCTGCTCTGCAAAGCCAGGGGTCGGGGGATGCTTCGGGTCCCTGCTTATGAGTTTACACTGCAAATAGGAATCACATCAACCCATAGCACACAGCAGACAAGAGGTCCCTTGTCACCAAGGTTCCCTGGGCCCTCAGGTGATATGACTCTCTCTGGGAGGAGATCCAAGATGCTCTTGCCTTGAAGTCAGCAGGGACGATTTTCTCAAAAGCCTGGAACATGTAAACTGACCTGGAGTCCTAGGAGCTTGTGGGAATGCTCAAGTGCAAAACTCTCCACCACTGTAATAGCTTGTCAGCCCGTTCAGAGTTTGGGATGTCCTCAGTAATTTATGGTGGGAGGGGAAGGTGGGTAACAGGGTCCAACATCTGTAACTGTAACCCCTGTCTGAACACTCAGGGGCATCTGATTACCAAACTGACTGATGCTATTAAGTGAGGATGCACCTTACAAAAAGTCAACATCAATGGAAATAATAATAATTGTATTATTACTAATAGATTAAGGGCTTTTTCTATGCCAGGCACAGTACTACAAAATTCACGTGTCTGATCTCATTCTTTCAAGTAACTTCATGCAGATTTTTCTGACTAGCTCCACTTAGAAAAGAACTTACAACAGCTGTTAAAAAAAAAAAAATAGCATTCCAGTCCTATACCACAAGCAGAAGTGACAGGAAAGAAGCACAGGGAAGCATTATGAGACACAGCCCATGAGAAGGTCAAATACACTGGATTTTTAGGGATGTGGGATTCTCAGACAGCATTTGGCTGTGTGACCTTGGGGGGTTGCTTGACCTCTCTGGTGCCTCAGTTCCTTCATCTTTAAAAGGAAAGGGCTCGGGCCGGGCGTGGTGGCTCAAGCCTGTAATCCCTGTAATCCCAGTACTTGCGAGCCGAGAGGGCGGATCACCGATAGGTCAGGAGATCGAGGACCATCCTGCCAAACACGGATGAAACCCGTCTCTACTAAAAAAATACAAAAAACTAGCCCGGCGAGGGTGGCGGGTGCTGTGGTCCCAGCTACTCGGGAGGCTGAGGGCAGGGAGAATGCGGTAGAACCCGGAGGCGGGAGCTTGCAAGTGAGCTGAGATCCGGCACTGCAACTCAGCCCGGGGAGACAGACGAGGACTCCGTTCAAAAAAAAAAAAAAAAAAAAAAAGAGAGAGAGGAGAGAGGGGGGGGGGGGCTCAATTTTAAAACACTGTGGGCCGCACAGTGGCTCACGCCTACAATCCCAGCACTATGGGAGGCTGAGGTGGGCGGATCACGAGGTCAGGAGATCGAGACCATCCTGGCTAACACGGTGAAACCCCGTCTCTACTAAAAGTACAAAAATTAGCCAGACGTGGTGGCGGTGCCTGCAGTCTCAGCTACTTGGGAGGCTGAGGCAGGAGAATGGCGTGAACCCAGGAGGCAGAGCTTGCAGTAAGCCGAGATTGCGCCACTGCACTCCAGCCTGGGCGACAGTGCAAGATTCAGTCTCAAAAAACAAACAAACAAAAAAAAAAACCTATGAATCTGGAATAAAACAGCACAGTGGTTGAGCAAGGACAGTATATCAGTGGTAACTAACAGAAAGCCTAAAAGGAACCTTAGCACACATTTGAAAACTTTAGTATCTGATAATAGCAGTATTTTAAAGCAACGGGAAAAGGGCACATTATTGAGTGAATGATAATAGACAATTCGTTAACTATTTGGAGGGAAGGAATAGCATTATTCCCTGCCTCACACCTTATACCAAAAATTTATCCTAGGTGTAGATGCTTAGTTCTAGGTTAATTTTACAGTTCTAGAGTTTTTTAAAATGGGGAATGATTGCTCAATCTAAAAATTTGGAAGAACTCTCTAAGCCATGAAGACACTAATTAAGAGGTCACTAATTAAGACACTCAACTCTGACCACAGAAAAATATATAATTTCTACATATCAATAAATACCTCAAACAAAACTAAGAGGCTAGAAAAACAAAAAAAGTTGGAGGGTAATAACTGCTACATAAATGATTTGAAAAAGGATGAATAGCTTTCTATATTTCAAAAGAAACCCTTACAATCTTTTTGTTAAAGGCACGTGCCATAATTGAAAATAAAACACACACAGAATATAAACGACTTGCAGAGCAAATGGAAACAGTCAACAAACCGATAAAATGAGGGGAGTGGATGAGGTTTAATGGAACAAATCCTGACTGAGGGCCACTGGGCAACATTCACACTTTCAAAGAGCTCAGAGTCCACTGCAATTGGGTACGTGTGGCCTTGCTGTGTGGTCAGAAGGGTGCATTCCTAAAAGTCCTGGCTTTGAGATGCAGCTTACCCACAGGCTGCCCGGGACATGCCCAGGTGCAGGAACCAGTGTGGCCCAGTTCCAGCCTGGAGATGCTCCGACCCACAGGCAGCCGTAGTAGCTGTGAGCAGTGGCTCCCACAGGGCCCTCTCCTGCCCTGCTTGGAACCAGATGGTGGGGAGAAGACAATGCTCATCTCTGGGCCCTTCCTTCCCATCTGCGGCCAACTCAGCTGCCCAGAAGATGCTCAAGGTGATGGAGATGGAAGGAAGGGGCAGGAGCAGTTCACTGCCTCCTTCTGACTAGTGCTCCCTGCAGCCCTGCATGGACTACACTCCGGTCATGCTCTCGGATCTGCCAGTGCAGCCCTTTGATTGTAAAAATAAAGCACACAGGCCAGGCGCGGTGGCTCAAGCCTGTAATCCCAGCACTTAGGGAGGCAGAGGCAGGTGGATTGCCTGAGCTCAGGAGTTCGCAACCAGTCTGGGCAACACAGTGAAACTCTGTCTTTACTAAAATACAAAAAATTAGCCGAGTGTGGCGGCGTGTGCATATAGTCCCAGCTACTCAGGAGGCTGAGGCAGGAGAACTGCTTGAACCCGGGAGGCAGAAGTTGCAGTGAGCCAAGATCACATCATTGCACGCCAGCCTGGGTGACAATGCGAGACTCCATCTCAAAAAATAAAAATTTAAATTTAAATTAAAAAAATAAAGCACATAGTGATAATAATATTAAAAATCATGCACATAACCTTAGCTACCATGTACTGAGTGGCTACTAAGTACTTAACAGGCAGACTTTATTCCAATGGACAGAGTGAGGTGCCGCAAAGTTTGACTGACTGATGATTCATTCATTTGTTCTCTCACTCAAAACTATGCACTGAGCACCTACCAGGTGCCAGGCCAGGTTCTACATGCTGGGGATACAGTCGTGGGGAAAAAAGAAGCAAACCCCTGCCTTTCTAGTGGGATGAAATAATAAACAAAATAAGTAAGAAACATGTGGTTTGTCAGATGATAACATATGCTAAGGAGAAAAAAAATGTAAGTCAGGGAACGAGACATAAAAAATTGTGGGAGTGGGTGCCAACTTTTTGGATGGATGGAATGATCAAGGACAGCCCGAGAAAGTGACTTCTAAACGGAGACAGGAGGGAAGTGAGGGAGCATGTGGTGTTGGCGTTTAGGCAATGGGTATCCCAAGCAGAGGAAGCAGTCAGGGCAAAGTCCTCAAGGCACAGTGGGGCTTGGTGTGTCCAAGGAGGTGGCCCAGATCACACCATCAGTAAAGGAGGGAGGCTTCCACTTGCCATGCCGTCTGGGCAGACAGAGGCGGGAGGCAACACGGTGTGTCCAAGGTCACATGATTAATCATTGAGAGACCAGTCAAGCATGGCACGCCGGGGACAGGGCACAGAGCTGCATCCCGGGGAGTCATACCCATCCACATTCCAGCACTCTGATGGCACACCTCCACCTTCCTTGGAGGCTCCTGGAGGAAAGACCCAGGTGACAGCTCTTCCCTGGCACCAGGGGGGTCCCCTGGCTTCGCCTCCCGCTCCCTCGGGCCCTGGGAAAGGTTCTCCTGACTCAGCTGCTAGGCGAGCTGAGGGCTCCTGTGGTGGCGAGATGGAGCGAGAGCAACAGCACTAGTCCCTAGGGAGGCTCAGGGCGACCCCCGGGATTCTAAAGGTACTTAAAGAGACTGCAAAGAAGGTCAGGGATTTATCTGTTGGGCTCAATGTATTGGCCTGGCATGAGAGGTCATTCAGGAAATTTTTCAAAATTAGGGATAGTCAATCTTCTAAAAGACAATTATATCTGTGCGTATGCCTCCTGCACCGGCATGTGGAACATACACACACACGCAGGTGCACACACACTTCTACCAAACACACGTCTGAATGTGAACACTACTTGTTCAACTTCGACATCTAATGATGAGGTGAGGTGATCTGTGGCCAGCATGAAGATACACAGAAAGCATGGACTCCTGAACCCCAGGACTGCAGTCTGAAAGCAGTAGAAACACTTCAGACCTGTGTACCTTGGGCGCCTCGCTTCTTTAGCTGTCCTTGGCCTTGACAGCCTTATCTGTAGAGCGGAGCTCATTAGATTACTATAACTACAGAATAAAGCCCTCAACTTAGTGCCCGACACCCAGAAGAAGTGCCATGAAATGGAAGCTATCAAATCGCAAGATGGTTTTAGAAGTATGTGCAGTGCAATCATTTCATTTAGGAGACAAACCAAACCCACGTAAGCAAATTTACGAGCCATTTCTAAATACAAATGGCAATGGAGGTGAGATAATCAACAACTAGCCCCAACTAGTAATTTGCAACAGAAATGAATGTTTCTTAGTCAATCATCTTCTTTTTCCCCTTTCCTGGTGGTGACATGGTTTGAATCAGCCAGTCTGGGAAAAGCCATGACACATGGGTTGACCTCTTGAAAGCAGTTAACTTGGAAGGAAAAGGAATGATTCTTAAACCCAGTTCTGCAAGCAAAGGTCGGACGGCAGGCCCAGGCTTGCTCCTCAAGGTGTGGCCCCAGCCTCCTCAAGCCATGTGAGTACGTCACAGAGATGCCTCAAGTGTCCCAACTTCCTACTTAGTCAGCACTAACTATGTGGGTAGAGACGGCCCAGTGTGAAAAATGAAACATGGGTAGGGTCGTAGAATCGAGACTGAATTGAGTGCATTAGTGTCCTAGGGCCTCCTGAACAAAAGACTGTAAACCAGGTGGTCTGCACATCAGCAATGTGTTTTCTTACAGTTTTGGAGGCTGGAGTCCTAAGTCAAGATGTCAACAGGGTTGGTTTCTTCCAGAGGCTCTGAGGAAGGTTCTGCTCCATGTCTCTCTTAGCTTCTGGGGCTGCCGAAACCCTTGGCGTTCCTTGGCTAGCAGCTGCATCTTTCTCTGCTGTCACATGGTGCTCATCCCTGTGTGTCTCTCTGTGTCCAAATTTCCCTCATTTTTTACAGATACAGTCACTGAATTTGGGCCCACCCTCCTCCAGCATGACCTCCAGCATGATCTTAACTTGACTGCTTCTGCAAAGATCCTATTTCCAAAGAAGGTCACACTCACAGGTCCAGAGGCTACAGCGTGAACATGCCTTCTGAAGGCTACAGTTCAACCCATAACAATGACCATCCCAGAAGGCGTCAGAACAAGCTCAGGCTAGCTGCCAGTTACCGCCGAGAGTTCAGCAGGAGAAAGGCGGGTGGGCTGAGGACTCGGGCCTCCCTTTTCCAATTATTCACCCTGGATGGTAGAGAATTTTTTTTTTTATGCAGAAGGAGGTGAACTGATCGAAGATAATGTATGTAAAAGAGGGTACGTGCCTAGCACACAAATGCCACTTAGTGATGCCACCATGGATGGATCTGGAGGAGGCTCAAAGCTCTGACACTCGGTGACATTTCCACTACCCAGTGACACAGAAGCCTCAGAGGTAGCAGCCACGTGGGCCCCCGGCTAAGGGAGAGACGTGGGAGGGGGGCGGGAGAGGCTCTGCTCTGCCTTGGGAAACAGGGAGGAAAGCTGAACAAAGGCACAGGCTTTTGTGAGCAGAGGCAAGAGACTTGAGTGAACTGTCAGGAAAGTCAGCTGCCGGGGGTGCCGGGTGAGTCAGTGACTCAGACGGGCTACACCGATCCCACAAAAGACGCATCCTCCCACCAAGAGAAATCTGTTTGACTTTAGAAAAGCACAGGTTACAGTGATACTCACTACACACCCCCCTTCCTGCGCAACAGAGGGGAGACGGGAGGAACGGGAACTGTACCCAGGTCCCAGAGGGATCCACCTTTACTGGGATTTTATTTTCCCCTAAAGCAGGACTGTACTCAAATCACATTCGCCTGGGGTGATACAGTATCAGAATCCTGATAGAAGGCTCCAGCCTCATAATATGTGGGAACCCCGGTAGGAATGGATCAGATTCTGTGACTTTCCTTGATCCTGAATGAGCTTGATTTTCCCCTGGGCTTAACTGTAACAATTTATCTATAGAGATAAATTTATAGCGGCCTGACTGAAAGATGGACTCTTTGAGAAGGTTTTCACGCAATGATGTGATGGTCTTACTGTCCCCAGCCAAAATCCCTATCCTCTCACCCTTAATGTGGACCCTCGTACAAAGGTTTTCAGATGTCCCCGCACCTGCCCATGTATCAGGTTCCTAGATGCTAGAATGGTCACACACACAACGGCTTCTTCTCTTACAGTTCTTGAGGTCAGAGCCTAACACGGGCCTCACAAGGCTAAAATCAAGGTGTGGGCAGGGCTGGCTCCTTCTGGAGCCTCCAGAGGAGAAGAGGTTTCCGTGCCCGTTCTCCAAGGCTGCCTGCATTCCTGGGCTGGTAGCTCCTTCCTCCATCTTAAAGCCAGAAATCGCACGGCTGCTCTCTGCCTCCGCGCATCTCCTCCTCTGACTCAGACTCTCCCACCTCCCTCTGTCCCTGGTAGGGACTCCTGTGATGACACTGGTGCCCCTGGATAATCCAGGGTAACCTCCCCATCCCAAGTTCCTTAACCCATTCTCCTCTGTGGAATCCCCTTCACCCTGCAGCCAGCGTATTCCATTTCTGGGGAGTAGGACATGGGCATCTGTCCACCACACAGATCCCAGTGCCCTACAGTTTCACAGCCCATCTCCTTGAAGACCAACAAGCCCCAACCAAACTGCTGACTGATCCAGAGTCATCTATGCCACCTGGCCCCTCACACTGTGCCCACCCACACTTGGTGACTCCGGGCTCACTGAGTGTCCCAAGTATGGCTATTCTGTGTCATGTACCATCTGAGAAACCATGCGCCAATCTCTCTCTTTACCCTCCCTCACGGGCCCATCCCAAGATATCCTCAAGATGCAGCAATAGCATCGTGACCTCCAGAAAGCTTTTCTTCATCCTCCCAATCCATCCTAGAGACCTCTCTCTTCTTCCCCCCTTATATCCGTGTCATGCTGGTAAATGAATAACTATTTAATCATTTGTCACAGTATGGGGGAATACTTCAAAGGCAAGGACCACAGCTCATTCATCTGTATCTAGCCAAGGCCTGATTTATAATGGGTAAATCCATCAGTAAGTGATGGATAAAGGGATGAAGGGATGGATGGAGGGATGGGTGCAAAGAAAGAGGGATGCCAGGGTGGATGGATGGGTGGGTTGCGTGGACTGGTAGGCAAACAAACTGAAGGGAAGGAGAAAGGAAGGGAGGGAGCATGGGTGAGTGCCTAACAGAAAGAAATCATGCTCAGTAAGTATTTGTTGAGTGAAAGTAAGTAGATAGATGATGATGGCGGTAAAGGAGGGCGAGCAGGCATTAATTAGGACCACGCTCTATGACCCTAATTCTATGTTTCTTTCATTTACATGGAAAGAACTCAGCTGAGCAGTTAACAACATGAGGAAGAAGGTCAAGACTTGGGCATCATTTGTGCTAAGTCAGAGAGGGAAGCCCCAGCAAGCAGGTAGCTGTGACCTCAAACCAATGGCCAGGAGGATCCCAGGAAAAGTTACACTGTCAACCAGAATTAGTAAAAACTCAATGAACTATTTTAATTTTCCAGGCTGACTGAAAAATACATCTCTCTGGGACCAGCAAAAAGCGTATGAACTTCTACCAGGCCAGGAACCAGCGCCGAGCTCACCTCTGGTCATGTCAACTCGATGCACGAGCACATCTCCAAGGTACTCCCAACCTCACTCCAGGCCCGTCTCTGGCTACATTCAGCTTTTAAAAATGTATCCAGCATTCCGGTGGACTGGGGAGCCACAAGGTCACAGGAGGTAGGGCCAGCCTCGGCGCTGTTTAGAATGAAAAAAAAAAGTCTTCTCTCTAAGGCCAGACAAGTGCCAATTTCAACCATTTCCTTCAAAATACTATATTTCTATGAAGTTGTCATGAATGTGAAGGATATTCTTCTCCAACATTTTATTATGAAAAATTTCAGACTTAAAGAAAAGTTGAATACTGTTATATACCCACCAAAATGGCTAAAATTAAAAAGACTGACAATAACAAGTTGGCATAGATGTGAAGCAACCAGAAATCTCCTGTACTGCTCCTGGGAATGTAAACTGGTACAACCACTTTGGAAAACAGGTTGGTTTTCTCTACAAAAGCTGAATCTACGCAAAACCAGCGAATGGCAACTCATGCCTAACTATAAGCCAAGAGAATTTCATGCACATATTCCCAAAAAGGCATATGCAAGAGACTTCCTAGCAGTATTATTCATAAAAGCCGAAGAACGGAACAACGTGAATGCCCACCGTCAGTAGAATGGGATATTTTTAGGATAAAATGTGATCCAGCAACAAAAATAAATAACCTTCAGCTCTAAACAGAATGTAGATGAAGCTCACAAACACATGTGGAGCCAAAGAGGCCAGACATAAAAGAACACGCATAGATTTGCTTTCTTAACGTTGAAACTTATAAAAAACTAAATAAACACAGACACTGCGGTCAGGACAGTTATCGCAGGGGAGGAGGATGAAGGGTGGTCTCTGGAAAGAGTTTGAGGGTGCTTCCAGGGTAGAAACAAAATCCAACTGATAGCCTGGTGGTAGGTCCATGAGATGGGATAATTCACGGAGCTGTTCATTTGGTTGTGTACTTTTGGAAGAAAGTAATACTTCAATAAAAAGAAAGAAGAAGAAAAGAATGGATGAACCACCATACACCCACCACCTAGATTCTACAATGAACACCCTGTTGGTGTTTTTTCTGGTATCTATCTATTCCTTTATCCGTTCATCAGGCATTATCATTATTACTGATGATAAGTGATATTTTTGGCACGCAGGCTGTGAAGCCAAAGGCTCTCACACACTCAGCCAGCCTCCCCCACCGTGGGCTCTCTGCCAAGCCAGAGTGGGTCTGCAAACCTCACTCTCCACCATCGCCTTGTTCCCCAGCACCCCCTTTCCTGACACACTTTGAGTCAATGAGCTGGAGAGCTGAGAAATTCTGGAGCAGACAAAAACCAAGAAAACACATTCCTTTCAGGTCCAGGCCTGCCTGGCCCGCGCATGTTGTCTGAACTGCACCATCACCCTATTTGCAGCTTCTTCAGAAACCAGGCTCCAAACTGCAGAGCTCACGCCCTGTGTGCTCACTCCTGGGAATCCAAACAAACTCAAAACATGTCCAAAGCCCTCCCAGGAACTGAGAGTAGACTCCTGCCAATTATAAAGCAAAATTTCTCTTCTTATATTAGAGTTGGTGGAGAGAGGCTCAGGGCCCTTCCAAAGGAAGTTGGGTCGCTTCCCACAGAGCTGCCCGGAAGCCAAACTGCAAACCTACTCCTCTGGCGGGCTGGGGCCTGCACTGTGACCCCTCCCAGGGGCACCTCTACAAGGCAAGAGCGGGCTTCCTAAGCTTTTTTGTGCCTTGGACCCCTTGGTAGTCTGGTGAAGCCTCTGGGCCCCTTCTTAGAGCAATCTTCTTAAAAGCATAAAATACATTCACAGGAAACTGCAAAGGAAAGGAAGCTGATCATAA
Organism: Rhinopithecus bieti; assembly: GCF_001698545.2. Lineage (NCBI taxonomy): Eukaryota > Metazoa > Chordata > Mammalia > Primates > Cercopithecidae > Rhinopithecus > Rhinopithecus bieti. The sequence goes on from NW_016809016.1 coordinate 511,842, forward strand.
TGAAAACCAGCTATCACAACAGCCCTTAAAATTTCCAATGTAGTAACAGATGCCTCTTTATTAATCCATCGTATAGCAAGACCTAGCTGTGGGCCTGATAACTACTGGAACATTGGGGTACTGATGAATGTAATGATATTCCAAGATATCCACAACAACAGGAATGAAATATGCAAACACCACGATTTCTACTGGTGACTAAGTTACAGGCACTGCTAACACCACTGTGGTTGGTACTGCCTACAGCCATCATGGAAACAAACGCTAAATTTCAGTTACAGGTTATTAACCATAAAGATGTCTTTTTTAAAATGTCACATCCAAGTTCACAGATCACTTGAATTCTATCCAAGGACCCAAGGTTGAGAATTCCTGGAAGTCAGGAGCTTTCTTTTGTACCCTTTGTTTTATTGCCCATGAGAAAATGCTCTCTGCACCTAGGTATAGATCCAAATAAACTGTAAGCAGGGATGCAAACAGATACTTGTATTCACAGCAGCATTATTCTCACAGCCAAAACAGAGATGCAACTGTTTTGAAACGCCAACTGACAAATGAATGGACGAACGCGCGCTCGCGCGCGCGCGCGCATGCACGCACGCACGCGCACACACACACACACACGTACTAGCCTTTTAAAAAAAGAAAGGATTCTGATACATGCTGCAGCATGGATGAACCTTGAGGGCATTACGCTAAGTAAAATAAGCCAATCACAGAAAGACAAATCTTGTATGATTCCACTCACACAAGGTTCCTAGAGGAGTCAAATGCATACACGCAGAAAGCAGAAAAGTGATCGCCGGGGTGAGGGGTAGGTGGAATGTGGAGCTATCATTTAATGAGGACAGAGTTTCAGTTTGAGAAGATGAGAATGTTCTGGAGATGGACGATGGTAGATGGTTGCATGACAATGTGAATGTACTCAACGAACTTTAACATTTAAAAATGATTGGCTGGGCCAATGGCACACATCTGTAGTCCCACCTACTTGAGAGGCTGACGTAGGAGAACCATTTGAGCCCAGGAGTTCCTGGGCAACATAGCCATACTCTGTCTCTTAAAAAAATTGTTTTTAACATTTAAAATGGTAAACCTTATGTTATATATATTTGACCATATTAAAAAAATTTAAAGACATAAAAATAGGGGGCAAGCACGGTGGCTCATGTCTGTAATCCCAGTACTTTGGGAGACCGACACGGGCAGATACCTGAGGTCAGGAGTTTAAGAACAGCCTGGCCAACATGGTGAAACCCTGTCTCTACCAAAATACAAAAATTAGCCGGGCATAATGGCGGGTGCCTGTAATCCCAGCTACTTGGGAGGCTGAGATGTGAAAATCGCTTGAACCCGGGAGATGGTGGTTGCGGTGAGCCAAGATCGTGCCACTGCACTCTATCCTGGGCAGCTGAGCAAGACTCCATCTCAAGAAAAATAAATAAATAAAATAAAATTAAAATAAATAAATAATTTCAAGAAATAAAAATAGGGGCCAGGCGCGGTGGCCCAAGCCTGTAATCCCAGCACTTTGGGAGGCCAAGGTGGGTGGATCACTGAAGGTTAGAAGTTTGAGAACAGCCTGTACAATATGGTGAAACCCCATCTCTACCAAAAATACAATAATTAGCCAGGCGTGATGTCACATGCCTGCAGGCCTAGCTACTCAGGAGGCTGAGGCAGAAGGATCGCTTGAACCTGGGAGGTGGAGGTTGCAGTGAGCCAAGATAGCAACACTGCACTCCAGCCTGGACAGAGGAATGAGACAAAGGGAAAGGGGAAAGGGAAGGGGAAGGGGAAGGGGAAGGGGAAGGGAAGGGACGGGAAGGGACGGGACGGGAAGGGAAGGGACGGGACAGGACGGGACAGGACGGGACTGGACGGGACGGGAAGGGAAGGGAAGGGAAGGAAGAGAGAAAAGAAAAGAAAAATGCTCCCTGCAGAACACGGGAAGGTGCAGGTACCATCAAGAATAGGAAGAGCCTCACTTGTGGCTGACGGCTGAGTCACCAGGTGGCCCTGAGCAGGGACTGTGCCACCAAACCCACTAACGAGATGTGCCACCCTGGGCAAGTTACTTCACCTCTCTGACCTCAATTTCCGCATCTGCAAAATGAGGGCCATGATCGCTGCAGCTGCCATACCTTGGGCAATGATGACGTGCCTGGCTTGGAGATAAGCATTTTGCAGACACCGTCTCACAGACTTCCAGATAACCCCATAGGCTTAGTAGGTTGTGTCTAGCACGTTACAGATGACTTAGTTAACTTACCCAAAGTCACCTGTCTAGGACAGAGCAGAGCCAGGCTGGCTGAAGAACTCAGACTTGTAATTCTCTCTGTATCTCTCTGTCACTTGTAGACGGTCTCTGTCCCTCTAAGCTCCAGTGGGACAGACATCGTCTCCACTGCATGTGCCATGTTACCCTCCAGAGCCCACCACAGAGGAGGTGCTCAATAAATACTTGCTGAGCAATTGAGAGAATCCAGCTCTGTCTGACCCCAATACTGGTTTCCTTTATAAGCGAGGGATTGTGGCATTACAGGGTCCTGTCTTTCAGGTCTCCTAACAGATGCCGTGACAAGCCTAGCACATCACAGGTCAGAGGGTTCCGCACGGAACCCCTGAAAGGGGCAGAGGCCAAGGGAGCCAGTTTAAGAGACGAAAAATAAGGCTACTCCAAGGAGTACAGAAACACCGCCCACACATGGGCACACATACACACGTACATGCACACCTGGCAGAAATACCTACAACTCGAGCCAGAAGCTGCAAATTTCTGCCAGTGTGCAGGAGCTGGTCTTTAGTTCAAGAGGCCTTGTCATTCGGAGGAAGCCGAGGGATGAGCTGGGTGTTACATCCAGGCTCCTGGCTAAAGGAAGCTGTGTCTGAGCGAGGTTCAGGATTACCTGGTGGTGACCCAGCTCACCTTCCTCCTGGGGGAGGATGGAGGCTCCACCAGGGACTACGAGGTGGCTGGGGAATAGGAACAGTGTCTCCAGACAAAAGATGATGTCCTCTTGGTTCTTTTCCACACTTCGTTCTAGGCCACCATGCCTTTTCGCGGGGAGGGGGCTTGGCTGGGATCTAAATGAGGCAACCACGATTGGGCTGGGTGACTCGAGAACTTGGATTTGTCAGACTGGATGAGTCAGTTGCTTGGCCGGGGCCCAGGTGAGCTTGAGGTGTTGTGAGGGAAGCCCTGCTTCTGGAGTCCAACCAAAACGGGCTGGGAGGGTACCTGACCCACCTCGCGGCCATGTGACTGTGGGCCCCACATCCCTCTGTGTGACAGGGGGTGAGTCTGTCCCCCCATTCAGGCCTGGCACTCAGATGGAACAAGATGGCAAACAGGGAGTGACTCTACAGTAATCAAAAGAAATGAACTCGATGTTCAGGAATCAACAGAGAGATCTCCAACACATGAGCATAGTCGGATAGGGTGAAAAAAGGCAAGCTGCAAGAGAACTTTAGAAACATACACAAAGGGGCCAGGCACGGTGGCTCAAGCCTGTAATCCTAGCACTTTGGGAGGCCGAGATGGGCGGATCACGAGGTCAGAAGATCGAGACCATCCTGGCTAATATGGTGAAACCCCGTGTCTACTAAAAAATACAAAAAACTAGCTGAGCGCAGTGGCGGGCACCTGTAGTCCCAGCTACTCGGGAGGCTGAGGTGGGAGAATGGCGTAAACCCGGGAGGTGGAGCTTACAGTGAGCTGAGATCCGGCCACTGCACTCCAGCCTGGGCGACAGAGCGAGACTCTATCTCAAAAAAAAAAAAAAAAAACATACACAAAGCAAAGAGCAGTAGCTCACGCCCATAATCCCGGCACTTTGGGAGGCCAAGGCAGGGGGATCACTTAAGCCCAGGAGTTCGAGGCCAGTCTGGGCAACATGGTGAAGTCCTGTCTCTATCAAAAAATTAGCCAGGCGTAAGTGGTGCGTGCCTGTAGTCCCAGCTACTCGGGGGGCTGAGGTGGGAGGATCACTTGAGTCTCGGAGGTCAAGCCTGTGGTGAGCTGTGATCACACCACTGCACTCCGGCCTGGGTGACAGAATGAGACACTGCCTCAAAAAAAGAAAAAATATATATATATACACACACAAAGAAATGTTATATATTGTTTTAAGATTATGTGTGTGTGTGTAAAAATATTTTAAGCGTGAAGATGCACAAGAGACTTATAATAAGGGGGTACCTGGAAGTGGGTAGTAAATTAGAGGTGAATGTCAAGTAATTATACCTTTTCCAGTAATGTTTTATTTCTTTCACCTAAAAAAAAGGCAAAGCAAAGAGGACAAAATAGTAACAATGCTCTAGTCGGGGCGGTGGAAATGCAATTTTATGATACTAATCTTTGTGGCTTTTGCTTCCTGTTTGCTTGTTTATTTGTTAGCCAACCTGGAAGGCATCTTGACGTTAGTAGGTGGTGAAGCCACATGTCCCGCTAAATTGTGTGTTTGTTCTTTTTAATTTTCAAAACTCAAAAAAAAAGAAAAGTCTATCACAGCATGGAGTGCTCACTAAATGGCACCCTTCTAACAAAAATCCTGGCCCAGGCACCCCATGGCTCTGCTAAAAGACACCCCTCTGACCTCTGGCTACTTCAAGTGAGAAAGATAACTCTACTGGGTGCTGCACAGGCCCTTGGGGAGCTCTGGGCATCCTTCAGTGGACGGAGCAGCCCTGAAGCTCTGCGTCCCTCCTGTGTCAATCCAGGTGTGGCCACCTGGCTTAGGGCTCTGATGACAGGGTCCAACCCACCAATCACACTCCAGGAAACCCAGTGACGTCACCGATCGCCAATGGGAGCTCCTGATCATCATGGGCCAATCGGTGTTGCCACACTGGGTTGACAGGATTCCAGCTAGAAGCAAAGATGTCTGACATTCCCCTTGTCTTAGGCAGTGGCAGCCTTATCAAGTGCAAATGGACACGCAGACACCTCGTCCATCTGCACTTGGCTCCTAAATTTCAGATTTACTCTTAACTTGTAACGGCACCTCTGAAATCCTGCTTAGATGCTTTTCTTCTCACTTTCCTGGATAAAAAGAAAACAATATTCTGTACCCTACATTTCACTGTATCAGACACTGGCCTTTCTTGGAGAAATTCTAACTGTAAGATTTGGGATGCCAAAAAGATAAGGAAACACTCAGGATACCTTTCTCCTTTCCCTAATCTCGGCCAACCCCCAATGGAAGAAAAGTATCTTATGTTTGAAAACCCAACCGAAGCCCTAAACTGGCCATTTTGAAATCTACAACATATCATAGGAGCTTTAAAAGTCACTTGGTTTCTCCGGTTAGTTCATCATCCCACATCTGCCTACAAATACACAAGACTTAGGAGGACAAGAAAATTCACTCCAGGGAGGGGCTTTTTGGAGAAGCTCCGCACAGACTCAGCCTGCTGGGTTCAGGGTTTGAATATAAGCACCCTCCCCTTAGCTGAAGTACCCTTAGAGACACTCAGCCCCCTCCTCTTCTGAAAGCAGAAATGCTATTGTTGCAACCCAGTCCTTCCAAGAACCCGCAGCGGCATTTCAGGGAGGTGGCCAACCTTGGCGGTCACCGTTCTACAGTGCAGAACGACAGCGGGGGCAGCTCGTGTTTGCTATTCGGGGGGGTGGCAAATGCAAAGCCACCAGATAACTAAAACCTCTGCTGTCTTCCTGCCACTGCCGACCATCACCATAGGAACCACATCCTGCTGCTACCATGGCAACCGTGCAGTACCATCCGCTCAGCAAGCAATGATGCAGAGGCCACTCAGGAAGGCTTGCCGAAAGGCCTCGGGGCTGAAAGGGTCCTGTGGTCCACAGTCACGGCGACCGGGCAGTGACAGAGAAAAGCATTCCAGAACAATACATTCTTTGGTTTAAAAGCCCTCCTCCTGTTCCTCAAGAATTTATCTCAAAATTAAATCCTGTATAAAGCACATTCCTATTCCTGGGCTGCAAAAAGCTCCAGGGCAAAATGCAACAGTGAAGAGCTCAGGGGGTGGGGGGTCCTTTTTCTGATGCACGGCCACAGCTGAGTTAAAGAGGATGTGAAACCCAGGGAGCTCCCCACAATTCAGCCATACACTCATGACAGCAGCTCCTACGGTAGACCCAGGCACCAGGGTTAGGCCCTCTCAGGAGCAGCCTCTGATTTCCTCCTCACAACCCTACTTTTAAACCTAATTCCTCACTTCCTACACACATTTGACAGAGGAATGAGGCTCAGAGAAGTGATTTGCCCAAGGTCACACAGCACAACGGGCAGACTCTCTGACTCTCCAGTCATGAGAAATTCTGATCAACTTAATTATATCCAATGCCAAGTTCCATGAATCAGGCCCTACTTATTAATCACAGCTCATCTTGATTTTCTTTCTTTTTCTTTCTTTCTATCTTCTCTCTCTTTCTCTCCCTCTCTCTCTCTGTTTTTTTAAGAGATGGGGTCTCACTATGTTGCCCCAGCTGGTCTTGAACTCCTGGGCTCAAATGATCCTCCTACCTTGGCTTCCCAAAGTGCTGGGATTAAAGGTATGAGCCACTGCACCTGCCAATTTTTAATAAGCATTGTTTTAAGTAAGCAAACACTCTCTACACCATAGAAATTGCTTATTTGTTCTAGGCATTGTTCAAGAACTTTACAAGTGGGATCCTGTTTGTGTCTCCCAGAGTCTCTAAGGTAGAAACCACTACAGATGAAGAGACCGAGGCAGACAGATGAAGTAACTTGGCTGAGTGCACACAGCAGGCAAGAGGCAGACCTGGGGATCAAACCCGGCCAGCAGGACTCCAGAGAATGGGCTCACAGCTGCTTTGCTATACAGCTTCTTGACTACCTGGGCAGCTGAAATGCAAATCTTAGGCCCCACCTGCTAAGTCTAGTCTCCCAAGGCCTCCCACCCTTGAAACTGGGAAATGACCACCGGGCCATATAGGAGCAGCCGTGTCACCACCCACTGCTGCACCCCTGCTGCAAAGCCAACATAATGACAGCTTTGAGGAACAGCCCTTAGAAGGCAGATGGGACCTTCCCAGGGAGCCACAACTACAATGCTTGCTCTTGTCCCCAAATAGTGGTTTCAGTTTCAGAGCCCACTTCCCATTCACTGCCATTCAGGATGACAAAGCCCTCAACACTGAGGGCTGGAGGAGAGGAAGGGAACATTACTGAGTCTACCATGTCCCAGCACCTCACTGAGGCATCTCCATGATGGACATACTCGAGTGAATCATGTCAAATTGCCATTCTGTAGATTAAAATGGTAAAATGCTGGCAATTTCATATGTTTTATCCTGTCTTATCGTCATAACAATCCCACTTTACAGATGAGGAGACTGAGGCTCAATTTCCTCAAGTGAGGTTAAATGGTTGGCCAAGGACACAAAGACAGGAAGTAGGAGACCCAAGATTCCAACCCTAACTGGTCTCAGTCAATGTCCTTCCCCTCCACCATGCACACACTATTTCCTGGACTGCCCAGGGGCATGGGAAGCCCAACAAGGGTATGCCTGAGTACAGAACAGTCCAGAGAACCCAATTCCTCTGCTGACTGAGTTCTGAATTAAGGGGTCAGGACTTTCTTGGGCAGCCCACACTCTGCTCTCAAATTGAAGCAGACACAGCTTAGCAAGTACTAGCAAGACTATAATCACAGGGATTTTACTTTTTGTGTGTTTGTGTGCTTCGAGACAGGCTCTTACTCTGTCACCCAGGCTGGAGTGCCGTAGTGCGATCACAGCTCACTGGAGCCTCAACCTCCCAGTCTTAAGTGATCCTCCCACCTCAGCCTCCTGAGTAGCTGGGACTATAGGCATCACCACACCCTGCTACTTTTGTTAAAAAATATTTTGGGCCGGGCGCGGTGGCTCAAGCCTGTAATCCCAGCACTTTGGGAGGCCGAGGCGGGCGGATCACGAGGTCAAGAGATCGAGACCATCCTGGCTAACGCGGTGAAACCCCGTTTCTACTAAAAAAAATACAAAAAACTAGCCGGGCGTGGTGGTGCACACCTGTAGTCCCAGCTACTCGGAGGCTGAGGCAGGAGAATGGCGTGAACCCTGGAGGCGGACCTTGCAGTGAGCCAAGATCGCACCACCGCACTTCAGCCTGGGTTAACACAGCGAGACTCCGTCTCAAAAAAAAAAAAAAAAAAATATTTTGAGGCTGGGTGCAGTGCCTCACACCTGTAATCCCAGCAGTTTGGGAGGCCGAGGTGGGTGGATCACAAAGTCAGAAGTTCAAGACCAGCCTGGCCAACATGGTGAAACCCCTTCTCTACTAAAAATACAAAAATTAGCCAGGTATGGTGGTGCGGGCGCCTGTAATCTCAGCTACTCGGGAGGCTGAGGCAGAGAATTGCTTGAACCCGGGAGGTGGAGGTTGCAGTGAGCCGAGATGGCGCCACTGCACTCCAGCCTGGGCGACAGAGTGAGACTCCATCTCAAAAA
>NW_016809016.1:524124-534863 GCF_001698545.2 Rhinopithecus bieti
AAAAAAAAAAAAAAAAAAATATTTTGAGGCTGGGTGCAGTGCCTCACACCTGTAATCCCAGCAGTTTGGGAGGCCGAGGTGGGTGGATCACAAAGTCAGAAGTTCAAGACCAGCCTGGCCAACATGGTGAAACCCCTTCTCTACTAAAATACAAAATTAGCCAGGTATGGTGGTGCGGGCGCCTGTAATCTCAGCTACTCGGGAGGCTGAGGCAGAGAATTGCTTGAACCCGGGAGGTGGAGGTTGCAGTGAGCCGAGATGGCGCCACTGCACTCCAGCCTGGGCGACAGAGTGAGACTCCATCTCAAAAAAAAAAAAAAGCAAAAACAAAAACATACTTTTATATATATATGTATACTTTCTCCATATATATATGTGTGTATATATATATAGTAGAGATGCAGGTCTCACTATGTTGCCCCAGGCTGGTTTTAATCAACACCAACAGACACAGAACACAGGAAACAGGAAGACAGTTACTTAATCGGTTTGAGACGCACCTGGCTAGTGTGAATGGTAGGATGCTAACACCAACTGAGTAGGGCTGCTCAGAAATAAACACAGCCTGTAAGCCAAGGGCCCCACCCCGTGCTGGGCGCCCAGACGGCTCTCAGTGTACATCACTTCCCTTGCTGGTCCTTGGCTCTCTCGCCAAGCTGGAGGGGTAGAGTCCAGCCTGGATCCCTGTAGGGACTTCAGTAGACAGCCTCTCCCAGGCCTAGCCTATGTTCTTTCCCAGATAGGTCAAGGTGTTGTCTGTATGCCATTCACCATGAATTGGTGGCCACTGTTAATTCACGGTCCTGACATCTCTCTCTCTGCTTCCCAACTCCAGGCATCAACAAGCCTGGTGGGCCAGGAAGAATGACTCTTAGAGAATGACAGGTCCTACTTTCACAATTATAACAGATTTTCTGCGCTTGGCTATCTTTTGACCAAAGTGAGAGCCAAATAGGAAACACAGGGGTGAGATGATCCATAGGCTTTAGCCATGGGCATTTCAAAGCTGACTCAGGAAACAGCACCCCATTGACCCCAGCCTTCTGAAGAAGGGTGAGTCCTCAAACAGCTGCACCACCCACCGCCCTCCTCCACTTCCAGCACACACACAATTAACCACGGGGGCATGAGGAGTGCAAAGGGACCCCCATCACTTACTTTGTGAAAAAATTCCACACATCCACTGGTGCTCATTTTCCCAGAAAATCCCTGAATCTCGTGGCTGTGGCAGGAGGTCCACATTGAAAAGAGATGTCTGCAGCCACTGCCAACTCTGCACCCTGGCTGCATCTCCTGAGCCTCCAGAGAACGTCGAACTCCAAAAACGGCATTCCCAAAGGATGGGATCATTTCCGAAAGACGCCCAGAGAATCGCCTCTGCTCCACATTTCTTCGGGAAAAATGTTTCCTGCCTCCCTGGCATTTTCGGGGGAGACTCCAAGGACACACTGGCCCAAATGTGGGGCTTCTTCTTTCTCATAACGGCCTATTATTTATTTTGCAATTTCACAGCTAATATGTGAATACAGGGCTGTCATTAAAATTTGAATAATATAGAAATGTGAAGTGTGAAAAGCAACAAAATCCCCTTTACCTGAATTCAAGCCCACTCTCTTGCCAGGAGGGTGTTTCGTTGGTCTCATTTTCTATGCAATCACATACATATTAAAAAAAGACCTTTGTGTTATGCATTTGTGTGATTAAGTCTTAGACAGTAACATGTCTTGGATATCTTTCCACAGCCATGCATTTTAGAGTCACCTCATTCTTTTTCATTGCTACATCATATTCCACAGAATCAATGTACTAAGACATACTGACCTATTCTTTCACTGATGACCTTGGAAGCTGTCTGATATTTCACTCACGACCTTGAAGGCCATCTGGTTTTTCACTCGTGACCTTGGAGGCCGTCTGGTTTTTCACTCGTGACCTTGGAGGCCGTCTGGTTTTTCACTGTGCTACCTTACACGTACTTGGGCATGTGTCTATGCATATATGAGAGAATTTCCTGAGGACAGATCCCTAGATGCTTCGATATCTATTGCCAGACACCCCAGACACAGCGGTGCACTAGACAGCCCTGGTCCCAGCCCCCAGGGAGCCCACAGTTCGGCTGCAGACAACTAAAGCTATCAGCCCAGAACGAGCCAGTCCCCAGCAGTGGCGCCTAAGTGCCCGCACACTGACGAGATGCATCCAGGCTGGGAGGGCAGAGAAGGCTTCCTCTGATGGAGATGAGCTGAGTCCCGACGGCAGAGCAGGCTGGCCAAGAGCAAGGGACAGTGCATGAGAGTGTCCAGGCAGGGGAGTGGGGAGGGCTTCCGAGTCTGGAACACAGTACGTAGCTGCGGAAACCAAGGGCTTAACCAAAGTAGAGCTCCTTCAGGAAAAGAAAGCAGCTCAACATGATTGCAGTCCCACTCGGGGGGATGAAGGGACCCTGGGGAGCCAGAAGAATGTTTAAAATGGGGGACAAGCATGATTCCATGTATATTTTAGAAAATCCCCAGAGGGATCAAGAGTGAGCAAATGGGCTGCTGAAGTCAGGTGACTGGACTAGAAACCAGCCCAAAGCTGGGGCCATGTCACCTTCATTGATAGATCAGTCAGAGTCCAACCAGGAGACAGAAGCCACTTGGGCACTGGAACTGTAAGACTCTAACGCAAGGCACTGGGTACACAAGGAAGAAGATCCCAGAATCCAAACGGGGGCAATGGAGCAACCCAGAGATTAGCAACAGCAGAAAGCTGCTCCCAACCACAGGCCAGAGAGACAGAGAGGAGGCGGCAGGACTGAGGTCCAGGGGCTGGAGGTGCCGACAGAGGATAGGCCATAGGGTCTGTCCAGTGGGAGCTGGAGCCACAGAGGAGTTGCAGGTGCCATCAGAGTGGCCTCTGGAGACTGAGAGAGGTAGAAACACTAGCTTCTCCCTTCCTCCTGCCTTCCAGCCTCCCAGCAGCTCCTCCCATGGGCTGAACCCAGTTACACAGGAACCTGGGACACAAGCACCTACAGAGATTGGCCCCTGACCACACCCAGCAGACCAGAGGAAGGAAAGGAATGGACCCCAAGGGCAAACAGGCCCAGAATGGCACAGCTACCAACCTCCAGTCCTTAGAATAGCACCCAGTGCAGGATACACATTTGCTAAAAGAATAAACAAAGCTGGTGATGCTTCATCTGAGAGCCCCTCCAGCCCTGTGATTTCCTGGTGGCCACTGATGATGCTCTTGGGCTGACGAAACGCACCTCCCTTTATCCCCAGCCCTGGCCCTGTGCTCCCAAGCACTCAATAGTAAATCAATAGTGTGTTCTCTGAAACAAAAGCCCAGTGGTGCCCTCAAAGCCAAGATCGGCTGTGCCTCTCCTTACCTCCCCACACACATCAGTGTCCTCCAACACAGACCTTGTGTTTTTCCATCTAGAAGTGTGAGGGACCACAACGCTTCAAGGATGAGAATCAGACGGCCAAGGTGTTCCTTTCAGTTGTGAGTCATTTTGAGACCTCGCTGACAGGTGAGACGCCTCACCTGCCCGGTCAATCCGTCATCCCTACAGCCCAGAATAAAGCACAGCCCCCAGTAGGTTTCTTTCTGCTGAAGTCATGCTTCTAGTTTAACTGGGAGAAGACAGCCTGGCATAGGTAAAAGGCTAAGAGCTTTGGGAGAGGGCACTCCTGCCACGACTGGCCATGTGGCCATGGGTCACCTCCTGGCCTCGGTCTCTGGCTCTGGAAAATGGGAAGGATATGACCTTCCTCCAGGGCTGTTGGGCCTGGCACACAGCAGGCCCTCGAACAACGATGCTTGAGGAAGTGTTGGTCACATTTTCTGTGACTACAGCCCAGGGCCCCACTCGGTCTGTAGGAAGCTCCTCTGATAGATGTTAGTATGAGTAACAGCTAGAGCCACCATGGCACGCACTGGCACAGCACACACACACAGGCCAGACAGCAGCCTAAGGATTGTGTATCTCTTAAGTGACTTAATCTTCACAACCACCCTGGGAAGCAGGAAATACTGTTTTTCCCACTTTACAGATAAGCAGACTGAGGCACGGAGAAGTCTGGAAACAAACCCACAGGGACCCAGGTTATAAGGGGTGAAGCCATGACCTTCTCCAGCCCTTGGGCTCTCAGGCTCCAGAGCCACTGCAATTGACCGCAACACTAGATCTATCAGGGGTGCCCATGAGGTGCTGAGAGCCATGCTAAAGTCTTATTTAACAGGCTGTCCCATCTAATCCTCACAGTACCCCCATTTTGCATATGAGGAACGGAGGCTCGATGAGCACAAACCACTTGTCTAAGATCATGGACTAGCCACGTGGGTTGGAACGTGGATGGTCTCATCACACTCCTGACCACTGCACCCCAAGTTAGCCTTGTTCCTAAGGTCAAACTGGGCTGCTTCTTCCTCCCTCCTCATGCCTCTTCTGGAAGCTTCCCTCACCCTGATCCTCTGGAGGCGGCCACACGCCCCCGCAAAGGGGAAGCTTTCTCAGCCACCCTCCTCCTCCCTGCCTGCCCCACCCCTCCAACTGCATGGGCTGGGACATTTGCCCTCTTCACCACAAAACCAGACGCAAATCCATTCCTCAAATAGACCGGAAGTGTCACCGGATTCTAGTCTCTTCTATAGTAAATACATGAAGTCAAGTCTCCATAAACAAATGCATTATTTTAGGGATGAAGATTCCCTGGACGCCAACAAAGCTGGCGGCATTTTTGTTTTGTTTTGCTTTTGTTGTTTTTCTTTTAAACTAGCAGCAGCAACCACAATGGAAACCCCATGGTCTGTTTTGGGGCCAAAACACAAAGCCTTCCTCTAGCCCCAGGATTGCACCGGCCGGTGGGGGCAGGAGTGCTCCACCCGGGCTGAGGGAAGCGCAGCAAATACAGTTTGGGCAAAGACAAAAGGGCGAAGGTTGCAAGTCAGTGGAATGAAAGCCAGTCTGGAGGATCCGAGAGCTGGAATCTTAAATATTCACACCAGGAAGTAATGGCACTAAGTCAGGAGTCAGCTTGGGCCATGCCTGTGTCCCATGCAAAACGGCTTGGCCTGGAAATAGGAGGCAGCTCCACTCTGGGAAGTGACCCATCCGACACTTGCCCCATTGCCTAGACCCATGGGTCTGTACATCAACCAGGCCAGAATGGACTGGGGGACTCCCAAGTCAGCACCCTCAGCACAAGCTAGAGGTTCGATCCCAGCTACATGCCGGCTCAGTCCCAGGAAGGTGTCCCCGACACGGTACAGAATCAAAGGCCAGCTCTATTTGAAAACTGGCCTCCCGGAGAATCCCAGGGTGGAAAGGAGCCCACTCCAGCCAGGTGGTGTGGCGGATCAGCTTGCAGTCCTGTCATTCACTCAACAGCCGTTTCCGGAACACCTACTATGCGTGGGGCCCGGGCCAGCCGCGCTGGCTGTCTCCTCAACCCCAGCCTCTTGCTGGGACCTTGGCAACCAGGCCAGAGAGAAAGGAGGTTCCTCTGAATAGCCTGTTGGCAGGAAGCCCCACATTCTGGGTCTGGTGAGCAGCAATGGATGCAGGCAGGCCCCGTTCTAAAAACCTCAATCTAGGGGGAAAATCTTCCAACCTACCAAGAAGAGGAAAGAACTCACAAGCTTCACCAGAGGGCCAGGAGTCAAAATCAAAACTCAAAGCTCCCACCAGCCAAAAATGGGCCAACCAGAGCATCCAAAAGAATAGCAACTGCAAGGGATTGAAATTCATCAAATAAGCCGAGCATGGTGGCTCACTCCTGTAATCCCAGCACTTTGCGAGGCCGAGGAGGGCAGACTGCTTGAGACCAGGAGCTTGAGACCAGCCTGGGCAACATGGCGAAATGCCATCTCTACAAAACATACAAAAAATTAGACAGGTGTGGCGTTGTATACCTGTAATCCCAGCTAGCAGGGAGGCTGAGGTGGGAGGATCATCTGAGCCTGGGAAGTTGAAGCTGCAGTGAGCCACGATCACGCAACTGTACTCCAGCCTGAGCAACAGAGGTAGACCTTGTCTAAAAACAAACTAGGAATTCACAAGGTATGCAGGAAATCTACAGGAAATAAAGGGAACAGAGGAATGCGTTAAATGACACCATGAGGAAGCAATCCGCAAAACTCAGAATATGGAAAATTCGACAGGGCAGATGACGAACTTACAGAGATTGTAAAACCCTCCGCAAGCAAACACAGGGTGTAGACCACGTCCGGAATCGTCATTGAGCAAACCAATAGTAAAAATCATTAATGAAACAACTAGGGAAATGTGAACATTGGACATTTGATATCAAGGAATTATTGTTAGTTTCTTAGGCATGAGGATGTTATTACATTTATATTTATTTGTTTAAAGATAATTTTTTTTTAGCGATTCCTATTTAAGTCATTTCTAATGAAATAACAGCATGTCAGGGATTTGCATCTAAACAGTGGCTGGGAGAGAGGGAAGCACACAGAGGTAGCTACACCCCAAGACTCATCATGAGCTGGGAACTGTTGAAGCTGATGATGAGTACATGGGGATTCGTTTTACTCCTCCATGCTCTCAGTATATGTTTAAAATTTTCCCAAAATTAGGCCGGGAGCAGTGGCTCATGCCTGTAATCCCAGCACTTTGGGAGGCCGAGGCGGGTGGATCACCTGAGGTCAGGAGTTCAAGACCAGCCTGACCAATATGGTGAAACCCCGTCTCTACTGAAAATATAAAAGTTAGCTGAGCGTGGTGGCATGCACCTGTACTCCCAGCTACTGGGGAGGCTATGGCAGGAGAATTGCTTGAACCTGGGAGGCGGAGGGTGCAGTGAGCTGAGATCTCACCACTGCACTCCAGCCTGGGCAACAGGAAAGACTCTGTCTCACCAAAAAAAGAAAAGAAAGAAAGAAACCCAAAACAAAGGTTTGCGATTTTTTTTTTTTTTTTTTTTTTAATGAAGGGAAAAAAAAGACATTGATCTTAGACTGGTCCAACACAGTATCTGAGAAAGGCGGTAGTGATGTGTAATTTTGAAAAGACCTGGAATCGCACCTCCAGGACTTAAATCTTGGCTTTGTGCCTGGCTGGTTATGTGACTTTGTGTATGTTCCTTTGCTTGCTAAACCTCAGTTTACTCACCTGCTAAACGGGGCTACTAACAATAGTGTTTCCTCATAAGACTGTCAAAGGATTAAACTAATTCAAGCCAAGTGCTTAGCTGAGAGGACATAATATGCTAGGTGGGAATAATACTACCATTATTGACATTGTCATCATCATCATCATTAGAAAAAACATCAGAGATGAGGGCGGTCATCATGGTCCCACTTGCGCGACTCACATCCAGGGAAACAAGGGCCTTGACACCTGCTCCGTGGAGCTCCTGGGCAGCTGTGAGAAGTGAACATCTCCTCGTCCGCGATCAGACCTTGAGAACTATAATACAAAGAGGATGACAGCCCCGCGGTAGGATGCTGACAGCACTGTCGTCAATACCTTGATGGGGGCTCACAGAGGCAAAGTCAAAGACAAAGTGAGCAGAGCTTTTGCCAAATACCCCATTAAAGATACAGGAAAAGCCTCCTCATCTAAAATCCTAATGGAAATTGATCAGAAAATGAGGTTCAATTTGCCAGCCAGGTCTGCTTCAGTCACAGTTCCTTTGGGGCAGGACTTCTCCACGGGAGCAGGATGCCCGCAGCTCCTGACGAAGGGGCCCCCAGCCACTCACTGCATCAGATCCATCACACTTCCATGCTCCAGCCCACCAGGAGCCCCAGCTGTTCCCTCCCCTCCGGTTAGGGGAGACAGGAAGACAGCAAGCTGAGGGGTCTGGGTCCCAGTTAAGACCCAGCCCCAGAGACGCGCAGCCGCGGCAGGTAGGCCTCAAGAGACATCTGTTCAGACCATGCCCTTGGGTTGTCCAGGCAGCATTCCTGAAACCAGGATCAGAGCCCCCACCCCAACTCTAGGGTAGAGCTCTGCTTAGGGCCGCCCTAGCCCAGCCTGCTCAGGACGACCAGAAGGAGGCGGACAGAGTGGGCAGAAGGGAAAGACAGCCAGACTCTGACCCCCTGAGCACCTGTACATCAGGCACCAACATGAAAGTCATTCCCATTTTCAGAGCTAAAAAACCAGAAGCTCAGAGAGGTGCCAGAGGCAGTGCACACAGGAAGGAGGGAGCCCCAGTGTCAAACCCAAGGGCTGATCTCCAAAGCCAAGCTCCCACCAAAGTGTTATACTGAGCCAGGTGACAGGAAGCAAGCCCCCAGACACACACACACGCAGGGAATTGTGCAGGCTGAGGGCACATCGCCATCATTCTGGTGGGCTCTCCAGCTGGGTGGTCCTGCCCATGCCACATATCTCTGCGCCTGCTTGCCCATCTATAGGATGGAGCTAAAGAGAGCCCTGTAGGGCAATGACAGCTGAGGACACAGGAGGTCTGCCATGCGGGGAGCACCCGGTGTTGGTGACACCTGCAGATACCTGAATGAATCTGTTTTTCATGGGGACCTGCTGGCACTCTGAAGAGTAGATCTTTATTTGAAAAAAGTAAAATGAATGATTCCCTTCCCATCATAAAAGCTGTTGCTCTTAAGGCTAAGTGAAAGGGAACCTGAATTGTATTCAAGAGTTCATTCCTGGGAGTGGGGGAGACTCCATGGTAAGCAAAAAGGGGCCTCTGCTTTCCAAATACCGGATCCCAATGTGCCTCTTCCCAATGAATGCATCATGTGCTTAATTCTGCAAAGGAATGGCGGGCAAGGCCAAGGGAGAACCACTCCAGGCATGACACTTGCTCTCCTAAGCATTTCCCAACCCCAGTGCACAGCTGACAAAAGTATACATCAGAGGGGACCCTGAGACACCATGAGGACCCCCATCCTGGGGCCTCCTCGGGTCCCTCGGGCATGATCAGATCATTCTGCACACCGTCCCAGGCCGGCACGAGCTGTCCTGAGATCTGTCTCACGGAGCACCCTCTCAGTCTGATGGAGAGTATTGAAACTCCCAATGTAGTTTGCAAATACCTATCAATATTCCAGAGGCGCATAACCTTTGACTCAGACATTTCTAGGAATTTTCCGAGACATTTTGAATTTGTCTCAAAGATACATATACATGGATAATCACACGGCATTACTTGAAAGAATAAAAGGCTGCAAACACAGCCATTAGTAAGAAAATGACTAAATAGAGCCATGGAGTAGAATGCTCTGTAACCACAAAAAGAGAACGGGGAAGCTTTCCTGATATGCAACCATTCCTCACTACTGTTTAGTGAGAAAATAATATAGGAAAATGTGCACAGGATTCTATCATTTGTTTAAACAAACCAAAAAAAGAAAAAAAAGGAAATAAAAATTTGTATGTATTTGCTTCTATGTACCTAATTATGTCCACAAAGGAGATGATCAGAAACCAGGGATGCTGTGGCCTCTGGGGAGGAGATAAGGCAGCTGGGCCACAGGGCAAGAGGGACTTTTGACTGCATTTCCTTATAGATTTCCTGAGCTGTGCATCATATGAAAGTCCTATCTATTCAAAAATAAATGCACACATTTAATACTTCAAAATAATATAAAGTAGAGGATGCAGCACCCACTTTGTCTCTAGAACAAGGTTGGGGGAGGAATACTCCTGCTTTGTTCCTCTGTTCAATCATCTCTGAGTCCTCCGTTAAGTATGGGTGGATGGGTTGGCATTGCCCAAGGGGGCTTTACTAAAAGCCTGGGAAAACCAAGTGGGAAATGAACCAAGAAAGGCAAAAATCACCTTATCAGTCCAGCCCCAGCAGGCTGGGCCAGTGTCACAGGGAGCAATGGGACTCATGCCCCAGGACTACCGAGCGCTACCCTCACAGCCCTTCCCCAGAACCCAGTTCTCTTGTTCCCCCAAGAACCCCAAATATAAAGCAGGGCAAATGCAAAGTGATCTGCAGATACCCCAACCAGGAGATTTCACTCCAGTCTCCTGGTTAATGTTTATGAGCCTCGTGAATTTGCATTCCACTCCACATCTTTGCACACTTTAACAGCCAAATAATATCTCCAATGACTCCCGAAGTAAATGGTTTAACCTTTTCTCCCTTCACGAAATTGTCTAAAGTGGATGTTCTCACAAAGGGGAGCCACGTTTTACATTACACACCAGTTAAATGACTTAACCTTTCCACCCCTCAAGGAAAAGGCTCATTCCGGGAAGATGAGCCACGTTTGAAATTATATATTAAATTACTTAACCTTTTCCCTCTGAATCCACAAGTGGACACACACAGAAGATACACCCAATTTAGCCTATGGTTTCTCAAACTCCTGATACCCTCATAGGCCGCACGTATCCCAGTTTGAGAAACGTAGTTTTAGGCTTCTCTTTATCATCTGCAGAGCGAGGGTACCCAAGACCCCCAGAAAGCCAAGGCTGGGCGGATGATCTTTCTTTTTTATTTCTTTTCTTTTTCTTTTCTTTTTTGAGACGGAGTCTCGCTCTGTCGCCCAGGCTGGAGTGCAGTGGCATGATCTTGGCTTACTGCAAGTTCCGCCTCCCGGGTTCATGCCATTCTCCTGCTTCAGCCTCCCTAGTAGCTGGGACTACATGCTCCAGTCAACACGCCCAGCTAATTTAAAAAAAATTTTTTTTTTTAGTAAAGGCTCCTGACCTCGTGATCTGCCCGCCGGCCTCCCAAAGTGCTAGGATTACAGGTGTGAGCTACCATGCCCAGCCGATGATCTATCTTTTTTTTTTTTTTTTT
>NW_016809016.1:535808-542303 GCF_001698545.2 Rhinopithecus bieti
GCCCGGGCTGGAGTGCAGTGGCCGGATCTCAGCTCACTGCAAGCTCCGCCTCCCGGGTTCACGCCATTCTCCTACCTCAGCCTCCCGAGCCTCCCAAGTAGCTGGGACTACAGGCGCCCGCCACCACGCCCGGCTAGTTTTTTGTACTTTTAGTAGAGACGGGGTTTCACCGTGTTAGCCAGGATGGTCTCGATCTCCTGACCTCGTGATCCACCCGTCTCAGCCTCCCAAAGTGCTGGGATTACAGGCCTTGAGCCACCGCGCCCGGCCAAGATCCACCTCTTAAGAACAGAGGTCAAGATCTCAGTAGGACTTTGTGAAGGTCAGGAAATTTTTCTGGGGGCCCTTGCTCATTACTATCTTCTCAGACTCCAAATCAGCAAGTACTGGTCAAGATCAGAATGGTCCTGAGTGTAGGCTCAGGATCACACAGGCCTAGATCAATCAGCTTTGCCAGTTTCTAACTGTGTGAGGTGCAGGAAGTTCCTTAACCTCTCTGAGCCTTGGTTTCCTAATCCATAAAATGAGGCTAAGAGGGGTTCCACTCGTTAGGGTTGCAGGAGGATGAATAAAGACAATGTGTGTAAACCGCTCAGCAATGTGACCAGCATGTAATAAGCACTCAATGAACGGCCGTTCTTATTGTTCCTGATTTATTTTATTTTATTTTATTTTGAGATGCAGTTTCGCTCTTGTCGCCCAGGCTGGAGGGCAATAGCACAATCTAAGCTCACCGCAATCTCCACCTCCTGGGTTAAAGTGATTTTCCTGCCTCAGTCTCCCAAGTAGCTGGGATTACAGGTGTGCGCCACCATGTCCGGCTAATTTTTTGTTTTGTATTTAATAGAGACAGGGTTTTGCCATGTTGGTCAGGCTGGTCTCAAACTCATGACCTCAGGTGATCCACCTGCCTTGGCTTCCCAAAGTGCTGGGAATATAGGCATGAGCCACCGCACCCAGCCTGTTCCTGGTTTAAACCAGCCACTCTTTCACTGAGGAGAGACTCAAAGAGAGACCCAGGGTCCAAGAGGAAAATGATCTTGGCCAAAGTTTCTGTGCAGAGTTCCCTGACACTACTCATAACTTTCTTCACACAGTCTGAGGGAAATAGACAAGGCTTTCAGTTCCCAAACCAATAAAGCACTAATGCTCCAAGAAGGACCAGAAACTCGGCCCAGCAGGTCCCAGCTGAGGCTCTGGGGCCCACAGACTCTGCTGCCTTTGAAAACCAGGGTGCAAATGGACAAAACAGACAAGATCAGCAGCTCTCCAGGCGTGGAGTCTGGAGGACCAGGCCCACATGGAAGCAAGAACAGGCAGAAGCGAAACAGCACCATGGCCTCCACACAGGCCCAGTTCCCCCCTTTTTCAGAACACGGGGGATTCCACTTTCCTTCCCTCTCCACCCACCCCTGTAAGTTATAGGTGTGGTTACGTGACTTGCTCTGGCCAATGAATCATGAATAGTGACGTGTGTCCTGTACAAGCGGCCACACCCCTGTCCTGACTCCAGGACAGCAGAAGCACATGTTGAGACAGGCCCTCCATCGGCTGGGTCACTGCATCATCAGATGAGCAAGGCGCCCTACTGATGTGCCCTGGACATTTGGCATGAAGGAGAAATAAACCTCAGGTGTGTGGAGCAGCTGCACTGCCTGTTACCGCGGCAACAGCCCAGCCTCACTGGCTGATTCAAGGGGTCAAAAGAGCAGGGTCTAAGGCGGCACTTCCCAAACTGTCTGTGGGAAAAGACCCATTTTTATTTTATTTCCAATCCACTGTAGACCAATATTTTTGAAAACCGTAATTAGCCGGGCGCGGTGGCTCAAGCCTGTAATCCCAGCACTTTGGGAGGCCGAGACGGGCGGATCACGAGGTCAGGAGATCGAGACCATCCTGGCTAACACGGTGAAACCCCGTCTCTACTAAAATACACAAAACTAGCCGGGCGAGGTGGCGGGCGCCTGTAGTCCCAGCTACTCGGGTGGCTGAGGCAGGAGAATGGCGTGAACCCGGGAGGCGGAGCTTGCAGTGAGCCGAGATCTGGCCACCGCACTCCAGCCTGGGCGACAGAGCAAGACTCCGTCTCAAAAAAAAAAAGAAAAAAAGAAAAAAGAAAACCGTAATTAAAATTTCATTGGAATGTCAAAATGTTAAAAGGTTTCCACACCCTCCCTCTTGCTCTCCTCATTTCTCTCCCTACAGGCTGGTTACGAGCTCTGCAGAGGGGCACAGATTGGGACCAACCACTCGTGGAATGGCATAGACCATAGACTACAGCACAGGTGGGCTCCAGGCCCTGCTGGTCATTTTTTCTTTCTTTTTTTTTTTTTTGAGACAGAGTCTCACTCTGTCGCCCAGGCTGGAGTGCAATGGCGCAGTCTTGGCTCACTGCAACCTCTGCCTCCCGGGTTCAAGCGATTCTCCTGCCTCAGCCTCCCTAGTAGTTGGGATTACTGGCACCCACTACCATGCCCAGCTAATTTTTGTATTTTTAGTAGAGACAGGGTTTCACCATGTTGGCCAGGGCAGTCTCAAACTTTTGACCTCAAGTGATCCACCTGCCTCGGCCTCCCAAAGTGCTAAGATTACAGGTGTGAGCCACGGCACCCAGCTCTGCTGGCCATTTTCTATTTCCTTTTTTCCTTTTTTTGAGACAGAGTCTCACTCTGTCACCCAGGCTGAAGTGCAGTGGCACGATCTCAGCTCACTGCAACCTCTGCCTCCCAGGTTCAAGCAATTCTCCCGCCTCAGCCTCCCAAGTACCTAGGATTACTGGTGCCCACCACCGCACCAGGCTAATTTTTGTTTTTTTAGTAGAGATGGGGTTTCACAACGCGGGCCAGGCTGGTCTCAAACTTCTGACCTCAAGTGATGTGCCTGCATCGGCTTCCAAAGTGCTGAGATTACAGGTGTGAGCCATTGCGCCCAGTCCCACTGAGCTTTTTCTTCTAACACTGGTGAAATAACTGAGCCTTCCCAAGCCTCACCTCTCCATTTATAAAATGAGAGTTTGCATGTGAGGATTTAAATATAAAGCCCATGGAGCACAGGGCCAGGTGCGAACAGGCCCTCATTACACGTCAGCTACTCAGCCATATCCTGTTCTGTTCCCCGGTGACAACGTCTGTCGCCAACAGGCCTGGCGATCCGCTCAGGGATCTGGAGGGGGGCCATGGGGTTCAGGCAACCTCAGAGCAAGGCAGTGGGTTGAGATTCAGAATTCACTTCTAGACATCCACTGTGAGATAAGGTGATCAGACTGGTACCTTGTTAAGGGGCAGAAGGTCGGGCGCCGTGGCTCACGTCCTATAATCCCAGCACCTTGGGAGGGCGGGGCAGGAGGATTGCTTGAGCTCAGGAGTTCAAGAGCAACCTGAGTAACATAGAGCTGTCTCTACAAAAAAATTTAAAGATTCACCAGGCACTGTGGCATGTATCTATGGTCCCACCTGCTCGGGAGGCTGAGGTGCGAGGATGGATGCCTTGAGCCTGGCAGGGGTCAAGGCTGCAGTAAGCCATAATTGTACCACTGCACTCCAGTCTGGGTGCAGAGAGACCCTGCCTCAAAAAATAAACATTAAAATAAAAGAGGCAGAGGTATCGGGGGCTAGGCAGGCGACCCAGTGATCCACTGAGACCAGGGATAACATCGACTGCTCATACCACGGGGAGAATCTTCACCATCAAGCACCCTGCTGTCACACGGCAGAGCCCCCGATGGTGACCCAGGGCTGTGTTCACTCCAGAGCAGGGTAACCATGTATCCCGGTTTTCCTGGGACTGAGGGATCTCCTGGAATTCAAGACTTTCAGCATAATGGGGACAGTACTGGGCAAATCAGAACAAACTGGGCACCGTACTACAGGGCCTGTGTTCTGTAGCCATAATATTTCGGATGTGCTGAACTAGGGCAGCTCTTTAATAAAACATCAACCAGGAGGCCAGAGTAGACCTCTGGCTGCTTAACAGACTGCCTGGGAAAGCCACATCCCACGACATCACACAAACATATCTAAGGACAGAGAGACAGGGCGTGATGGCTGCAGCATAAAAGATAAAGTGATTACCCAGCTTCGCAGCGACAGCAATGGCTCCGCACCGCCTGGGGACTGGCTCTGCCCTCAGGCCTGTTCAGGAATGGAAACTGCTAAATACCGGTCACATAACCAGAAGGCTTTTTCTTCCTTCTCTTTTGTTTTGTTTTTTTTTTTTTGCATTCAAACAATAGGTAATCAGAATCTGCTTGGTTAACAGCCATATTGTCATAATTTGCCAAACAAAGCAATGGGAGTATGATGATAACGGTAACACTTTGCATTTCTCAGAAGCGCAGGTCTTGGAAGTGACTTAATTTCCCAGAGCCTGCTGGCTGTCTTCTGTCTGGGTCCTCCCCATCCTTCCCCGGCCATCAGCATGACGCCCAAATGCCTGGCGCACGTGACAGGCCCATGGATCGCTGGGTGAATGAGTTAATGAATGAGGACATTTCCGTTCTCCGGGTAACCCAGGCACCCCCAGGCGAGCCAGGGTGGGTGCTCTGTGGCCATGTCACCTCCCCCTCCATTGCTCACATGGAGGCAGTGCCACCATGTCCCCAGGACTGTCCTGAATACTCAATACATAAGCTGACCATGTAATCTATGAATGAAATGAAGCATCACTGATCACTTTACTAGGACTGTAAACTGGGACTGTCCCAGGCAAAACAGGACAAGTGGTCACCTCACTGATGTAGCATCTCACCTAATCCTTGTTACACTGAGAGTGCCAGGCCAGGTCCCATGTCCAGACTCCATGGTCTGAAGCCCAGTCCTGCCTCCTAGCAGCTAGGTATGTTACTTAACCTCTCTGAACCTCAGTTTCCCCATCTGAGTGAGGCAGTAGCTGCCCCTTAGGGCTGCTCTGCAGACCACTCTTTAAAAGTTGCAACACTTAGAATAGGGCCTAGCATGTAGTAGAAGCCACACATGTGTTGACTGAATAAAAAAGTCCTCCCATCATCCCCAGGATTATTGCCATTCCATAAATCAGCCAAAGAAGTCACAAGGACTTAAGTGACTTGCCAGTTAGTAGCAGAATGGCTTACGCCTGCAATCCCAGCACTTTGGGAGGCTGAGGCAGGCGGATCACTTGAGGTCAGGAGTTCAAAACCAGCTCGGCCAACAGGGTGAAACCCCGTCTCTACTAAAAATACAAAAATTAGCTGAGCATGGTAGCATGCACCTGTAATCCCAGCTATTCGGGAGGCTGAGGCAAGAGAATCACTTGAACCTGGGAAGCAGAGGTTGCAGTGAACTGAGATCATGACACTGCACTCCAGCCTGGGCGACAAAACAAGACTCCGCCTCAAAAAAAAAAAAAAGAACCAGAGTCAAACCTAAGCATCAACGCCCATGCTCCATCCACCCTGCAATCCTGCCCCCGACTCCACTCCACCCCCAGCTACGGCATTTGCTCTCCCCATTCAAGATTTTAGGGCGGTTCTGCAGATGATGCTATTTAATAGCGTAACCTTACAAGTCGAGTAAGAAGGAGTGCGAGGAGTCCAATACAACGCGTGGCACAGGGGAAGGCCAGAGCTTCCCCGGGGCCAAGGAGGGGCTTCAGGTCTCCTGAGGCTGTGTGGCACATGCAAAGCAGGAGGCACCGGTCCCAAAATAGGACGGGCATTTGCTGCCCGTGCGTCACAACCCAAACTTGTTCTCCTTTTTCTCTTCTTGCCAAATTACTCGATCTCAGAAATTCCTTAGCAAGACAAGACTGAAATGCAATCTCCAACCCCATCGGGCCCAGTGGAATTTCACCAACACAAATTGCTGCGTTCTCCAGGAAAACGGAGGACGCTGGCCTGAAGTTTCAGATTCTCAGTAGGTCTTAGAAAGCTCCGGCACTTGAGCAGCTCCTGGAAGTGGCAGGAAGTGGTTACTCTTTGCTTATTTTCCAAAGGATAACCACCAGATTTGCTCGTAAAAACTTGCTAACCAATTGGCAGAGGGCACCTGCGCAATCCAATGATTTCTCATCTCCTGGGGTTTTCTTCTTTTGTTAGTTCAACTCGTGAGGCCTTCAAAGACGCAGACGCACAGGCCTTGCCTTGACCCATGCAAAGAAGGAAGGAAAGAAAGAAGGAAGGGAGGGAGGAAAGGAAGGGGAGTAGGGGAAGGAGGGAAAGGAAAGAAAATGGTGGGCGGGGGTGGGCACAGCGGCTCATGCTTGTAATCCCAACACTTTGGGAGGCCGAGGCAGGCAGATCATTTGAGGTCAGGAGTTCAAGACCAGCCTGGCCAATATGATGAAACCCAGTCTCTACTAAAAATACAAAAATTAGCTGGATGTGGTGAAACGTGCCTGTAGTCCCAGCTACTCAGGAGGTTGAAGCAGGAGAATTGCTTGAACCCGGGAGGCAGAGGTTGCCGTGAGCCAAGATCGCACCACTGCACTCCAGCCTGGTGACAGAGTGAGACTCCGTCTCAAAAAAAAAAAAGAAAAGAA
>NW_016809016.1:542552-567381 GCF_001698545.2 Rhinopithecus bieti
AAGGAAAAAAGGGAGGAAAAAGGGAGGAAGAAAGGAAACTTTGATAAAGAATCAAAATTCACCAAAAGAATCGTTAAGCCACAGCCCATGGCTTCATGTTCACCGATGCTCAGGCAGGACTGTGCACCAGCTCTAAAAGATGCCAGAGGCTGGGGCTGGCAGGACACGGAGGGAGGGAAAGAAGAGCAGAGCCCAGGGAGTGGTTGAAGAAGGCTGATTGCCCCAGGGCGACTGGGTATGTTCTGCATCAGGAAAGAGAAGGAAGAAAGGGCTCCTCCAGAAGCGAGCTGCCCAAGCAAAGCAGAGAGCCAGGTGAAGCCAAGAGTGCGTGGGGAGACCCGGAAGGAAGGGCAGTGGAGTTTGGATGCCTCCCATAGGGCCAAAATAGGAGAGTCTCGCCCGGGCTGACAGGCCCAGACTTGAATCTGAATGCCACAGGCAACAACTGTGAGTTGCTGGGCAGGACCGGAGCTGCCGCCCCCAAAACTGTTTCAGATTCAGAGGGCGTTGCTAGGGTGCAGTGGGGGTAAAGGACTGGAGGGGGAAGCTTGAGTTTCCTCCACCACTTCTCAGGGAGCCTTTGGGGAGCCACCTCCGCTCCCTGGGCGGAGGCCACATGCCAGCTCAGTCTGCTATGGACATTCCCAGATTCTTGAAGGCTGGGATGGGGGCACGTGCCCTGGGCCAGCCCAGAAGATGGATGACAAGGAAGCTACATGGGAACTGGGACAGGCGGATGCTAAGATGAGGAGACAGCTTGGCCAGGGCTGTCTCCCACCCAGAGGTCACCACCAGGTCCAGATCTGTGCACTCACTTCCCTCCAGAACTGGGCGCTTGGGAGAAATCAGAGAATATCCTAGAAGGGACTCTGAAAGGGAGCTGGAGATTGGGACGAAGCTTGGGGCACATGTGTACATGGGTGTGCAAGTGGTGTGTGTGCAGAGACAAGTATGTTCTCCAGTATGTGTGCCGAGTGTCCTTCCATGCATAGGTGTGAGACATGTGCATCCACGACCTTGAGATTGAGTGCTCATGGCCATATGTGTATACTGCGAGGGGATGTGGCCATGCTGGGACACGTTCACAGTGTGAATGGTGCATGCATGCGTCCACATCTTCAACAGGCAAACAGCATTGAGTCAGGGCCAAGAGCCTGGACTGGAGCCTTGAGCACACGATCTAACTTCTCTATACCAATCTAACTGGTCTATGCCTCAGTTTTCTTATCTGTGAAATGGGGCTAGTTAACAGAAACTACCTCCTAGTGTTGACAGGGGGATTAAATACATTCGAATTTGTAAAGCACTCAGATGTTTGTATCTGGTGTCCTACTAAATGATACATATGTATGTGTTAAAAAATAAATGCATACGTGTGGGTGAGTGGTCGCACAGCTGGGAACCTGTCTGTATGGAGAGGTGTGTGCCATGCAGACTAACTGGGACTGTGTGCACACACAGGTGCAGGAAGATGTGGATTGGGTGTGCACGGATGTGCAAGAGGGAGGTGTGTCTGCCCATTTGCAAACGTGTGGACTGTGTGTATCCATGACGCCCGGGGGAGTGCATGCCAGGGCCCAGGACATGTCTGCTCAAGAACCATGGGGCGTATGCATGCAACCATGTGTGTGCACGTGGGGTATGCATGTGTGTGCACGTGGGGTATGCAAGTGTGTGCAGTCACATTCTAGGGCACATGTGTGTAGGCACCTGGGCAAGGGCATGGAAGGACGGGAGCGTGGGTCAGGTGGAAAGACCCTCGCAGAGTGAGGCACGAGGAGCAGAGGCCTGATAACCCCCGTGAGAAAGCAGGACCACTGGGCAGAGGCAGAGTGGCCCCCTCAGAGCTGCAGAGCAGCCCCAGGGAGACTTGGTGCAGAGGTGAGGACCCAGACCAAAAAGGCCAGGGGACAAGGGCCACATCTCACTCAGGCCTGTGCCCAGCCCCTGGCACTGGACCGTGCTCAGGAAGCTGGAAAGGAAGGAAGGAGAGAGTGTGCCCAAGGGAGGGACACAGACCCCACCATGACAAGCACCATCCTCAGGTCACGTCCCGGGCTCCACATCCATCATTTCCTTGAACCCTCTTGACTGTCCTAGAAGGAGCGTCATCCCCACGTTTTCAGACAAGGAAGCTGAGTTCTATGGTTAAAACATCTGCCCAGAGGCCCAATGCTAGGGAGCAGCAGGTTCCAACCCGGCTGGGTCTGACCTCTGTCCTCAGAGCCACCATGCTACTCTGAGAATGAATGAATGAACCAACACATGCATGCATGAATGAATGAACAGACCAACAAAGAACAATGAAAAGGAAACCGAAACTTAGTGCCCGGAAGAGGAATAAAATAAGGGAAGCACCGGAGAGTCGGCAGGCACCGCCTGGAGAAGCCTCTGGGGGGACTGCAGCTGGAGCAGCAGTCATGGTGGTCTGCAGGGGACCCAGGAGCCCATGCTGCACAGGCAGAAGGAGCTTTCTTTGTAGGCCTTGAGGCTGCGGCAGCAGAGGAGACAGTGGGGCACCTGTGTGGGCCAAGGCTCGCAGAGCACAAGCCCCGTGGCTTCACAGCAGGGCCAGGCCACTGAGTCTTCAGCACCAATTCAGAAAACTGGCATTCCGCACTCTATGCGAGTCCTGTGGGATTTGGGGTTAACAAGACCTTGGCTGCCAAGGCCCAGACACCCTCGGGGAGCCAGTCTGCCGAGGCCTGGACATCACTGGCAAGATGGGTTATTATAGTGACTTCTCCAAGCTGGCTGTGTCCTAAGGACCCATAGGGCTCAAGCTAATGGAACAATGAGACAGTCACCGTGCTTCCAGAAACCCTTCTGGACGCCACCAGCTGGGTTCAAGGGTTCTTTAGAAACAGTTCCTAGAGACCCCTACTTAGAATGAGCTCCAGCTCTAAGTGGCCTTGGAAAAGTGGCTCAACCTCACTGAGCCCCAAGTTGTTCCTACACAGTAAGAATCACTCATCCATGAAGGGTTATTGGTGGAGAGGACCAGTACAAGGTATGAAAAACACACCTCAGAAGACAGGTAGCAGGTCCTTCCAAGTGACAGCTGTTCTCGTAAATGGCAGCCATCGGAGGTCTGGGTCTGCCTGAGCCCCAAGCTACTGAGTCCCCAGGGCTATGCAAGGCTGTCAGGCAGGGGTTGGGGGAGGGTGGACCATTGCATAGGCACCACCAGCTCCAGCCGCCCCATCATTGTGCCTGGAGGCCCAGGGTCTACACCTCCCTCTCCTGAAGGGGTGGCCTGCTCCTCCACACCTGTGGGTGTTTCTCGTTAGGTGGAACGAGAGACTTGAGAAAAGAAATAAGACACAGAGACAAAGTATAGAGAAAGAAAAGCGGGGCCCAGGGGACCGGCGCTCAGCTTACAGAAGACACAGGCCGGCACCGGTCTCTGAGTTCCCTTAGTATTTATTGATAATTATCTTCACCATCTTAAAGATAAGAGAGTGGCTGGACAATAGGATCATTGTAGGGAGGAAATCAGCAGTAAGACATATGAACAAAATCCCTGTGACATGAATAAGTTTAAAGGAAAATGCTGTGCCTTGAGATGCATATGCAAACTCTCCATAAACCTTTTAGCAGCATTGCTCCAGCAAGTCCCACCTTATTCCTAAAGGCGGTTTTCTCCTTGCCCAGTAAACAAAGCAATACAATCGGGTTTTACACAGAGATGTTCCATTGCCCAGGGACAGGCAGGATTTTTAACCAGCAAGCTGCCTTCAGGTACTTGTTTAACAAAGACACATCCTGCACAGCCCAATATCCATTAAGCCTTGAGTCACCACAGCACATGTCTCTTGCAAGGACAAGGTTGGGGGTAGGGTCACAGATTAACAGCATCTCAAATACAGAACAAAATGGAGTCTCTTATGTCTACNTTAAAGATAAGAGAGTGGCTGGATAATATGAACATTTTAGGGAGGAAATCAGCAGTAAGACATATGAACAAAAATCCCTGTGACATGAATAAGTTTAAAGGAAAATGCTGTGCCTTGAGATGCATATGCAAACTCTCCATAAACCTTTTAGCAGCATTGCTCCAGCAAGTCCCACCTTATTCCTAAAGGCGGTTTTCTCCTTGCCCAGTAAACAAAGCAATACAATCGGGTTTTACACAGAGATGTTCCATTGCCCAGGGACAGGCAGGATTTTAACCAGCAAGCTGCCTTCAGGTACTTGTTTAACAAAGACACATCCTGCACAGCCCAATATCCATTAAGCCTTGAGTCACCACAGCACATGTCTCTTGCAAGGACAAGGTTGGGGTAGGGTCACAGATTAACAGCATCTCAAATACAGAACAAAATGGAGTCTCTTATGTCTACTTCTTTGTATACAGACACAGTAACAGGCTGATCTTTCTTTCTTTTCCCCACATCTCCGCCTAGACATCCCCACAACCCAGACACCCCTTACAAGGCCCAGCACCAGGGCATCTCTGCAATCCACTTTTATGGCCTCTTCCAACTGCTAAACTCCCCAGGCAGCCAGTAGTAAGCAAATGGCCTGGCTGTGAGGCTGTGGGTGGGTGTCCCAGGCACTGCCCTCCAAGCGGCACTGGCTTCTCCCTCTTCAACTTGTCCTTTGACCCCTTGGCACCCATTCAGTTTCACAGAATGTAAGACTCTGCTCATTTTAATTGGGAAGAAGCCCAAGAGATGGAGCGCCAGGTTTCAAACTGTGTTCCCTGGGCTCCAGGATCCGCAGGGGGCTGACCCTTGCCTCTACTGGGACAGTGCACCTTTACGAACCTTCTCTTCTTGCTGTTGGAGGAAAGAGCTGTGATACTAAATCCCTGGAAGCACGTGCACAAAAGCTTGCCGAATTTCACATGGAGCCCTCCCACACCCCACTCTGCTACTCTGAGACATCTTCATCCATTCAAAGGGTTTTATCACTGGATGAAACAGCCATAAATCTGATTTGATCCTTGCTGAAAGGCTGAAATTTTAATTGGTCTTTGTCCTTCAAAGTCCTTCTCATTTTTCTTTTCACTTGTCAGGGTTGAGAAGCAGTTAACTCCCCTCCATCGTACAAATTCTAAATAGGTTTCACTTACTTTCTTGTTTCCCATTCATCGCCCCCAAGTAGGAGCGCCCTCATGAAGGGGTTTGTTTGTTTTCTTCACTGCTGTACTCTCAGCACATAACAGGCACAACAAATGTTGATTTAATATTTATTTTAATTAACTAAATGTAGCAATTTATAACAGTAATCATAGCACCTACTATGGTCCAGTCCCTGTTTACATGTGACATGTGTTAACTCACCCACCACTCATATCCACCCTTAGAGATCAGCCCCATTATCCCCATTCTACAGATGAAAAAACAAAGGCACTGCTGCACTTGCTACCCTGGATTCACAGCATCTTCAAGACCTCACCCTCGGTCCTTGGCTCACTTGCTCCCCCTTCCCTGGAATGAGGCCCTGCCTCCTCTGCACCCCTGCCAGCTTCATGGCCTCTTTCTCTGCTCCTGCAAGTCTCGGAGCTGGGGGAGCTGGGGATTATTTTGCAAACTGCATTTTACAGATAAGGAGGCTGAGGACCGACAGCTTCCTGTCTAGTTGGGGGGAATGATGTGGAAAGAAAATGACAGCCAACAGCCAAGTCATTGAGGGAGGCCAGCAGATGCCCCAGGACAGAGTGGCCGTGGCTGACTACGGCAGGCAGGGGCTTCTAGGAGGAGGTGACAGCTCTCACAATGTCTCAAGTCCTCCAAACAGCAGCAGCCCACAGCTTTGGGGTCTCAGCCATTCCTCCCACAAACATAAAAAGAGAAGGGGCCCAGGGTCTCTCAGATTAGCAGACACACCTGCCCACCCTCTGAGAAGTGGGTCTGAGAATTTGAATGGCCTGTGGTCAGCAGTAGCAGGAAAGGTTTTAGGCACAGACCTCAAGCTGGATAGAGTCATTCCCCACATGGGACCGTACCCCAGCAGCCTGTCCCATCCTTCCCTGGATGCCAGGGCAGAGATCTAGAACTTCCCTCCTCGCAGGAAACAGCGCAGCAGCCTGGCCGGCTTGGTCTGTTGTTCTCACATGGCTGTGCCATGTACGCCCAGACCATCCAAGGAGCCTGTGGGTAGCCTGGCTCCTGCTTATCACTGTACCAGCCTGCCCAGGGCCCCGCCCCAGAGGGTTCATCCTCTGCTTCCCCTAGGCTAACAGGTCCACTCTGACCATCAGTGTCTGTTCCGCTGAGAGACCCTGTGCTACGGTAATGATGACGATGATGACAGCTAACACTGACTGCCAGGTACTTCAGAGTCATTAATTCACATATGCAAGCCTATGCCACAGACAGCAGGATGAGACCCATTTTACAGAAGAGAAAACTGAAGTTCAGAGAGGTCACCTAATGTACCCAAAGCCTTACAGTCCCTGAGTCTAAGGTTTTGTCATCAGAATTGTGTGTGGGTCCCAACTCCGACACCAGCTCTCTGATCCATGGCTAGTTACATAGCTGCTCTGTACCTCAATGACCTCACCTGTAAAGTGGGATACTGATGCCCAACTCATGGGCTTCCTGGGCAGGCTGAATGAGAAAGCAGCTGGCATCAAGGGGCTCTTTATAAATGGCAGTTATTATTATTTATTCTTATTAATAATATTCATGATGACAAGAGACTCAGAGTTGTTTGGGGACAAGGGTGTCAGTTACCCAGGGGCACATGGGCAGTGTCCATCCAGGAGTCAAAAGAGCACAGGCTTTGCAGTTGGCCTGACCTGAGTTTGAACCCAGCTCCCACGTTCTGCTGTGTGACCTTGAGCATTAGCGGAGGCCTCAAGGGGGTGGCCCCAGGGGTCCCTCACGCCCACAGGTGCCTCCCCAGAACGGGAGCCAGCTGGGGCTCCTCCTGACCCCCTTTGATACCGTGCTTCCGGAGGGGAGTGTGTCCTGTTCCGCTTCCAACCCAAGGAGGAAGGGGAGCTGCTTGGGCATCCCTGGAGAGTTCTAGAGAAGGCCCTTCCCAGGTCCAGGCTATAAGGAGACCCACCCTCTCCCAGCGCAGCCACGTGGCTTCTTTCCCACCCTCTGCGTCAATAAAGGCCAGTTCTGGGGAAAGCTTCAGCCCTGCATCTGCTCTGTTCCCAGCACATGCCTGGAAACACCCCCAGCTGGCTGGGTTCTGCCCTGCGTCCCTCCAGCACTGGGCCGGCAACCGAGAGGGGAAGGATGAGAGACGAGTCTGAAATCACGGCTGGAGACCCAGGAAGAGGCAGCTCCCACAGTCTGAGGCCCCGGTGACTGCTCAGCAGACAAGGACCGTGCCTGGAGGGAAGCTTCCAGAACATTCTTCATCCAGGTGGACGGGGGTGTATACCTCGGAGCCAGGGACTCTGGCTCTGACCTCCCCGATCACATGGTGAATCACATTTCCACATACTCACACTGGTTGTTTTTTTAATTAAGAGATTTTTTTTTTACAGCTAATAAATAAGTCATCTTCCCTAAGACTTCCTGAGAAGCACCAGTGTACAGGCGAGGCCTGAAACATGAAACGGTGGGTGACAGGCCGTGTGAGTCACAGGGCAGGCCTGGGCCCTGGAGCCACGTGGGTCCCCTGCAATCCCGGTCCCGGCTGCTGTGCGAGCCAGCAGGTGACTCGCCCCTTTCGGCTCTGGTCTCGTCAGCTGTGGGTTCTGCGAAGCACATGTTGCTTCTTAGGCCCTCATATTCAGCAGTTTGTTGCTGCCATTGTTGTTACTGTTGGTGTTTGTATTCACCGTGAAGCTCCGTTTTCCCAGGTGGAGCGTGGGAACGAGCAGACCTCATTTGTCACACTGCGGGAAGATTCCACAAGGCTGGGCCCGGGCAGCTCGCACCACGCTGGCTGTTGTC
This sequence comes from Rhinopithecus bieti, assembly GCF_001698545.2. Taxonomy (NCBI): domain Eukaryota; kingdom Metazoa; phylum Chordata; class Mammalia; order Primates; family Cercopithecidae; genus Rhinopithecus; species Rhinopithecus bieti. The sequence goes on from NW_016809016.1 coordinate 550,418, forward strand.
CTAATGCCCTTGTCATCGTCACCATAAAGAGGGGAGCCCCTTGATCTCACGGTACATGATCCACACTACGTGCCCCACTCCAAGTGCTTTATATTTTGTGCTTCGTTTAATCCTCACAAAGGCCCGAGGAAGTGGGCAGCACTCCCATCTGCACTTTCTGGTCTGCAAGGCAGGTAAAGAGAGGGTGAGTGACCCCGGAGCTCCGGCCTATGGGCCCGGGCACAATAACCCCTTGCACAGATGGCCACAGTCCAGCTCCCACTGTTGCCCTCAGACTGGACTCCGATGCTGTGGGAGGGCCCTGGAGGAGAATTCGGCGTGGTGGCTCCATCGCCCATGAAGTGCCTGTGTGCCGGGACCAGGATCACCGCCTGAGGTCCTCCAGGAGGATGTACAACACTCTGGAGGGGCAGGAACCCGGGTCTCCCAGCTCCAACCTGCAGCTTCCCCTGACTCAAGCTTCCAGTGACCCCCGCCCGCGGCTCCTCCCTGCACTCTGGTCCTTGCCAGCCCAGAGCCCCTTTCAGGAGCGCAGGGAGAGATGCCCTCCTACTAAACGGGCATCTGTGCATCTTCTCGCTCACAGGCCCTCCTCCTAGGTTTCTCTCTTCTCTCTGTGTGTCTGTCTGTCTGGGTCTCTCTCTCCCATGTACCCCCACCCCACACCAGCTCCCCGTAATCCACTCTCCCTTGACTCCCCATTTCTCCCCCACCCCCCACTACAACTTCCGCTTCCCCTCCTCTTCCACATCCTGCCTCTTGTCCTCCTTATCCCGGCTGCCTGCCGTTTCCGTGGTCTATTTTTGCCAGCCTTTGTCTTTGTTTCTCTCCCTCCCTTTTTCTCCAGGGTCCTCCCTTCCCTCCCCTGTTTTGCCTCCTCCTCCCAAGGCGCCTTCGTCCCCAGACCCTCTCGAGGGCCTGCAGAGCCTGGCCGGGCAAGCAAGGCCCAGCCCTGCTAGCAAGGCCCAGCCGGCCAGCACACTCGCTCCCAGCCACCGCGATGCCACTGAAACCCCTCCGTGCTCTGCAGCCAGAGGAGGAAGGGGGAGCCTGGACAGAACGGACACTTTTTCATCTTCGTTGCTAACAGCAGTGCTCATGGCTGAGTGGCCAGGGACAGAGGGAAGGAGGACACAGCCAGGAGCTGAAGGCACTCAGGCATGTGTCTCGAAACCAGCAGTTGACTAATAACACCGAACACGGCACCATTTTCAACCCATGAAGTTAATTTAAGAAAAAAATGAAAAACAGTGACACTCCGAGCGGACACGGCAGTGTTAAATAAAGACACTTGCGCCCTGTGGATGGCGTTACGGATGGGCTCCACTCCGCGGGAAAGCAAGAGAGCCTCATCGATATCCAAAGCCATCAAAATGTTCATACCCCTGTGGCCAACTAATCTCCCTCCTGGGAATTTTTCCAAATGATCTTTCATCATCAAAAGGAAAGGATAAAAACGCTACAGGCACGCAGATATTCACTGTGGCACACTCTATTGAGGAAGAAAAGCAGCAAACGGCCTTAGTCTCTAACCAAAGGGAGATGGTTTCATGAAAAATGGTGCGACACAAAAGACGATCATGTGGCCACTAAAAAGCTTCCACGATAGCAAAGACTGGGTAAAACATCATCTCCGCTGATGACGGTAGAGGAGAAAATGGAAAGGAACCAGCATGTTCACTGTGCCTGTAATGACATAAAAATACGTGTACAGACGGGCCAAGACCAAGAGGCGTAAGTGGAAAATCGATACAAGTAATCCTCAGTAGCCAAATCCATCCAGCTCCCGAGTTGAGACGGGGAAGGGTGCCAAATGATCCAGATCCATTTGGTTCTGGAGTTGGGGACATCAAGCGGCAAGAGTTCGCCGAGTGAGGAATTTATCTGAAAATACATCCAAACCCATTCAGCTGGCGTATACTTGGGTAAGGTAGGATTTCCATACTTGGGTGAACTGTATGAAGAGGCTTTTTTCGGCTTCTTTGAAATTATCTTCCATGTTCCACTGATACTGTTTTTGCAATTAAATAAAGGAAAATCAGAATTCTCGTGTCCAGGGCTTTGGAGCTGACAAAGGGCTTTCCCACACATAATCTTCCTTGAGCCTCCCAAGCAGGGCAGGGAGTTTTACTAACCCCATTTTTACCAAGAAAATAAGGAATCAGAAAGGGTATGACTTCCCCAGAGTCACACAGCCATGCAGTGACAGAGACGGGACTCAAAAGGCAAGGGCTGCCTCAGCCCTGTCCTCACCGGGCTCTTGTGAGGCCAACCCCAGACACTGGCACTCCAGCCCCCTAGACATCTATGGAGCCGTCGCCCTGTGATGGGTGACACTGTTCCTGAGCCCTCACGAGGATAACACCTGCAAGGGTAATGGCCAGACCCAATGTTGGCTTCCCCACATGGGTCAGGAACAGACACCCACCACAAAACCTTTACCCTAGTCTCTCGGCTCAGCCCCCGCAGCCCAACAAGAGCCAAGGCTATGCAGTCAAGCAGTCACCAGTTCAAATCTCGACTTCTTCACTGTGTGCAGGCTGGATCCCTTGGAGCCTCCATACAGCCAGGAGAAAAACTGGAATTACACAAGGGAACCTCTTAGGGTCATTGGATAAAAGAAGAAAGTGTGTATCTGCACCCACTTTGATGCCTGGTCCATTTCAAGTGCTCCCTATGCTGCCATGTCCTCCTTGGGGCTTATGCATTTGCTCTCCTGGTCTGGAATGTTCTACCCAGACACCCCAGGGTGGCTCCCTCCTTCACCCTCTTTCAAATTTCACATCAAGTGTTAGCCTGGTAGAGGACTGGCCACCCCATAAACACCTGCACCCCTTACCCTGTGTGGGTCTTGTCTTCTTCAGGGCCCTTATTCCCCTCAACATGCTAAGCATTTGGTTTTTCGTTTTTGAGACAGTCTCCCTCTGTCGCCCAGGCTAGAGTGTGATGGCCTAATGCCGGCTCACTGCAACCTCTGCCTCCTGGGTTCAAGCAATTCTCCTGCCTCAGTCTCCCAAGTAGCTGGGATTACAGGCACACACAGCCACACCTGGCTAATTTTTGTATTTTTAGTAGAGACAGGGTTTCACCACGTTGGCCAGGCTGGTCTCAAACTCCTGAGCTCAAGCAATCTGCCCACCTTGGCCTCCCAAAGTGCTGGGATTACAGGCGTGAGCCACCACGCCTGGTCTAAGTATTTGTATGCTGGTTTGTTACAATAGCATCAGGCCTCTGCACTGGGCTCTCCTGACCATGAGAACAGAAATATCATTCACTGTGGTGCTGTATTCCTTGCACACAGTAGGAGCATAGAAGATGAATGAATTAACTACTAATTGGTAGTGACGACTTTGTCAGAGAGAAACAGGAACCTTTAGCTACACCTAACCTCTTACAGTCCCTGAGGGATGTCAGGCTGCTTGGGACACTGCAGGCCTCTGGCCCAGGCGTGTCCACAGGTCTCTTGCCCTCTCTCACTTCCCCTCTCACTCCCCGGGTACCCAAAGGGCACTAGTCCAAAGGATGGTACTGAGAAGATATCAATAATCCTGGTGACCGGAAACACAAAAAACTATCTTTCTGCAGCAGAAACTGCAGATTTCAGGACATCACTGGATTCTGAACCCCTAAAAGAGGTCAAATTCCTAGCATTAGAGAGCTGGGGAAGTTCCCGAGACTCGCCTTCCCCTGTGCCTCCTCCCGCCAGAGCTGGCATTTGCCAAAACCTCCCCTGCAGTGAAGGGCCCTTCGCTGGGCACTTCGCACACATTGCAGATCAGCTCTCCCCCACTCTGAACTAGCCTTGGCAGCGTCGTTTCACAGAGAAGGGAGGGAGGCTCCGCAAAACCAGAAGCAGGAGCCAAGGCCGTCCCACGGCTGGGTCCTGGGAGAATGGTGGCCTCATGGGTTTGTTTGGTGACAGGTTATGCTGGGTTCCTGCACTCTGCAAAGTCACACACTTGCAAAGGCTTCCAGACCTCCGGGTACAGTGGCACTTTTGGAAAGAGGGACTCACAAAGGAGACCTCTCCTGCTGGTCTCTCATCCAAGCCCCTGCACCCAAGTGAGGTACCTGAGTAACACTCTGACTACAGAGCAGAGAAAAGCACCACTGTATTGTGGGTCTGGAAGCCCACTCCTTTCCTCAGGATCTGGAGCCTCTGCAGGTAAAGTCCCCCTCTGCAGGGAACAAGCACCACCTTCCCTCTTCGCCCACCAACTCCAGCTCCTCCTCTCCTGTGTACATAGAAGCCCTCCCTGACCCCTCAAGTCAACCTCTGAGTGCCCTATCAGCATCTGTATGGGCACGCCGTACCCCTCCTTGCCCGCCTTTCCTCATGCCGCCAGTTGGGGATGTGAGCTCCCCAAGGCCTTGGACAGGCTGGGCCTTCATGGCTGCATCTCCTGTGCCTGAGAGTGTAGTCAGGACATAGCAGACACCCAAACTGAAAAATGAATAACAACAAAAGAATGAGCGAACAGAATGAATGAAAGAAAGAATTGGAACAGACTGAATGAAAAAAGAAACAAACAAAAAACAAATGAAAGAAAGAACGAAGCATGAATGAAACTCACAGGAAGGACTGAAAGGCCATCTCTCCCAGTGCCTGCCAGAGTCAGGAAGCAAAGTCCAGCATCAATGACAGTGGCTCACATCTGATTCTACAGTGGCAACTACATCGCTCTGCCAGAGATTATTCTCTCCCCATCTTCCAGATCAAACTGGGCCTGTAGAACAACGAATAGCCAGGAGCTGGGGGGAGAGTTTCCGAAGAGGAGTACAGAGGTTCTGTGCCCTCCCAAGGCTCTCCTGAAGGTCACAGGAGCCTCCTGCGTGCTGGGGTAAAGCGAGGGAGCTGATGACTGCCCAGGAGCACCACCAAGGAGAAGGGGCACACAGAGAGGGGATGGGGGAAGCAACGGCCATGTCACCCTTATAGCAGTCCCAGGAGACCCATTTCTCCACTGTTTCGGGGAGAACCAGACACAGAGGAGGCCAACAATCAAAACTGGTAGATGGAATGAGTAGATGACTACAGTAATGATAGCTAACAGCACACTCCCTCTGTGCATCGGGCCCAGCTCTAAGCACTTCATACGTATTAGTCATTTAATCCTCCCTGCAACCCGGTGAGGTAGACACTATTATGCCCAGTTTAGAGACTGGGAAACTGAGGCACAGAGACTCTCAGCAGGTTACCCAAGGTCACACAGCTAGGAAGTGGAGGAAGAGGAATTTAAAACCCATGCAGACTGGCTCTGGAATTTGAGCCCTTAACCCGCTATGGTCATAGTCTCTCGGCTTCAGTGTGCTACGGTCACGGAGCTAATCAGAACCATAACAATAATAACAATGTATTCATCTTCAGTATGCTAAGGTCATGCAGCCAATAAAAAATAATACTAATACTCTCAGCTTACTATGCAAACAGCATCTTGCCAACAATAATAAACAACAAAACAACAATAAATAAAAATAAAATATAATAATTAAAGTAAGAAGCGAGGCTGCCAGGGCATCCCAATGGCACCTCCAGAATGCAAAGAGCAGAAGCTGAGAGCAGTCATTCCATGCAAGAAGAGGCATTCGAAGATTGTCTAGTAACCGTGTTTGCAGAGCCGGAACATCCTTTCTGTTTGTTGATAGGGGATGGCTCTGAGATGCTGCAGGGCTAAGCCCCCTGAAGCTGCTCTCTGGCACCACAGCTCTGGAGCCTTTACTCTGTGCCAGGTACCAGCCAAACATTTTGCATGGGTTTTCTCCTTTAAACCTCACACAGACCCTGTGAAAGTGGTGCAAGGAAGCCGCAGTTTGCAGATAAAGCAAGCTGAGGCTCAGAGAGGTTAAGTGACTTGCCCAGTGTCACAGAGCTAGGAAATGACATCTGAACTCAGCCGCTCTCTGACCGCAAAGCCCAGAGCCTTGCACTCTGGCTCTAGCTTCCTTCGCCTTGGGAGAGGAGGAGCTGCCTGGAAGCCACGTGGGCCACGCTGCCCAGCCTGCCCATTCCCGCCAAGCCAGCCCGCTTGGCAGGCCACAGGCCCAGAACCCCTCACTTCAAAGTGATTCACCCTCAAGGGCTGTGTGGTTTGGTCTGGGGCCTCGGGAGTGGAGCAGTCAGAGCCCTGCTTGGCCCTGACCACCCAGGTTTGAAGCTGGTTCCCCAGGACCTCAGGAATCCAGGTGCCAGCTCGCCGTGACCGCCCGGGACAGCCTTGCTTAGCAGAGGCCACCATTTCTCAGGAAGTCACGCTGAGGCTCCCAGGCAGAGCAGCAAGGCTCAGGAGGCACAGGAGGCTGGGGAGGACCCCAAAGTAGCCCCCATCCCCCCGGTTCACTAGAAGCCTCACCTCTGCAGGGCCTGTTCTGGTTCTCAGGGACCCCCGTGACCAGAGGCCAAGCACAGCCCAGCAGGCATTCCCTTCTGTTTCTCTGAGGCCTGGTGTCCAGAGAAACGAAGCTGTGCCAGCTGCCCCCACCCCAGTCCCACGCTCCCTCCAGAAGCTTCCCTCGCCACGCCAACGTCCAGTGCGGTTATCGCCTGCCGTGCGCCTTTGAACCCCAGGAGGCCGGGGAGTATGGAATGTGCGATGCCTGAGGTCAGAGCTCCAGTTTGATTTGAGCTGGGTTGAGATGAGGGGAAAATGGCCAAGAACAACTCGCTCATTTACTTCATTTCCAGACTTGGCGGCTGTTGGGGCCAGGCTTCCAAACCAAGCTGGCTTTGGCCAAGACATCTGCAACAGCGCCGGCCACCAGGCACAGCTGGATTCGCTTAGGGAGTTAAGAGCCTTCAAGTTCTCTTAAGAAATTAGTTCCTGGGGAGTCCAGCTCTCTCTGGGGACCGGGCAATGGGCCGGCCCACTCCAGCCTCACCTCCTGTGGCTGAGGACACCCGGAAACTCTGCGGACTGGTGGGACTTGGTGGTCTGCTTGGAGAGTCACTGTGTGCACTCAAAGGCAAAGTGGCCCGGCCCTGGGCACCCCTCCTGAATGAACTCCAGCGAGGACCCGAAGTGCAATTTCCTAGTCTCAGGGCCTAGGATGTATGAGGTGAATAAGAAAAGAAACCCAAGAACAAATGGATGATCCTTGGTTTCCGCATCTGTCAAATGGGGGTGATCATCTCTACCTCCCAGGGCTGCTCTGAGGCCGAGCGGATGAAACAGATGCAAGGCCCTGAACACAGAGTGTGCACGCTTGTCTCTGAATTAAGTCCATCAACTCCAGATCTCACAGTCACTTCTTGGGAACCTGAATATCTCTGAGAAAGCCTGGCTGTGATGGAAAAGCCTCCCTTTCTTCCCCTAAGCCCATTCAAGTGAGTCTGACACACCAGCTCGCTCTGACCAGCAGGCAATGAACGTGCAAACCAACACGCCAAGAACAGAGTGATGGCCTTGAGTGTGGCCTTTGGGAGCCCCTCTGTGCCTGTCAGGCCGGGTGCCAGGCTCTCACGCCCAACCCCTCAACCCTCCGCAGTAGGTCTGGGAGCTTAGGATCACTGGCCCATGACACACTCACAGCGCCTGAGTGACTCATTCGGGGAAGTGGCAGAATCCAGCGGAGAGCTGGGTACTCCCGCCTCTACAGTACGTGGTCCAAGCCAGCCACGTGGTGCCACCCCAGCTCTATCATTCATTAGCAATACCACCTCCAGCAAGCTCTTTTGCCTCAGCTTCCCCTTCTGCATTTGGGAATAAGACGACTACTTATTTCACCAGGTTGCTCCCTGTCTGTGAAAAGTTGTACTCACGTAACTAAATAACACCTAAAATTCTCAAAAAAGGATCTGGCATATTATAAGTGCTCAGTGTTAGCTCTTACTGTTATTTCCACAGGCTGCCTAAACATTAGAGCCAAATAAATAGGCCATCAGTTCCCACCGAGTTGGGAGAGACATCAGAAAGGCTGTGGTTAGAAATTACCTCCAATCTTCCGAACGGGAATTCTCCACCCAGGCCACACCGTAGAATCACCTGGGGAGTGTCTACAAACTAGGACGTCCAGCAGTCCACAGGCACAGCTGGTTTGCATTTTCATGAACCAGAACCACTTGCATTATTATCAGCTTTCCACAATTAGAGTTGTAAAATAGCTGAAAGACGATGAAAAGTAGAAACAGCTCAGATGGGTGAGCTAGACAACACACCCAGGAATCTTTCTCTACCCATTTCAAAGTCATTTGCAGTATTTCTTGACAGATACGAGCTCACAAGGAGATGAATGAAGAACATATTACAGTAGGAAAATTTAGGAACAACTTAAATGTCCACCAACAGGAAACTAGCTTAATCCATTCTGGTATACATAAGCAATAGAATACTCTGCAGCTATTCAAATAGATGATGTTGGAATAAAAAATAAGACACCTGGGCCCCACACACAGCAAATGAATCCCAACCTCTGAGGGTGGAGTCAGGCATCAGGACATTTTTTAAGCTCCTGAAGTAATTCCGACGAGCAGTTCAAGTTGGAAACTGCTGCTCTAAACTCGCTCAAGAAAGCCTTGGACAGAAAAAAAAGAGGTTTTCAGGGGCAGGAGGAGGAAGGCAGGAGGGCAGGGAGGGAAAGAGGCAGGGAAGACGGTAAATCTGAGCAGAGCCTACTCCTAAGGAGGGGCATAAGGACAGAGGAATAAGGAAGCCGAGAGGTAAATGAATGAAGACACCTGGGCAGGCAAGGATCAAAGGTAGAGTGAACCCCTTGGCCAGGCGCGGTGGCTCACGCCTGTAATCCCAGTACTTTGGGAGGCTGAGGTGGATGGATCACGAGGTCAGGAGATCGAGACCAACCTGGCTAACACGGTGAAACCCTGTTTCTACTAAAAATACAAAAAATTAGCCGGGTGTGGTGGCAGACGGCTGTAGTCCCAGCTACTCGGGAGGCTGAGGCAGGAGAACCCGGGAGGCGGAGCTTGCAGTGAGCTGAGATCACGTCACAGCACTCCAGCCTGGGCGACAGAGCGAGACTCCATCTCAAAAAAAAAGAAACAAAGGTAGACGGAACCCCACACTCGTTCCAGAAGCCCACCAGGCATCTTCCAGCGCCCCCCAGAGCCTCCAAGTATTGGATGCGCACATTGTTTCTATCGCTCAGCATCTACAGGAGTCCCATCAATGGCCTTAAACTAGCCAGGTCTGTGTGCACCAACTGCAGCAGAGAGCTGGAGATCATTACCCAATGACCTCACTACAAAAACCCACTCCTGCCTCAAGTTCCCCACCCTCGTGGCCCAAGGGGGAAGGCTTGGTTTTGCAGCTAGGTAATCGTTCTCCCTAGAGTCAAAACGGAGCCCAACCTGCAACATCCTTCCTTCGGCATCGCGGAGGCAGGTTGCCATGGCAGCCACACATCCCAAACCTCGGCCAGAGCCAGGGCTTGCTGAGCGCACCAGGCCTCCTTCACAGGCAGTTTTGGCTTCCCATGCCTCCCAGAATCCTTCCTCAGTTGCTGTGGCCTTTTCACCAAATCTGACTTTGCCAGAAGGAATGGAAACGGGCGAGGTTCACCAGGGAAGGGCGACTTCCACCTGGTAGGTCCCGAGCTGACCAGGAGTTGGTGGAAAAAGATGATGGCCAAGGACAGCTGAAACTATCTCGCTGACCTGGCGAAAGCGCTATCTGGTTTGTTCACCAGTGAATCTCACATCTAGCAGAAACCCCAGGACACAGTAGGTGTTCAACAAATATTAACTAATTTATTAAGCTTGAAATGATTACATACAGGATTGAACTAAACTGGATGCCACCTTACACAGGTTCCCAGTTCATGACAAAATATGTTGGGTGGAAAACATAAAATGCAGACAATTCCATCCGCTTAATCTCGGTCCTTTGATTTGGATAAAGATCGCCACTACCGGCCTGGACAGATAACATGATGCAGGACAGGTTGCCAAATTCTAGAAGCAGAGTTTATAAACTACTGTGCTATATAAATAGCAAAAGCCATAAGTGACCAACCCTGAGGATAGCTGGAGGAGAGGACAGCCGAGAAAGGTCCCCAGACTGGATTGTGGGCAAGGCTGCTACTCCAGGCAGCAGGCCTCAATGGGCTCAATGAATCCCCACAAAACAGTGGGCAACTGGGGGAGGGTCAGGGAGAGGAAGAGGAAGCGGTGGGGGGAGGGAGAGAGGCAAGCCAGCAGGCACTTTCCTGAATGTATTAGAAAAGACACAGCTCTCTCCTTTCCCTCAGAGTTAAGGCCAAAGTTCTTACAAGGCCCTACACCATGTGACCCCGCTAGTGACTCATAGAGCTCACCTCCTGCCACCCTCCTCAAGGCACATTCAGCTCCAACCACATTTACCTCCTTGCATTCCTAGAAAAAAAACAGGTAAATTCCTGCCCTGGGGCCTTTGCACATGCTGTGGATGGCTCCTTTACCTCCTTTAGCCCCTGTCCCACGGCCTTTGCACATGCACAGCTTCCTCCCTTATCTTTTTCGAACCCGCTCAAATGTCACCTCTCAACCAGATTTTCTTGGGTCACCCTACTCCAAGTGCCACCACACACAGACGCCACAGCCTCCCCATTCATACCAATACTCCCGTCCTCCCTCGCCTGATGGTTTCCTCCACAGCACTTAGCAGCAGCAGACAAGATTCTATATTTCCATGTTCATTTTCCTCTCCTCCAGTAGAATGGGGGCACCACGTGGGCCAGGATGATGCCTGCTTTGTTCCATGCCTGCAATGGTGCCTGGTGCACAGTGGACGCTCCACCGCCATCTGCTGAACAGATGAGCAAGCAGGCATGCCTCTGTGCACCAACAGCATCCCATGACGTGCCTCGCTGACCCCAGGGCTGACCCTGTGAGTCACGCCCTATCTCACCCCCATTTTACAGTTGGGAACAGGCTCAGCTTAGGATGTGGTGGAGCCTGGATTCAAACCCAGCCCCAGTGACTCCGAAGACTGAGTTTGTCACCTTCTCCAGCAATGGGAAGGTGCAGCCTGCATTTCCTGCCCAAAGCACATTATGCTCCCAGCTCTCCCTCTTCCTGTCACTGTGAAAGGGAAGCTCCTAGGTCGGGGAGGGGCAGGGGCTTCCCCAACACACACCATCCTCCTGGGACACACAAGTCCACCAGGCTCAAGTGGGAACAGAAGTCCTCTCTCCAGAAGCTACTGAGCAGGTGACCAACTCCTACTCTGCCCCAAGGCTTAAAAGGCCCTCCGCTGTCTCACCCTCCCCTCCAGGAGCTCCTCCTCCAGGCACTCAGGAGCCCAGCACCCCTCCAAAGCCATGCACCCACTCACTTCCAGGCCTCAGACTCCCTGCCCACCAGCCCCAATATCCCCTGCTATGATAGGCACAATAATGGCCCTAATCGTCCTTCCAACCTGTGACTATGTAGCCCGACACAGCAAAGGGACCCTGCAGAGTCGCTTAAGATGAGGATCTTGAGATGGAAGGTGCCCCTGGATGATCTGGTGGGCCCAGTGTAACCACAGGGTCCTTATAAGAGGGGCCAGGGACAGGCCCGGTGGCTCATGTCTGTAATCCCAGCACTTTGGGAGGCCAAGGAGGGTGGATCACTTGAGGTCAGTAGTTCGAATCCACCCTGGCCAACATGGTGAAACCCTGTCTCTACTAAAAATACAAAAATTAGCTAGGTGGGATGGCGCACACCTGTAATCCCAGCTACTCGGGAGGCTAAGGCACGAGAATCACTTGAACCCAGGAGGCAGAGGTTGCAGTGAGACAAGATTGTGCCACTGCACTCTAGCCTGGGTGACAGAGCGAGACTCCCTCTCCAAAAAAAAAGAGTGAGGCAGGAGGGCCAGAGCCAGAGAAGGAGATGTGAAGACTGAAGCAGAGGTTGGAGTGATGCTGCCACGAGTGAAGGAATGCGAGCAGCCTCCAGACCCTTCCCTCAGGCTTCCAGAAAGACCAGAACACCTCGACTTTAGCCCGTACAAGACTCACTTTGGACTTCTGACCTCCAGAACTGTAAGATGATGACTTTGTGCTGCTTTAAGCCACAAAGCCTGTGGTCATTTGTCATAGCAGCCACAGGAAACTAGTGTACCCATCCCCCAAGCCCTCAGCTGAAACAGCACCCTCCAGGAGCCGCTCTGGTCCTGGCATTGGCCCATCCCACGCAGATGCTCCCTGGACTTCCTCTTTCATAATTATCTGTCAGAGTTACTTAGTCGAGCTCTGAAGCCATCAGTTCACATTCAATTTCACTCTCCGCTTCTCACAAGCCGTGTAATGTTGGAAAAGCTTCTCAGCCTTCCTGAGCTACCCTGTCCTCACCTGTTACACACAGTCACTCCAGGCCCTCACCGATACACCTGCCATGAGGCTAGAATGAGGGAGCCCAGGCAGAGACAGGGCCCGGCACGCTCAGACAAGGGTGACACTACAATCCGTACCATCTGCAAGACCATCAAGTCTGTGGACAACGGAGACCGTGCCAGTCTCATCACCGCATATCCCTAAGAGCCCCACACGGTGCCCGGCTATCAGGTCTCAACAATATTTGTTGAATAAATGATGAGTCCCACAGCCATCAAAACTCTCAAACGCAAACATGAGGGCCAAACCGTGTGCAGCTGAGGGAGACAGCTGGGCCAAAGCCCTGAGGTGTGCACGGCTTCCCCAGCTCCATTCAGTGGCCCCCAACTAGTTCAAACTGGACACAGCAGGTCTCACGGGTGCCAAGGCCATCCCACAAAAATGCCGCATCCAGCCTCAACTTTGGACCTCACCCTGACATAACACACAGTCTTTCCTCCCACGCTGCTTCAGCTGAGTCCCCACCTGGAGGGCCGAGGGGAGACTCCCTCCATGATGAGTGAGGGAAACCGCCTGCATCCTTCCCCAACAATGCTGGGGAAACTGATGTCATCATAACAGTCCCCTTGCACAAGGCGGCGGTAAGGGTAAAATGAGAGAAGGTGAATCAGTGCCTGGCATACAGCTGGTGCCCCGTAAGTCCCAATTAGTTAGTTTTTAATTATTTTATCCCATAGCAAACACACAAGTAGCAACAGGTGCCCCTTCCAAAATCACCTGCAAAACAACAGAGGGAGGGTGGAGCGGCAGAAAGGGTCAGGGCTTTGGACTCAGATGGAGATTTTATCATTATTTTTTGAGATAGTCTTACTCTGTCGCCCAGGCTGGAGTGTAGTGGCACAATCTCAGCTCACTGCAGTCTCCACCTCTCGGGTTCAAGCGATTCTCGTGCCCCAGCCTCCTGAGTAGCTAGGATTACAGGTGTATGTCACCACGCCCGGCCAATTTTTATATGTTTAGTAGAGATGGGGTTTCACCACGTTGGGCAGGCTGGTCTCAAACTCCTGATCTCAGGTGATCTGCCCACCTCGGCCTCCCAAAGTGCTGGGATTACAGGCGTGAGCCATCACGCCTGGCCTCAGATGGAGACTTAAAGCTGAGTGAGCTTGGGTAAGTTACCTGACCTCTCTGACCCTGTTTCCCTATCCATAAAATGGAGATAACACTACCTACCCCAAAGGAGTTCTATGACCCACTGAAACACTGCGTACTGGTCATTCTCATGTTAGACTCGCTTGAGGAGCTGTTCGGAAAAGGCGATGGCCCAGACCTCTCCCAGACCAAAGCCATCAGCATCTCTGGGGTGAGGCCTGGGTTTTGGGGGTTACGAAGAACCCCAGGTGATCTCATCATGTGGCCAGGGCTGAGAACCACGGATGCTTATGTGGACGTGGCACAAAGTAGGCACTCAAGAAATCCAAGTTTTCATCATTATTTCTCAGCTGGCCAGGATTTTCTTTCATTCATTCAGCATACATTTGTAAAGGGCCTAATATATGCAAATTCAAATCAAATTTAAAGTCATATGTTGGTTTTCAAGAGCTGAGGGGAGAGGGAAAGAGGACTGACTGTTAACAGGTACAGGGTTTCCTTCTGGGGTGACGATGTTTTGGAACTAGACAGAGATGGTAGTGGCTAAATATCACTGAATTCTTCACTTTAAAATGGTTGGTTTTATGTTATGTAAATCTCACCTCAATAAAAAAAGCAAAAAAATAATAATAATAATCCAGACATGAAAAAGACAAATCCTCTATTATCCCATTCATATGCAGTCCCTAAAGGAGTCAAAATTCACAGAAAAAAAAAAAAAGAGAAAGAATGGTGACTACCAGGGGCTGAGGGAGGGGGACTAGGAGTTAACATGTAATGGGGACAGCTTCAGTTTGAGAAGATGAGAAAGTTCTGGAGATGGATGGGGGTGATGGTTGTACAACGACGTGAATGTACTCAATGAACTGCACACTTAAAAATGATTAAAATGGTCCATTTTGTGTTATGTGTATTTTATCACCATTTTAAAAAAGGTCACATGCTGACAGTCCCTCAAGACATTCATCGCCCACCTCAGCTGCCTGTAGCCCCCACCTCCTTGACACAGGAGATGACATCTTCCCAGTTTTTCCAGGCGAGCAACTTCGAGTAGCTGACCGCCCTCTTTACAAACAGGATGGAGGCTATGCATGTGTTTTCTCTGTGGGGCAAGGCCAGATTAAGCAAAGAAAACACAGCAGCTCCTTCCCCTCCCCCCAGGAAAAACCCTGTCCGGTCAATAGCAGAACTAAAGAGCTGGCGTGCACTTTCACTTCCCACTCGAGTGCCTGAGGGCCCGGCTTCTCCTGGGCGTCCAGCAAAGCCCAGACTCAAAGGTGGCAGGTGCTGCCCTCTCACCCTGCTCCCGGTGAGGACGGGTCTCCACCGAGCTCGAATGAACAAGACGAGGCTGGGCTGGGTCCAGAAGGCAATTTCTGGCTGGGAGGTGGGGAAGACGAAAGACCCAGAAGTGGGGCGGGGTGTGACAGATGAACCTGAACCCCGGAGCCCTGAGTCTCCTGCTCCCTTCCTTGGCTGCCTCTGGGTATGGCACTTCCACCAGGCTGGCCCTCAGCGTCCACACCTATAGGAACAAGAGAACTGAACTCACACGGGAAAGGCAAATGGGTTTATCTCAGGTGTCAACTTCTTCCCACCGGGAGGCTCTGGGGTGGTTGCAGCTCTGCAGGGCACCAGGAGGACCAGCAAGGGTTGGAGGGTAGAGGGGACCAAACATGGTCTGTGCATTCGCCATCCCTGCATGAGATCCCTTACGTAATTCCTTAATGGAATTTCACGAACGTGCTTTCTGGTTCAAGAATGCACTCAGTGGCCTCCCTGACTGACACGTGTCCATCTGACCTTTGCTTGCAAACCTGCTTTCTTGGAGAGTTCACTGTCCCCTCTGGCAGCCTGCTCCTCTCCATACAGGAAGCCAACACCTCTGCTCTACAACCTCTTCCCAGGAGCCGCCGGCGCCATGCAGAACTGTCAGCTCTCTGTTCTACTCTACACCTTACCGACACCTTTCTGCTCCCTCTGCCCCTGTAAAAGCCTTGCTTCCTTCCACTGTGCTACATGTGAGTGGCTTCCAAAGGATGGCCTGTTCTGGAAGCTTGAGGGAATGTCCACGCAATGTGTCTCCCTGACCAGCCTTCGCCTTCCCAAGAATGAAGTGGAGACTGGCCCTGGGACACTTTCTGGGGTGGGCGGGGAAGGGCAGTGGCAGAGATGGCTAGCGTGGCCCATGCCAACAGCCTATTCTGGCCTCCTCTCCCTTCTCAGTCATAGAATCCTGCTGTGGGGTGGGATTCACGGCTCCCGTTTATATTTCTCAGATGCTCCTGCAGCTGGGGATACCACATGACAGTCTGGCCAGTAAGGTGAAAACAGAAGTCTCCTTAATAGGGCAAAAGTCCTTCTCCACTCCCCTGCCACTCCCGCTTTCTGCTATCTAGAATGCAAATAAAATGGTAAGATCCCATTTCCCACTAACCGGAATGCAGGCAAAATGGCAGGAACTCGAGCCTCTCTTGGCCCCTGACGCAAGGTGCTAAGAACGGAGGAGCAGCCAGATGGAGGGGTCCTAGGCCCTCAAAGCCACGGACCAGCCACGGCAATCCTAACACGACTTAGACCCTGGATTTCCTTTACATGAGAGAAAAAAATAAGCTTCTGCTGTGTTTAAGCTGCTGCATTTTTAAATATTATATGATCCCTGAGCCTTACATGCAGGATCAAGGAGGTCTGAGTGCGGATGACGACAACCAAGCTGCCTTCACACAGGGAGGGCACTCACTGCCTTCAGTGGGAAAGGAGGGGACCTGGACACCATGCCCTTTATCTACCCCTTAAGAATTCAGGCCGGGCGCGGTGGCTCACGCCTGTAATCCCAGCACTTTGGGAGGCCAAGGCAGGCAGATCAACTGAGGCCAGGAGTTCAAGACCAGCCTGACTAACATGGTGAAACCCTGTCTTTACTAAAAATATAAAAATTACCCAGGCGTGGGTGTGGTGGTGTGGGCTTGTAATCCCAGCTATTCAGGAAGCTGGGACAAGAGAATGACTTGAACCCAGGAGGCAGAGGCTGCAGTGAGCCGAAACCATGCCACTGCACTCCAGCGTGGGTAACAGAGCAAGATCCCATCTCAAAAAAAAAAAAAAGTTAATGGCAGACATTTCCAAGCCTGATGTGTTGCTTCAAAATCAGAGGATAGACACAACCAGCTGCCATGTTTCAAGTACCAACTACACACCCCAGGTGCTCAGCTCAAGGTGGAATGAATTAGCGCCGCGATATAAAAATGGTTCTGTTATAGGGCCGGGCGCGGTGGCTCAAGCCTGTAATCCCAGCACTTTGGGAGGCCGAGACGGGCGGATCACGAGGTCCGGCGATCCAGACCATCCTGGTTAACATGGTGAAACCCCGTCTCTACTAAAAAATACAAAAAACTAGCCGGGCGAAGTGGTGGGCGCCTGTAGTCCCAGCTACTCGGGAGGCTGAGGCGGGAGAATGGCGTAAACCCAGGAGGCGGAGCTTGCAGTGAGCTGAGATCCGGCCACTGTACTCCAGCCCGGGGGACAGAGGGGGACCCCGTCTCAAAAAAAAAACAAAAAAACAA
>NW_016809016.1:567782-612711 GCF_001698545.2 Rhinopithecus bieti
AAAAAAAAAAAAAAAAAAAAAAATGGTTCTGTTATAGATGAAGCCCAAAGAGGTCCACCAAGTTGAGGTTGAAACCCAGGAGTCCGGACCTCCAGGCTGCAGCTGGGGTCTTCTCATTCATCTTCACTGTCTCCTAAAGATTCTTAGGGAGCCCAAGAAGCTGAACTTGGCTGAGGTCGGGAAGTAAACACAAAAGGAAAGAAGGAGTGGGAAGGAGCAGAAATGAGAAATGGGAGAAACTCTTGGATTCCTGTAAAAGGAGATTATCTATGAAGATGTTCACTGTGGCATTGTTTATAGCAGCAAAAATCTAGAAACAATCTAAAAGGCCATCAACAGAATGCATAAATATGCCACAGCTTCTTCATACAATGAATCTCATATACACAATGTAAGCAAACTAAAAAGGCAAGTTGCACAAGAAGGCCCAAGTAATGATACTATTTATATGAAACTTTACAATCTAGGAAACATGGCCGCTCTGCAGACACCGGCACCATCGGGAACCCTGTACTACCAACCATGGCCAACCCCACTGTGTTCTTCGACACCGCGCCATCGGGAACCCTGTACTATCAGCCACATCAGCGATGTTCTTCAACATTGCTGTCGACAACAAGCCCTTGGGCCACATCTCCTTCGAGCTGTTTGCAGACAAGGTTCCAAAGACAGCAGAAAACTTTCCTGCTGTGAGCACTGGAGAGAAAGAATTTGGTTATAAGGGTTCCTGCTTTCTCAGAATTACTCCAGGGTTTATGTGTCAGGGTGGTGACTTCACACATCATAATGGCACTGGTGGCAAGTCCATCTATGGGGAGAAATTTGATGATGAGAACTTCATCCTAAAGCATACAGGTCCCGGCATCTTGTCCATGGCAAATGCTGGACCCAACACAAACAGTTCCCAGTTTTTCATGTGCACTGCCAAGACTGACTGGTTGGATGCAAGCATGCGGTCTGCGGCAAGGTGAAAGAAGGCATGAAGATTGTGGAGGCCATGGAGCGCTTTGGGTCCAGGAATGTCGACACCAGCAAGATCACTATTGTTGACTGTGGACAACTCGCAGAAGTTTGACTTGTGTTTTATCTTTTTTTTTGAGACGGAGTCTCCCTCTGTCGCCCAGGCTGGAATGCAGTGGCGCAATCTCGGCTCACTGCAAGCTCCGCCTCCCAGGTTTACGCCATTCTCCCGCCTCAGCCTCCTGAGTAACAGGAACTATAGGCGTCTGCCACCATGCCTGGCTAATTTTTTTTTGTATTTTTAGTAGAGACGGGGTTTCACCGTGTTACCCAGGATGGTCCTGATCTCCCGACCTCGTGATCCACCCACCTCAGCCTCCCAAAGTGCTGGGATTATAGGATTCAGCCACCGTGCCCAGCGACTTGTGTTTTATGTTAACCACCAGACCATTCCTTCTGTAGCTGAGGAGAGCGCCCCTCCACCCCATTTGCTCACAGTATCCTAGAATCTTTGTGCTCTCGCTGCAGTTTCCTTTGGGTTCCATGTTTTCCTTGTTCCCTTCCATGCCTAGCTGGATTGCAGAGTTAAGTTTATGACTGAAATAAAAGCTAAATAAGAACAACAAAAAAACATCTCGGAAACATTATGGAGTGTCCTCTAAGAGTATGTAGTTGTAAAAGTACAACAAAGTCAGGACAGAGAAAAGGAAGGGTTTGACATCAGAGAAAGGCATATCAGGTATTGCAGCTGGAAGGGTGTATTTCTTACGCTGAGTGGTTATATTGAAATGTTATTTTATACCCTGCTTTGTGTGGCTGAAACAGATGGTCATTTTAAAAACAAAGGGAGAATGTGCAGTTTATTGCATGTCAACTTTATCTGAAAGCAGTTTTTTTACGTACCTAGAGAGAAAGAAAGAGAGAAAGAGACAGAAGGGAGGGAGGGAGAGAAGGGAGGAAAGGGTTAAGGCCTCCAGACACAGCATCTTCTCCTCATGGCCGACCCTCCTCTCCAGAGGGCCAGCCATGCTGACCACAGCAGCTCCATTCACGAAGCCACAAGGCCACGGTGAAGAGGGCCACTTAAACTCCATGTTGCTGAAGCCTCCTTAAGTAAGTGACATCCCAGACCTTCCAAAATGAGTTACCCTCAGGCCTGACCACCCCCAGAACCACGTTCAGTCCACCAGCAGTTCTGCAAAGACAAGCACTGCTCGGCTCCCTCCCCTCCCATCCCCCATGGCTGGAGGCAAGGCAGCCAAGTTGGCAGGGCCTGGGCACAGAGACTGTCCTGGGTTGGCTCCCCTGGCACCAAGGAGGCAGGAAGGGCGTGCAGGAGAGGCAGGACCAGAGGAGAGGGAGCCCCAGGAGGAGGCCACCATGAGCACGGCCAACACCGACGCCCCTCCGCAGGCAGGCAGTGGTTCCTCCACTTCCTCCATCGTGCCCCTTCCATAGGAGTGCAGTGACACAGAAGAGACCACAAAGTAATAAGACATCAGGGGTTGGGGCTCCCCTGCTCCTCTGACCTGACTCAGTTCACCCCTGGGATCCTAATGCAGCACCTCCCACTAGAGGTGCGCCTGAAAGCAGGGAGAAGCCGGCACGAACCCCTCACATGAAGCAGAAGTGGTGTGCGACCCACCGACCCAGCGGCCCCCAGTAAGCACCAGATGAATGGCAGGAAGGGAGTGAAGGAAATAGAGAGTGAAGAAAGGAATGGGGGCAGGAAGGAGCGGAGGAAGCGGGAGCGGGAGAAAGAAGGGGAAAAGAAAAGGATAGAGACAGAAGGGAAAGAGGGAGGGAGGGTAAGTCAGTGACAGACGACTCAACTTGAGGAGCAGCAGCTGGACTCCCACAGCCACCTTGCCCTCTCCAAGCTTGAGGGGTACAAAGTCCACGCCCACGAGCTCTGAGCAGGGGGGAACCTGAATACAGTGGGCTGGAGGCTGCGGGAGTGGAGAGGCCATGCCTGCCGTGCCTGGCCCAAAGGGGTGGTCACACAGGAACATGGATGGGCACAACCAGGAGTGCCCGGCTGAAGGCCTGCCTCTGCTTATTTAGCTGGAGAATGGGGATGATCACAGGAAGCAGCACCTCGGAACTGTCTGGGGATCCCAGGAGCAAAGGGATGGGAGTCGTCTAGAGCTGAGCCAGGCCTGTGGCAGGTCACATGGAAGTGTTTGCTTGTTGTTAGTATTAGAAAGTGGAAATTCGGAATTTCTTTTTTTTTTTTTTTTTTGAGACAGAGTCTCGCTCTGTCGCCCAGGCTGGAGTGCAGTGGCCGGATCTCAGCTCACTGCAAGCTCCGCCTCCCAGGTTTACGCCATTCTCCTGCCTCAGCCTCCCGAGTAGCTGGGACTACAAGCGCCCGCCCCCTCGCCCGGCTAGTTTTTTGTATTTTTTTAGTAGAGACGGGTTTCACCGGGTTAGCCAGGATGGTCTCGATCTCCTGACCTCGTGATCCGCCCGTCTCGGCCTCCCAGAGTGCTGGGATTACAGGCTTGAGCCACCGCGCCCGGAAATTCGGAATTTCTTAGGGGAATGCTCCCAACTTTAAAGGCAGACAACATATTGAAGCTTTAAGAAAAAGAAAAAAAAAAAAACCACTGTGTGGGCCAAGTAAAACACGTCAGCAGACTGGACTTGGCCCATGGGTCACCCACTTGCAGCCTCTCCTTGAGGCGTCCCTGTGTCCCCCCCACAAGGCAGGCCTGAGTCGTACAGGGGCTAAAAATCATTAGTGAGATTTGAGATCACCCCATTCCGACACAAGCATCCAAGCCCATGAACCTCTTAATGGGAAATAAATATTTAAGTCAACCCCCGCCCAACTCCCACACCAAAAGGACAGGAACTGCTAATTCTTACCCACCACATCCAAGTCTCCAGTTTTATTTCATAGGATGGAAAAAAAAAAAAACTATTTTTAAAAGAAGAAGAAGAAGAAAAAAGGGAAAAAGAAAACCAACAAAGACAAATTCAAAAACGCACCACTGTTGACTTGGGCAACAGCCTTTGGCGGTCAAAGAGGAAAATAGCTCAGTCCTGAAATCCGTCCCAGACATGGAAATTACAGAGCAGCCCTGCTGACACCCCCTGCCCTTTCTGTGTCATTCCCTCATGAGGAACGCAATTATATGCCCCCCCCACGACAAACACGAAGGAAGACACGTCAGTGACAGCCGCAGCCTGTTCATGTCGTCCTGCAGAGACAGAGGCCGACACAGGCACTCGCAGGCGGTGGCCACCAGCGCAGCAGGAGTTGAAGGCACTGACCTCAGACGAGGCCAGGCAGGAGGCATGGGCCACAGGCAGGCTGGTGCTGTAGCTGAAGGTCCTATATTCACACCCATTTTATAGATCAGGATGCTGAGGGTCCGCAGAGGAAATGGGACCTATGTAACCTTGGCCCACTGAATGCAAGGCGAACAAACAGGCTGTCCTCGCACCTTCAGGGCAAGCAGTTAAATAGACCAGCCCCTCAGACACTCACTGGGCAGCTGCAGTGTGGCCAAGCCCTGAAAGGAACAGGACGAAGTACTGGGCACAGGGTGCAGATCACCACGGATGCCACCATGGGCCCCTGGATGTCCCTCCAGCCTCCACACCTCAGACACCCCAGGGCCTCTGCACTTACCATCCCCACGGCCTCCCCACATCTACATAGGACCAGCTCTTACCTCCAGGCCACCTCCTGAGGGGCCTCCGTCTCTCCACCCCTTCACCCTGCCCCTCTACTGTCCTAGCACCTGCCACCTCTGAAGGGGTCAGGTGATTCGCTGACACATTTGCAGGTGCCACCCCCAGTGAATGCTCAGGTTCCTGACAGCAGGGCCCATGTTGGGGAACCCTAGGACAGTACATGGTATGTAGCTGACACTCAACGGTGTCAAGTGAGTGGCTGTGTTCACTGCCTACCAGACCCAGGGGACCCCTGGGCAGACGGGCCACTCCTCCATACATGGGGCACACCACACACAGGATACCAGAACGGGCGGCCAGATGAGCCACCACAAAGGACACTGGAAATAAGGACAGCTCATCTTCATGAAGCACTCCTGGGGTTCTGAGCCTTGTTCTCAAGTTGGTTCATACATCATCTCATCTCACGGAATCCTGACCACAATCCCGGGTCATAAACACTGCTGCTAATCTCATCTTACAGACGAGGAAACTGTGGCAGAAACGTCACACAACTTTTCCAAAGTTACATATACACCAGAAACACAAAAGCAATGAGTGAGATGTCAAAGATGGCCGGTGGAGATGTACCTGTGTGCATGTGCATACAGGTATACACTGAGAGCACATACGCATGTGAGTGTGTACGTACACGGCATATGCGTTGAGTGCATATGCATGTACATGTTCATGAATCTGTGTGTGCACCTGCAGCAGTGCCCCTTGACCTGCGGTTTCACTTTCCGTGGTTTCAGTGACCCACAGTCAACCGCAGTCTAAAAAGATTAGGTGGAAAATTCCAGACAACTCTTTAGTCTTCAATCCCACACTGTCCTGATGCATCTTGTCCAGGACGTGAATCCTCCCTCTGTCCAGTTTGTCCACACTGCATGCCCTAGCTGCCCGTGAGTCACCCAGCAGCCCTCTCGGTAATCAACTCCACTGTCATGGTATCCTGGTGCTTGTGTTCCAGTCACCCTTATTTTATGTATAAACTTTAATCGCCAGTATGTGTGCATAGGATGAAAGAGAATCTATGTAGGGTTCAGTACTCTCCACCATTTCAGGTATCTACTGGGAATCTTGAAACATATCCCCCAAGGATGAGGGGGGACTACTGTATAACTGTGTGCATGTGTGTGTGTGTCTATGTGTATATGCATGTATATGTGTGTGTGTGTGTACACTGGCATGTATATATGTATTACATGTCTGCGTATGTGTATATGTATGCCTATGTATCTGTGTGCATGTTTGTATGCATGTGTATATGTACATATGCATGTACAAATGTATATGCTTGTACATGTGTATGTGTATGTATGCATTCGTACATGTATATATACACATGTATACACATGCATCTCTATGTACACATGTGTGTATATCTATACGTATGTATGTGTACATATGTGCTCATGTAGGTATATTTATATGCATATATTGTGCCTGTGTGTACGTGTGCACAAGCAAGTATGCATAGTACGTATTTTTGCGTATGTGTGCATGTATGTATACATGTATGTTTGTGCGCATGTGGGTTTATGTCCATGTATTGTGCCTGTGTGTACAGGTGCATATGTACAAATGTATGCACGTATATGTGTACACACAAGTGTGTATGTATGTCTACATGCATTTATGTGTACGTGTGTGTGCATGTGGGTATATTTATATGCACGTATTGTGCCTGTGTGCATATGTGTGTGCCTATGTGTATGTACACCAATCACAAAGCTCCTTTTCCTTCCCAAGAAAGGATTTCTTTTTGTACTGATCTTAGGAGTTTCAGGGCTACAGCGAAGAGACGACATGTGGAAGTCAAGAACTGTATTTATTTACGAACTATATGGAATCAATATTTAATCATTTTCTACTTACAAAATCCCAATTTTGACTGGGCACAGTGGCTCATGCCTGTAATCCCAGCGGTATAGGAGACCGAGGTGGGAGGATCCCTTGAGCTCAAGAGTTTAAGACCAGCCTGGGCAAGATCTCGTTTATATTCTTTTTTAATAGTTTTTTTAAATCTCAATTTCCTATGGCTCCAGCCAGCATAACCCCAAGACTCCACCTTCATGGTGGACCCAAACCTCCAGGCGGCCTGTCAGCAGTGCCTGCTCAGATCCAGCCTTATTTTTAGCACTTTCTCCAGACAACCCAAGGGAAAAGAAAGCTGTTTTGAGGTCAAACTTCTGAAACATCTGTCTCTGTGACCCGGCCTCTGTGCAAACGCCACTACTCCCAGGACATGAAAAGCACCCTGCAGATGCCCAGAACCCTAGCCACCACGGCCAGCAGGCTGCACGTGCAAAGAAGGCTCTGGACACAAGCCGCCTGGACAGGGCGCCTGGACGGGGCGCCTGGATGGCGCACCTCTTGAACCGCCAGGGCCCTTTCCCAGCATCCCTGAGGCACCTTCGTCTCAAATGTGGAAGCAGCAGAGAGCTGAGGCCAGGGGCTGCTTTATTTCCCTATTGCTTTCAACATCTTTCTTTTCAAATTCTCTTTAAACTGAAACTGTCAAAAATTGTGTCTGATAAATCTGAAGGTTGTAGAGGAAGTGGTTTGTTCTTCCTCCTGCTCATGATTTCTGCAAAAGATAGTACACAGTACTTGGTGAACTGTCAGGCAAGGCAAGGGCTCCCAGCGAGGGCCGGAGGAAATGCAGGAGATCACTGAGGTCTGCTCTTTACCTGCTGCTGCTGTGAGACACCAGACAAGGTCAAGGGTGCAGCAGACAGGAGGAGCCCAAAGAAGGCCCTCCTCATCCCTCCCCATCCCACCCACCAAGACATTCAGGAAACTGTTCAAACAGAACTGGCCTGGTAGCTCTGATACTCCCACGGCAGCCTAGTGTTGGGTGTTATTATCCCATTTTCCAGGTAGAGTTTAACTAAGGTAATCAGAAGGTAAATAACATGCTCAACTTAATTTCAATAACTTAACTTGTCCAATGTCACACACAGTGAGTTCTCTAAAGAACTGTGAATCCACAGTTCAGGCAAAGCCTGAACTTAAGAACATCTGACTCCAAAGCTTGACGTCACCTGCCCTGGGAAGCCCTCTCTGGCCCCTTGGACCTCAGGTGTAGTCAGGTCCCCTCCTCTGTAATCTTGGTAGCAATAGCAATGACAGTGGTAACAGCAGTAATAAGAGCCCTCTCTTTTTCCTGTATACTTTCTCTGTGTCAGACACAAGGTTAACACCAGATATGCATTACCTCACTGAATCCTTTGCAGAAGCCCATGGAGTTGGCATTGCAATCTGCCCCACTGTACTGATGAAAAACAAAAGCTCAGAGAGGTGAAGTTACTTGACCAAGGTCACACAGCAGGCAAGCGGCAGAGTCCAAGGTACAACTTCCAATACGCTGTTTTGATTACTGGCCTGGGCTGATCCCAGTTTTCCTGTACGTGACAATTCTTTGCATTATCTTGGGTCTAGATGCTTCTAGTCCAGAATGACCACAAGGGCTGCCAGCCCCTTTGGGTTTCCCCACCAACGTCAAAGGTTGAGGGACAGAGGCCATTTCCCTGCTGGCGACGAACTGCCCTACCTTCCTGATCAGCTCAGCCACTCCCAGGTTCTTGGGCCTCAGGTTGGTCCAAATCGGGGCAAAGAACTAGGTCCTCTCAAAGCAGAGTAAAAGAACAAGACGTTCATACGGCTTTCCTGGAATTTGGTTTCTGTGTTGAAGTCCAAAGTCCCAAGGCCAGCATGCAGGCAGCTCACTGGGTCTGCCCTCCACACTTCCACCCCACCCACCCCTAGCCCACTCGATACACTTGAGGCCCATGGAGCATGTGCCAGGCCCCGCCAGGCCCCTCGGGCTTTCTGATGCTGTGTCCTGCCCGGAATGCTCCTCCCTGCTTTCTCCTCCTGGCCCGAGCAGACCCATTCTTGGATCAGCAGCCTTCTCTCCAGGGACCCTGCTAATTCCCACGAGTGCCCACCCTGAGTCACCCTTGTTTGCGGGCACTAGAAACGATTGTCCATAACTCTCTCCTCCCAGGCTGTTATCTCCACACTCCTAACCCTTAGCATAATGCCTGCTACCCAGTAGGTGCCCCACAAGGGCATGCTTCAGGCACGATGCCTAACGGCTAAATGAGAGAACACCCTGAAAGCACAGAGGGCACGGCACACGCAGGCAACTGTGAGAGGTCTGGGGCGCATCTTCTCACTTCTCACTTCGTTCTCGCCCTACAATGTGCAGAAGGTTCCATCCTTGGCCTCAATTTACCCGCAAGGAAATGGAGGCTCATGCAGATGGTGCAGCAGAGCCGGAATTCCGGCCCCAGCCTCTCTCTGAGTTTGTGCTCTACTTCCAGAAAATGGACACATCACCTGGGGGTCTGAGTGGGCAGTGGAAGAGTGAGCCCACTTTACAGTATATCTCGAAGACAAGATTGGGAGCCTGAGGTGAACGTGGAGAACCATGGCCCTCTGCCTCCCCAGCTCTCTGTCCCCTGCTCAGGAAGGCCCACTCCTCATTATCTTGGGCTCCAAAAAGCCACCCAAAAGGTTGCCCCTGATCGTGCATTTCAAAGTCTTGTTCACCTGGACAAGAGGACCACAGGAGCCCCACAATAGAAACAAAGGAGCAAGGGCCAGGCATGGTGGTGCACTCCTGTGATTCCAGCTACTGGGGAGGCTGGGATGGGAGGATTGCTTGAGTCTGAGAGGTTGAGACTGCAGTTAGCCGTGATTACATCACTGCACTCCAGCCTGGGCAATACAGCAAGACTCTGCCTCAAAAAAAAAAAAAAAAAAAAAAAAAAATGAAAGACAGGCACTGCGGCTCACACCTATAATCCCAGCACTTTGGGAGGCTGAGGCAGGTGAATTGCTTGAGTCCAGGCGTTCAAGACCAGCCTGGGCAAGATGGCGAAACCCCATTGCTAATAAAAATAAAAAAATTAGCCGGGCATGGTGGCACACGCCTGCAAACCCAGCTATTCAGGAGGCAGAGGCACGAGAATCGCTTGAACCTGGAAGGCAGAGGTTGCAGTGAGCCAAGATCATGCCACTGCACTCCAGCCTGGGTGACAAAACGAGACTCCATCTCAAAAAAACATAAAGAAGAAAAAGAAAAAATAAAGGAGTAAATGAGAAGAGGCCAGGAAAAGTAAAAACACTAAATTCCTCTTTTCTCCAGACCAAATTTGGGGTATAAATGGCATTTTATACCATGAGTCCTCTCATCTTCTCACAGCAAGCTTTTACAGGGGAAAGAGAAACTGGGGGCTATGTTAAGCCCCTGCCTTGCTAGGCAGGCTTTGTCCCACCTTCCCAACGGAGCAGGAGGTTGTCAAGCGCCTCATCTGTGATGGGGACATGAGGCCGGGGCACTTAGACCGGTTGTGAGATGTGCCCAAGTCCCAGCGTGAGTGTTAGGGACCGGTGACAAACGCGGGTCCACGTCTAGCCCGAGGGCGTGGGCCTGCATCACACAACCTCTCCTAAGCCCCTTGCCTGCTGGGATGGAAACCTGCTCCACTAAAAAAACTGCTAGAGCCCAAGAAGATCCCTGTCCCTACCCAGCGAGGATGGACAGCTTCAAAGTGCGGCTTAGGGGTTTCTGTTTATTTTCCTGTATCTTCTGGTCAACTCAATCATCTAACCAGAAGAACTGGCCCAAAATTAGGCACAAGAAAAAAGGAAAAAGTCTGGCCCTGCTACATAACTCCTGGAACTGGTTGCAGAAACTGAACTTTGGCTTTCTAAACTTGGTGAAGGAACAACAGCCTCTTTCAAGCAAGGCTCTTTTGTTCCTAGTTCCCAGGGAGGAGGCAGAACCTTTGGCCGAACAAATTCGGTTCAGCCAAAGTCTCCCAGGGAAATGGTGCTGTGCTAAGTCCCCCATGGTCAATGCATTAACTTGCTCCTAGCCCGGGCACATCACCAATCAATTGGATGGCACCGGTTTTGTAATTTCAAAACCATGTGGCCATCAGATTCATTACGCAATAATGGCCCATTCATAAGTAATACCAATAAGAAGTGCTTCCCAAGCAATATCTCGGTTATGCCTCACGATAACCCTGTGAGGTAGACACACCCCCATCTTTCACTACACAGACAAGGAAACTGAGGCTCGTCAAGCTCGAGACCATTGCCAAGATCATCACTAGTAAGTGGCGGAGCTAAGATTCAAACACAGTAACTGCACATCCCTGGCCTCCAATCAACCAAGAAACAGCCAAATGAAGTAATTTTTTTAAAAAGGGAAAGAGACCAGGCCCAGTGGCTCAGGCCTGTAATCCCAACACTTTGGGAGGCCAAGGCGGGAGGATCACTTGATCTCAGTTCAAGACCAGCCTGGACAAGATGGCAAAACCCTGTCTCTACAAAAAAAGTAAAAATTAGCTGGGTATGGTGGCACACACCCGTAGTCCCAGCTACTCAAGAGACTGCGGTGGGAGAATCACTTGAGCCCAGGAAGCTGAGGCAGCAGCGAGGTGGGATTGTGCCACTGCACTGTAGCCTAGGTGACGGGGCAAGACCCTGCCTCAAAAAAATAAGACAAAACACACAGTAAAAAAAGAATGAAAAGAAGAGAGAAGAAAAGAAAAAGCAAAGGACAAGGATGTGTTTTTCATCGACTTCGTGCTACCTGAAATTACCAGCTTCTTTTCTGCAAGGGTTGTCTCCCCTACGAGAATGAAGGTGTTCCAGTGCAGCTGTGTTTGGTTCACCCCACAGCCCAGCCCTCAGCCAAGCACCTGACACCCAGAAGACTCTGAGCGAAGGTCTGGAGTGAGGGAACTCACAGGGCCCTGTTGTCTGAGCCAGGGTCACAGGCACAACCCCTGCCTTTTCCACAGGTGACAGCAAGGACAGCTCACTGTGCTGGGTCACTCTGCCCAGTCACCTCCACCAACACGCCTGCTGCAGGCTACAGGTGAAATGATCTAGCCAGAGAGGCCCTCTCATGGCTCAGCTGAGCCAGGCCCAAGGTCAGCTCACTTGGAAATTTCTCTCATTCGTTCATTCAATCGATCATTTCTTATTGGCTCATTCAACAAATACTTACTGAGCACTAATCATGACCAGGCACTGTGCGAGGCAGCCTTCTTGGGACAGTGAGTGTTAGGAACCGGTGAGAAACATATAGGGTCCAGTCTGAGGACAGAGAACAGGAAAAGGAAGCAAGCACAGCAGGACACAGCGTCAGACACGGCGTGTGTCCTGCCCCATCAAGGACGCTTCCTGGCAGTAGTGAAAGTCCAGCTGGCATCCCCTCCCTCCACCGCAGGGACTCCAGCCTGGTTTATATATTTCTAAATGAAGATCCAGCCCACACTACCAAAGACTGTCCAGGTACAGCATCATCAAGTACAGATGGAAAAAACGGCGCATGCAAATGAACACCCTACAAAAATGTGAATTATTATCTCTGGGTGTCAGCATTCTAGGTGGATTTTGTTTTCTTCTGTTTATTTGTGCTATCTAACAGTTCTACAATAAACCTGAGTTCCTTATGTAATGGGTAAGGGGGGGTGAACATCTTTAAAAAATAAATGTCCACTCCTAGATGCATATCTAAAAGAACCAAAAGCAGGGATAACAAATACTTGCACCAATGTTCACAGCAGCACTACCCAAAACAGCCAACAAGGGAACAACTCAAGTGTCCGTCGACAGAAGAATGGATAAATCAAATGTGGTCTATCCAGTCAATGGAACATTATTTGGCCTTAAAAAGGAAGGAAATTCGGTCAGGTGCGGTGGCTCACACCTGTAATCCCAGCACCTTGCGAGGCCGAGGCGGGTGGATCACCAGGTCAGGAGATCAAGACCATTCTGGCTAACACTGTGAAGCCCCGTCTCTAATAAAAACACAAAAAATTAGCCGGGCGTGGTGGCGGGCGCCCGTAGTCCCAGCTACTCGGGAGGCTGAGGCAGGAGAATGGCGTGAACCCGGGAGGCGGAGCTTGCAGTGAGTGGAGATGGCGCCACTGCACTCCAGCCTGGGCGACAGAGTGAGACTCCGTCTCCAAAAAACAAAAAAAAAAAGGAAGGAAATTCCGGCATGTGCTACAACATGGTGGAACGTAAAACCCTCACACTAAGTGACATAAGCCAGACACAGAAGGGCAAATACTGTGTGATTCCACTGAGCTCAGGTACTTCATAGGCAAAGTCATAGAGACAGCAAGTAGAATAGCAATGACCAGGGGCTGAGACAAGGAGAGAACGGGTACAGAGTTTATGTTGGGGATGATGAAAAAGTTCTGGGTGTAGATAGTGGTGACTGTGAATTTATTTAATGCCACTGAATTGTACACTTACAAATGGTTAAAATGATAAGAATTGTGATATGTATATTTTACCACAACAAAAAAAAGTTTAAAAAATCCTCAGAACTTCAACTGCCAAAACGAATGAATGAATAAATGAATGCATGAATGAATGAAAGAATGAGACCTTCCCTCTTCCCTGATCAAGACTTTCCTGGTCGCACCATCAAGTAGACAAAGTGAGAAAACAGCACGCTGTACCGGGGTAGGGACAGCGACTGGGGCAGTCTGTCTTCCTGGGCCTCAGTTTCGCCAGCTGTGAAATCAAGGCATCGGCCCCATCGGACCAGATGTGCGGCCTGTGACCAGATCTCATCTTACCTCTCGTTAGTCTCAGAGCTAATTCTAGGAAGGTGCTGGCAGGTGACCCCTCACCCCCAGGTAAAGGCGCAGCGAGCCCCCACTGGGAAGAGCTCTGGCTACGTCGGCCACCTCTCACTGTGCCCACACCACTTCTCTTGGGAGCCTCCTTTTCTCACCTGCGAAATGGGGAGATTAATGACAAAGCTACCGTCTCTACCCCTCCTTCCTTTACACACTGGCTGCGGCTCCCTCAGAGGATCACAAAGGTGAGGTGGATGGAGCCCTAGCTTCCTCCCTGAGCTGGCTGCCTGGAAAAAGCCACCCCAGTCAGGGAACTCAAGGGACTAGGAAAATCCTGGCTGCACCCAAGCTTGGCAAGGAGGCTGAGGGGCAGGAGAAATGAAGGAGAACTCTCCAAGGCCTGCCTTGTTATCCAACCAACACCTACTTCATTTTTCCTTAGGTGGAATCATACAAGAGTGTGCATATAAAGGACATCTGGGAAGTCCCCTGGGGTCTCAGAAAAAGCAGTGGAGCCTAGGAAAAGACACACGAGCTCGAGTCGGCCTGACCTGGGTTTGCATCGCGGCTCCACAACCCACAGCCATGTGATGCTGGAGGCCAGGGATCTGGGGAACCTGTCCCTTCTCTTGTAACACAGGGACGCTGCCCACCCAGGGGGCTGAATAAGTGCCTGGCACATCATAGGTGCCTGAGAAATGGCGGGTTCCATTATTTCACCCAGTCCAGCCCTGGCAATTGGTACCCAGCTGGGCAGACAGCCGGCTTGAATCGCCCTACAAAATCCTCAGGGAGGCGAGAGGACTCCACGCGCACAGCACACTTATCAAAATGAATCTAAGAAGAAAAACCACAACCGCCATCCCGCCAAACGCAGTGGGAGCAATGAAGCAAACGAAAGGGAAAGTTCTACTCCTTTTTTTGGCTTTAGAACATGCAAATGCAAAATTCAATGGCAAAGGAATTATCCCAGAAAAATTCCATGTCTAAATCTGAAATGGCCCCATGGAACTCTGTCCCTCTCTAGTCATTTAAGTGACGTTTTGCTCTAAGGTGGGCTGAAGATCGGGGCCAGCTAATGTGGGGGAAATCAAAGACAATGAGGAAACTCGTTTATTGGGGTCCTTAAAATGTTAACAACCAAGGAAAACCCTCGCCTTCTCTTAGTGGAGCTTGCTTACCCTTGCTGAAGGTGAGGTCCTTGGTATGCAGAAGGAGGAAGCCCACTAGACCTGCACCCATCGTCCACTGCTCCGCTCACACCAGCTGAATTTGCCAGGTAGCCTCCATGATAGAGACTCAGTACAGGATCCATACTTCCCCAACTCCAGGCGTCCAAATGCCAAGACTGCCCTGGCCTCTGTGGATACTCTCTGGGCATACTTTCTCATGCTTAGTATTCTTCAATCGTTGGTCATCAAGGGTTTGTGGTCACTCTGCCCCTCCACTTTACAGGTCAGGGAGGTGAGGCAGCCCAAGGTCACACTGAGAGCCAGGGCAGAGCTGAGCAGTGAGCCACCGTCTGCCTGATTCCAGCAGAACAGCCCTCGGACTCCACCACAATGCAGCTCCAGCGATGTGCTCCACCTTATCAAAGAGTGAAGAACTGCTCTAAATCTTAAAACAAACATTTTAGGGGCAAGAAGTGCCAACCTTGAAACTCCAGACTGGGATAAAAGAAAAAATATTTCACCATAACCAAGAAGACTAAACACAGAGCTCAAGCAAGTGCAGACAATGCTGCAGGGACAAGCCCCACACTTCCCTGGCCAAAGGAGCAGAACTCTGAATAAAAACCTTGATCTTTCTACTTAATGAAACTTTTTTTTTTATCACTCACATGTTTATTTCCGCGCAAAGCTCCATTTCCTGCTGGGGAAGCGTCACTAGCCCCCTGGCCTGGTTTATTACCCTGGAGGGGGAGTGTCCACGAGTCCCAAAGAATGCCTGTATTATGGATGTTAAAAAACACATAGTTGCTAAGTTTTATAAGCCCTGCTCTGTCTTACCATTTTGCCAGCCCAAGGATCCATAGCTTTCAGCACATTTTCAAAGGGAGTATGTCACTCCCAAATCTAGACCCAGTACCCTAAAACATCCATTCCGTAGGGACTATTCTGTCATTTTGATTTTTTGTGACTGACAAAGGACTCACGGACCATCCACCCAGATATAAGAATGGAAAAGACACCAGGAATGAAAGAAAAAATTAATCGCTTCCGAAAGCAAGTCATGTGATGCATAAATGGACGAAAATTTAAGTGGATATGACAGAGGAGAAGTAAAAGATAATGATGACAACCCAGTCCCATGTGTTTCCAAGAAGGAAAGAGGAAGAAAACTATCCTCATCTTCATGAGGGCAGCCAGCTCCATGAGAGTTGCCTGTGCAGCTCACCGCAACACTCAATGCCTAGAATGCCGCCCAGCACACAGTGCTGAATGTTGGATAAATATACCATGTCATTCATTCTCACAATCCTGGGATGTAGGGATGGTAATTTCAGTTTCCAAGATGAGAGTCAGAGAAGTCATGTGATCTACTCAGAGTTATAAGCAATAAGAGGCATTGCTGGGATCTGAACCCAGAGCCAGGCACTGCTCTGCAAACCCAGGAGCTTTCCTCTATATCACACTTTGTTTAACCCAAAATCATCCTTAAGAGCCAACACGGCCGGGCACGGTGGCTCAAGCCTGTAATCCCAGCACTTTGGGAGGCTGAGACGGGCGGATCACGAGGTCAGGAGATCGAGACCATCCTGGCTAACACGGTGAAACCCCGTCTCTACTAAAAAAATACAAAAAAATTAGCCAGGAGAGGTGGCGGGCGCCTGTAGTCCCAGCTACTCGGGAGGCTGAGGCGAGAGAATGGCGTAAACCCGGGAGATGGAGCTTGCAGTGAGGTGAGATCCGGCCACTGCACTCCAGCCTGGGCGACAGAGCGAGACTCCGTCTCAAAAAAATAAAAATTAAATTTAATTTAATTTTAAAAAAAAAAAAAAGAGCCAACACTCTGGTGTGGAGAAGGCTTCGAAATCCCACTGGCTCCCCTGAGGGTCATTTAACGACTCTGGGCCTTAAATTCCTAATCTATGCAGTGAAAGAAGCTGGGTACATCAAGAATGGCAAACACAGTCCCCGTTGCACGCCAACAACGACTGATTAATAGTGGCTGTCTCTGAGCTCACTGGAAAGACTGATTACACTAGGGTTGATTAGCAATGTCTACCATGGTCAAGGCAATGAGGAGTGGCAGCACAAGTGTCACATATTTGCCTTCCCAGAACTAGATGAACTGCAAGTTCTCTTCTGACTATGGTTGGCTCTGATTCTAATTATAAAAACAAAAAAAGGGGGAAAGGGTAAACAGAGAAGGAAAAATCGACAAACTTTTTCCAACATGGGCCATGGCTGAATTCAGTCAAGTCAATACTGTCTGCCCAGCCAGCCCCTCATGCTTCATGCACACAGCCCTGCCACATGGGAGGAAGTGGAAAACATCAGATCCACTGCCCACAAACTCAACAAGACACCCAATCCAAGCCAGAAGTTGCAAAACAATGGGTTTTGCCTTGCTTGGCCTTCGTTGTAAAATACCTCATCAGGAAGCGTGGTAACCTCGCAGGGAGCTGCATCTGGGTTCAAACCTGGACGGGACCTCTTGCCCATCCTGAGCCTTCACAAATTACTTCAACTCTCTAAACCTCAGTTTCCCTCATCATCGAAAAACCTCACAGGATTCTCATAATGATCACACACAATAGGGCATCAAAGTTCTTCACAACAAGCCCACAGTGAGTAGGCAAAGAAATGGCCACTACCATCATCATCATCATCACCATCATCATCACCATCATCATCACCACCATCATCATCATCATCACCATCACCATCATCATCATCATCACCATCATCATCATCACTATCACCATCATCATCATCACCACCATCATCATCATCATCACCATCACCATCATCATCATCACCATCATCACCACCATCATCACCACCACCACCACCACCACCATTTTTCTTTGCAGGGGGCAAATTTTCAGAAAAGAGTCCAAGTGCAAGAGATTCTTTTGTTTCTCCCACGTTCAGCATGATGCCCCTTTGGTGGCTCTGAAGTCTAAAGGGAGGAGGCTCTGAACACCACTCCATCTCCTCAAGCTCCTGGTGTATCAGCCAGGGTCCTGGGAGGAAAGAGATGGCAGATGCAAAACGGTGAAATTTGAGGACATTTTCACAAAAGGACAATATATTAAGGTGTGGGTGGCGTACAGGGGAAGCACAAAAGATGGTTTTTCTACCTAGGGTGACCAGCTGTCCAAGTGTGCCCAGGACTGAGGGGCTTCCTGGGCCACAGGACTTTCATTGCAAAAACCTGGGATAGTCCTGGGCAAACCAGGACAGCAGTCACTTCATTTCTCCCCCATGTATTTCTATCCCTGGACCTGACAGTGCAGGGGAAGGAGCAGTTACAGAAAAACCTGGGTAGAGGGGGTGACATGACTGCAGGAGTGGCTGAGGGATACCACACACCCATGGCAAAACCGAAGGAAAAGGGAGGAAGGAATAAATACCCCACTTAACCTCCTCCCATCCTCCATCTCCCCCAGGCACTCCACTGGCCAGACCCACCCAGAAGGCAGGGGAGACAGAAAAGAATGGAGGGTGGGGTTTCCAAGGCAAAGGCTGGAAAGAACAGAACATGGGCCTAGAGGCAAAGAAAGACACACAGGATCCTGTGTTGACTCTGGGGTGGCCAGGGGAGCCAGACCTCACCTCTCAGAGGCTCCACGGTGAGGCCTTGCGGGGACTCAGTGCCCCTAGTCCTCACACAACAGGAAGGAAAGGAACTTCCCTTCCCCACTGGAGGGGACACTGGGATGTGGCCAAAGCCCCCTTGGTCCATGGGCTTGGTGTGTGGCATTCAAAGGTGAGCCCAGCAGGGCTCGGAGGAAGAAGACCCCTTCAGCTGGCAGCCGGCAAGGCCGCCTCCTAAGAGTGGAAAAGGCTGAGACAATTCCCTGAAGAAGCAGCAGCCTCCTGGGCTTGGTCTAAAGCACGTGCTCCGTCATCGCAGATCCGAGTGGGGGAATCAAAGGTGGGGCCTGCTCGGGGTGGAGGTCTATAAAATCCAGAGAGCACACCCCTGGAATTGCTATGCAGTTTCCCCCACGGGTGTGCTCAGACCGGAGGCCACTAGTCAGAGGCAGTGCATGCGTCAGGGGCAATATCGTTTAGAAAATAAAAGTGACTTTCAATTCTGTTTTTAAATCATATTTTCCGAGATCAAAATCTTATTTCCCAAGCACTGCTGCTGAAAGCTGAGGTGAAAACCACCAATAATATCTTAATCCTCCCAACGGCGGGTTTCCATCTTGCTTGGGTTGGGAACTTGGTGGCTGGGGTTAGGACAGGGGCTGAGAGCCCATTCCAAATAATGATGCCTGAGGTCACGGAGCAGGGTCACGCTGCCGGGGTCACAACACAGGGTCACGGGCACACCTTACCAAGGTCACTAGAAGGTTTTTTTTTTTTTTGAGACGGAGTCTCGCTCAGTTGCCCAGGCTGGAGTGCAGTGGCGCGATCTCGGCTTACTGCAAGCTCCGCCTCCTGGGTTCACGCCATTCTCCTGCCTCAGCCTCCCAAGCAGCTGGGACTACAGGCGCCCGCCACCACACCTGGCTAATTTTTTGTATTTTAGTAGAGACGGGGTTTCACCGTGTTAACCAGGATGGTCTCGCTCTCCTGACCTCGTGATCCGCCCGCCTCGGCCTCCCAAAGTGATGGGATTACAGGTGTGGGCCACCGCGCCCAGCGAGAAGGTTTCTAAGAAAACTGTGAGACTTTCCTGTCCCTTCACAGCCTGGGGTGCCAAGGTCCCCCACCATGCAACAACAGACACTCAAAGGCCTTTACTGACATAGGGTAATCCTGGAGAAATGGACCCAAACCCTGCCTTCAAGTTCACAGTCCTGCAGGAAGCAGGGGAAGGTATACAGGTGGGCAAACCCAACACAAGAGAAGCGGCAGCCACAATAATGAGGGCGACGGTGATGGTGATGGTGACAGTGACAGTGATGGTAGTGATGGTGACAGTGGAGATGACAGTGACGGTAGGGGTCATGATGATGATGATGATGGTAGCAAACATCTGTTGAGCACATAGCACATGTCCACACTCTACTAAGTACTTTCCATGTATTCTCTCCTTTATTCTCGGGACAACCTGGGGAGTGGCTACTCTTATATACCCAGCTTTCAGATGAGGAAACTGAGAGCTGGATCACACCACTGGTTAAATGGCCTCACATGAAATGTCTGGATCAAAAAAGTCTGACCAGCCCCTCCTAATCACCCTGCCCGATCAGTGTCCTGTTTTAGGGAAGGGCTGACCTGGGCAGGCAGGGGCTTTAACGCCTCCACCTCCCTGCAAGATATGATGGGGAAATGGTGTTCGGGTTTCCAAGCAGAGGCAGGGAATTTCCTCCTCCCTGATCCTCAGGGAGGACCCCTTCAAGCAAAGCTTCCCAGAATGGCTGAGCAAGGAGGGCCCTACGCAGGAGCACCCAGTGGAGGCCAGCAGGACTGAGATCAGCTGGGATCCCCTCGCTTAGTCATGCCCCCAGCCAGGGCTGTGCTGGCCCAGAGAGGGTGCCCTACTTACCACTGGAGGCATCAGAAGAACCCCAGACTGTTTGTCTTTGCAGTGCTCCCTGACCCCTACCCCTTCACCAAGCCTGCGGGCAGAACCTGCATGCCAACTCCAGAACCTTGTTTTCTAATAGCTTTCCAGGTGATGGGGTTCAGCTACAAAAAGCAGAGGGACCCACTGCCCAGCCGTGGGTGGGTCTGGGGTCAAACAGATGAAGGCCTTTTTAGAAAAGGTGAGAAGCCAGGGTCCCATCCCCTCTCCTCCCCACTCCCTAATCTCCCCCAGAAACCTGCCTCAATTCAGACACGGCACAAGACGCAGGTTTTGAAGTCATTTTTCCTTACACCAAAACTTTCTAATGCTAATTTCTCCCTCTCTCTCTCTTATTGGCATGATGTAATTCCCCTTTTCAACAACCCAGATCTCTGAAGTCCTGAGTCATCAGGGCGAAGGCAGGGACAGCGAGGAGGAGGTCAGTTGGGACGGATCAAAGGTAAGGGGGAGCTTGCCAACGCCCAGGCCCAGCCGAGATTTCCTTCTGGGGACCTGGGGTATCGTGGCCTACCGGCTCTTGGCCCCACACCATGCCAGACATGGGGACAGGGTTACTAAGGCCCCCACATTGTTTTTCATACCTCCTCTGGGCCAGTTCTGAAGAGACAAGGTGACTGTGGGACAGTGCGGGGGTTCCCAGCTCTGTCACATGCCAGCCCGGGCAGCCTCTGCCTGCTCCAGAAAATGGGACCTCACGAGATGGGTGTGATGATTAAATGAATAAACACAGCAGTTCTCAAGCAGGGGCAATGTGGCCCCCAGGGGACATGTGGCAGCGCCTGCTTGTTACATGTCACGGGTTGTTACAACTGTGGGGAGCAGTGGGCCAGCATCTGGTGGTGGAGGCCAACCTAGAATAAAAGCTCCTCCTGCTCCCTGTGTACCTATGTCACAGGCACTCACCTAGGAGAAAGCGTAGATGGCTACACCCCACAAGGTTAATACGGGTGATTTCCAGGTGGTGGGATTCTGTGAGGATTTTCTTCCTTCTTGATTTTGTAAGATTGTCGTCATCCCTGTATGATGGCTTCAGTTTTGCTTTTACAAGAGAGGGGAGGTGAATGTGGAGTGGAGAAGGCAGAGAGGCAAAGGCGCCCTGGCTGCCCGGCTGGGGTGGTGCCGCGCCACAGGGGAGCAAGCCCTGGCTTCAACTGGGGAAGGCAGCCCTGAAAAACCACTGATTGGCAGTGGGGGGCGGGTCAGGGGGGTTCCAAGCAGAAAGAAGAGGCGTGCGCGAAAGGTCAGAGGCACGGGGAAGCTGAGGCCAGAAGCCAGGCAGGGCAGGAGGCTCGCTCCACGGTGGACTTTGAACTTCGCACTCTCTGTGGTCAAGTCCTCACCACCAGCTGTGACAGATCAGCCTGCAGGGTCAGGTGGTCTCAGGCCAGGAGGCTGAGGTGACTACCCCAGTCCAATGAGGACAGGTGAGAAGCGATCCTCTGCCGTGGCTCCTCCAGATACGGGTCTGCAGGAAGTTGGCCCAGGGAGCTCCCAGAAGGGTCTCCAGTCCAGTCAGGGTGGACTCTTCTGCTCTGCCCACACGCTCCCTCTTCTGCAAGGCCCTCCTCTCAGCTCACAGCCAGCCTGGCCACTTGGGGCCTTTCTCACATGCTGCTTTGCAGCCCCAAAACCCTGCTCACCAGCCACACGCAGTGATACTCTGGAGCCAGACAGCCTGAGGTCAAATCCTGGCTCTACCATCACAACCTAGGTAAGCAGGGACCGCTCCTCTCTGGGCCTCAGTTTGCTCATCTGTAAAATGGGGACAATCACAGCACCACCCAACAAGGGGCACTGTGAGGATTAGATGAGTGCTCATCTGCACAAAGGGCTCAGAGTAGTGCCTGGCAAACAATAGGCGCTGGGTAAGTGTTCGCTGTCCTTACTGTTGCCTTGCTGGTGACTCGGCCCTTGCTGCCACAGTTCCTGTGCTCACACCAGCCAAGGACTCATTGTGACATGTGGAGGCCACTGGCTCTGGAGTTAGGCTGCCTGGGTTCCAGTTGTGTAACGTGAAACTCTCGAAGTCTCCATTTCCCCTGCTAACGCCTCCTGGGGCTGATGAGAGGATGCAATGCACACATGCCTAAAGGTCTGAGAATGACTGCATGAAATGATCATGATCACCCCGCGGCCCCTCCACTCCACCTTGGACACGAATATCATCTGGCCCTGGGCTCTGGCCCTGCTGGGACTCCTCGAGCTCAGTCACCACCAGCCTGCTGGGACAGTTCGAGCTCTTTGTTTTTCCCACCCTGAAGCAAGCCTCAGTCACAGGGCCGTGAAATGTGAACCAACCAGAGCAACAAACAGACGTCAGCAAGTCATCGTTCCCCTTTCTAACAGGCAGCCCTGCCCCCGAAAACCGCCAGCTCAGACCCCAGTGTGCTTCCCCCACTGCAGACACGAAGCAGAGCGTCACCTAGAAGGTGCCCAACTGTGTCCCTGGCCCTGGGCTCCAGCCTGATGGGATCACCTTCCAGACAGCACAGGCCCTGGGAGAAAAAAGGGTCCCGTTCAAGAAAGGGGCCCCGTGAGCCACAGCTTGGAGACCTCAGGCCTGGGATTGGGAGTAGCAGGGGCCTCCGGCAGAAAGTCCACCAGGAGCTCACCAGGCTAAGCCCAGCAGCCTGACACCATTACCACCACTCTTCCTAAGCCACAGAGGTGGGCTCAGAATCCTAGGGCCTGTGTCCACACCAAGAAAGGCTGTGTGCACCACAGCTGGGCCATGTGTTGCACACACCACACGCGCAATCCCCCACACACCTTCCTTCAGTATGGACAGAGCCCTGCAGCAGGGGAGCGATACAATTCGCTCTTATGCAGAGGGCCAGAGGCCTGTGGGGTTACAAGTGGAGGGGTAGAGATCTGAGCTCGCTCCTCCCTCTCCGTGGGTCCCTCTCCCCTTCCAACAGGATGGACCTCCCAACTAGGCAAGCTGTTCGTTCATTCATCCAAACAATGTCTGCTGAGAGGCAGTGCCTCAGCGTCCCCATTGGTAAAATGGAGAGAGTAACAGTATCTTGCTGGGTTGTAGGGATTACTAATAGAACCTGCATAGCATAGCCCCTGGCAAGAGGAAACACACTAATCACATGAGTGGCCACTGCACGGTCACTACTGTGACTAACTGCCTGGCCCTGGCGACTTGGAGATCCCTGCACTCCTAAGCCTTCCAATCTGTGACATTCCGGGCTCCTGGATGGCCAGCCAGTCATCAGCATCTGCATCGTAAAGCACCACCTGCCCCAGGGTACATGGGTTTACCCAGCATTAATCACCCCACACTGGTAGACTCTGCTCTAGAAGGCGAACCCACCTCTCTCTTTAACTCCTATGCTGTCTTATGATGTCCACCCCATAAAAATCACACAGACCCCCGGAATGTGCCTGGCTGCTCTGGCCTGTCCCTTTGCTCACTGTTCCCTTTGCCCATTCCCACCTCCAACCTGCTACCCTCATCTCCATCAGTCTCCATCCTACCTCTCCATCCAGATACCTGTCTCCTAAAAAGAAGTCCTTCCTGAAACTACCCACCCCTATGATGGTGTCTCTTCCTCCGTCCAAACACAGGACAAGACATAAACCTCTCTAAGCAATGTGCTTTGTTCTACGGTGCATCATAATTGTAATACCCCCATCTAACTATGAGTCCCTTGAGAGGGAAGAGTGTGTCTGACTTTCCAAGTGCCATGCCTGAGAGCACTCACTATGCAAGCACAGCGCCCCAGAACACTCACTTTGCACAAATAATATCTGGTGTTCAAGTTATACACCTAATGCTTACTCTTTACGAATAGTTGGCATCCAATTTCCCACATCAGTTCCCTTAACTTTTTTGACAAAATCACAAAGGAATGTTCACCAACCTTGGCAAACACTAAATTGAGAAGCTCACTTATTTCTACTTAGGATGTTTCTGCAGGAGGCTGAAATAGTTCCGTGTGCATCCAACAGGTGCATATACATTGACGGACCCACACAGACATGGGGTCAGACCTGGCTTTGACACTAAACTCTACTTCCTTCCAGCACTCTTTATCTGAGACTCCATGAGAGCATCTGTAAAATGGGAATAAAAACCTACCCCGCAGGACTATTGTGAAAGTAAAACGAGCACTATGCCTGGCACACAGTAGGGATACAATAAACATCGCTGCCAACCAAGTACATTAGGTCCATCTCTTACAACAGATTTGCTTACCCTACTTTATCCCCCACCAGAGAAGACTGCAAGCTTTGCCGACCTGCCACCAACCTCAAACCCAGGAACCAGATGAGACCACGGTCATATGAATTTCCTTTCTAGGAAAGCCCCTCTGCTCTTGGTACCCTGGAGACCTCAAGGTCTACTGCTGCATCCCAGGGATCCTAGGGGGGGAGTAGTCATCGCTTCCATGCTCTCCTCTTCCTCCTGGACACACATGTAAACCATGTTCCCCAGTCTTCCCCTACACTCTGTGTGGCCGCGTGTCTGAGTTCTGACCAACCAAGCGGCCAGACCTACAAACGGGTTGACTGTGGTGCTCACTCTCCCCATCCCCGCAACAATGAAGGACCTAGGGGAGGGCAGAACCATTTCACAAGAAAAAGAGGGGGCAGAACCCTCGGGAGACCCCTGCAGGACTACAAGAACTGGGCTGCACGAAGCCACCCAGATGCCAGGGCTGCATGTTACGGCAGCTAGCCTGCCTGGCGAACACACAGCCCCTTCCATACCTGTGGCTCCCCTTCCCTGCGGAGCCTCACACCGATGTGTGTGGTGGTAAACAGGGTCACCTAGTCCACACAGGCAGCCAACATGGGAGGGAGGACAGCCAGGCCTGGGTCTGCTCAGAAGACTGTGTGCTCCAATTTTCAGATATTCTGGACCTCTAAGGAAGCTGGCACTGGCCCATGACACCCAGAGAAGCTAGTAGAAGTCCCGGTGTGATCTTCCCTCTCCAAATAACCCCACCTGAGCTTGATGCAGCCAGCCCAGCCCAAGGGAAGCACCCAGATGCCTGATTCCATATACTCAATTCCTATATCCACCCAGGGACCGGATGATCCGGAGCACGTGCTTCCCTCCAAAGAGAGTTTGCCCAGTGCAATCAGTTCAGTTGCTCTGTCCACCCTACCATTTCTGACAGTAGCTTGAAAGCAGCAGAGCCATGAACAAAGGATGCCATGGGAAGGCGGGAGTCTGGGTTTGAATCCCAGGAGGGCTGCTCAGCCAGCTGCCAGGGTCTCTGAGCCACACACTTCCCCTCACCCCTTCCCAGCTGGCAAAACCAGAGGTGAATCAGACCACTAGTGTGTTCTAGATCCTAGGATCCTTACAGTGTAGTTAAGGACGAAGGGAGTTGGGTTTTAAAAGTTCTGCTGGGCTTTGTCATTTAAGAGTCTCTTAAAGCACTGCTACAGGGCTATTCTTCACTATTTATTGGGAGGTAGCCAGGTTTGCAAAAAAAAAAAAAAAAAAAAAAAAAAAAAAAAAACAAAAGAAAACACAGACAACAGAAGCGATAGAATGGAAGCTTTACAGGGCAAGGAGCTGCCTGTGTGCCCGGCACCTCGCACATTCTACATACTCATTAATGTTTTAAACAGATAATAACAGCTCCTGAGAGCAGAGGGAAGGAAACTGATCATCACAGAGCATGTACCAGGTGCAAGCCACTTTACTGGGTGGTTTCTAAGTACCATCTCCTGCCTCAGGGCCTTTGTAATTGCTGTTCCCTCTACCTGGAATGCTCTTCCCCATAGAAGTCCTATCACCCCCTTCCCTGACCACTATGTACAAAGCAGCCCACCACTCGCCCCACCCTGCTTGCTTTTCTCCACAATCCCAGTCATCGGATTTTATAATTACTTGCTCTTAACTTAGTTGTCTGTCTGTCACCCACTCCCACCAACACAGGCTCCACGAGGGCAGGCTCTTGTTTTCTTCTGAGTGCCTAGAACGGTGACACTTATCTGCTGAATGAAGGCATGAAAACACCGCCAGGCCTCACCTCACTTACCCTGACATCAATGCTAAGAGGAAGTCCCTCTGATCCTCACTTTACAGATAAGGACACAGGCTAGGGGGCCTGCCCAAGGTCACCACCTGGGACGTTGCAGAAGTAGGATTTAAGCTCCCCTGTCCGATTTCAAAGTCCAGGTCCTCACTCCCCTACTCCACTGGGTCTGCCATGTTCTCTTCCTGTGACCTCACTGCACACCCAAATGCCAGGGCGAGTGCTGTGCACATGGGAGGGGTAAGGAAATGGCTACTGAAGTCAGGAACCAATTTCAGCACCAGAAATATTTTCTCTGCCATCTCCTTTGCCTCAATACACACAGCAAACACCTCCCCCACACGCACGTCTCATCACCCTTCGGTTAGGGCTCTGCTGATGTAAGCGAAGCTTCCTTTCAAAATGCGCACAATCTCCCTCGGTGCCTGTTGAATACACTGGGTGGTTCATCACCAGAGCCAGGAGCAAGGAAGAGAAATTCTCACTTCCTCTCTTTCTCCACCATGGGGCTGGGTGGCCTGGCTTCCATCCTGGGGAAAGCAGGAAGTCGGGGAACAAAAAGCGATGCCCTCAGGTGGAACTGCCCAGATCCTTGTCCTGCGGGTGGAGGTCAGCACGCGTCTTTGTTGGAGACCCCTGGTCACCTGTGTTCCTTCAGCTCTGGGGAAGACCAAGTGGCCAGAGCCTCTGAGGGGGATCCCTGGTTGGTGACCTTTAGCCACACCAAAGCATGACTCCAGGTAGCAGTAACTCCAGGCAACACTGCCGTTCCCTCTTCAAAAAGAGGCTCGGCTCCCCCATCCCAAAGAAGTAAGCAAAGGAAAATCCAA
Organism: Rhinopithecus bieti; assembly: GCF_001698545.2. NCBI lineage: Eukaryota > Metazoa > Chordata > Mammalia > Primates > Cercopithecidae > Rhinopithecus > Rhinopithecus bieti. Next base: position 594,606 of record NW_016809016.1, read on the forward strand.
ACTATCAAAATAGAGACAACTCAATTGAGTAAAAATAGAAAATGTTTTCTTTGAAGGAAATTCTTTGAAGGTATTAGTCCGTGTTCATGCTGCTGATAAAGACATACCTGAGACTGGGCAATTTACAAAAGAAAGAGGTTTAATGGACTCACAGTTCCACATGGCTGGGAAGATCTCACAACCACGGTGGAAGGTGAAAGGCACGTCTTACATGGTAGCAGACAAGAAGAGAATGAGAGAGCTAGGCAAAAGGGGTTTCCGCGTATAAAACCATCAGATCTCATGAGACTTATTCACTACCATGAGAAAAGTATGGGGGAAAGCGCCCCCATGAGTCAATTATCTCCCACTAGGTCCCTCACACAACACAAGGGAATTATGGGAGCTATGACTCAAGATGAGATTTAAGTGGGAACACATCCAAACCATATCAAAGAGGCTGAGACTAACCTCAATGACCATCAATAGGTGAGGGTCAACCTACATTATTGTGATACACTTCTATGACAGAACACTATGCAGCAGTGAAAAAGAATAAGGCAGCTGCACACGCATGGAGGGTCTCCAAAATATTCTGTCCAGTGAAGAACCATGGTGGACAGTTAGCTGTGTGTGTGCATGTCCAGATACACAAGAAACGAGCAGCAGCGTTTGCCTCCAAGGAGGGCCACTAGGGGCTGTGTGGGCATCAAGTAAGGGAAGCTTCATTTTTCATTACATGCCTTGTTATACTAATCAAATCTACCTGATGCATATACGAGTATTTCAATTTTTGTAATTTATCTTAAGAAACTAGACTATGCCCCCAAGGAATTTTTCTTAAACTGCTTACAACAATTTCATTGCCTTCCTACCTATGAGACCTGCTAAATACCCCTAACTTTCCCCAGTGCACTATTCATCTCAGGGAACTCCCTGGAGGCCACCCATTTTTTAGGTAACAATACTTCCTTCCATTTGTGCAGAAGTCATGAAGTTCTTTCAGGGCAATTAGCAAAACAAGAGTTGGAATCCTGGTCACTGCATGCTGACTATACTAGTAGGTGCTTATCTATCCTCTCCAATCCTTACAGCAACCCTAGACATGAGGTGCTCCTCCCTAAGGATGGAGAAAAAACAAGGCCCAGCAAGGGAAAGCAAAGTGCCAAAAGTTACACAGCCAGGAAACTACACCCTCCAAATCCAGACCCAGCACCATGAGACCGCAAAACCCAAATCTGTTCTGTCCCATAGCAGAGATGCCCCACGTCAGGCTGCCTCACTTAATCTCATATATTCCTTCAATCAAAGGTATATGCTGACCCCCTGCAATGTCCACAACAACAAAACACCAATTGGGTACCCTCAAGACAAGTCAGTACTGGCTGGCGGCAGTTGAGGCGCCCTGGGACAGCTTTGCCTTCTACCAGGTCCCCCTGAGCCCTGCCCACGACAATACCCCAGAAGTGCCCTCTCTCACTGCCCGGTGAGACACTAAGGAGCAGGCAGGGCCGTGACACCAGTCAACCTGTGGGACAAGCAGCCCAAGCCAGCAGCAACTGCCACCTCTGTCACCCACTTGCAGGAAAGCTCAGCCACACGCAGTGAAAGTCCTTCTACCTGGACTGGCATGATGTTGCCATGGCCATAACAGGCATCTCAGATTGCACCAGGCAAATGCCAGCATCAAAACTTACTCCTTCCTTGGCTGGGCATGGTGGCTCACACCTGTAATCCCAGCATTTTGGGAGGCTGAGGCGGGCGGATTACAAGGTCAGGAGATCGAGACCATCCTGGCCAACACGGTGAAACGCCGTCCCTACTAAAAATATAAAAAATTAGCTGGGCATGGTGGCAGACGCCTGTAGTCCCAGCTACTCGGGAGGCTGAGGCAGGAGAATGGCGTGAACCCAGGAGGCGGAGCTTGTAGTGAGCCGAGATTGCACTCCAGCCTGGGCGAAAGAGCGAGACTCCGTCTCAAAAAAATAAAAAATAAAACTTACTCCTCCTTAAAATGCACTTACTTATTACAGCCTGGGGAAGGCAGACCATGTTTAAAGTTTAGAGAGAATTTTGACTTTTTCTCCTCTCTGTCTCAGCCCCTTCCCTCCACCACCTCCAATCAGACAAGTTGTCTAGGAAACAATTTTGATACACTCCAAAATCCTCCTATGACAAATGGCATGGAAAGGGGGAAAAAAATTCTCTGTGTTTACTGCCACGAGAAACATCAAATAAATTAAAGGCAGGCTAGGCACAAGGTGGGGAGCGGGGTATGTGACAAAAGTGAAAAAGCAATTAGCATGCGTGCATGTGGACACAGATGAGTTCTCGTGGGATCTGTGACCACCCTGGAGGACACAGATTTTAATTCTCAAGTAAAAACCAAGCCATGTGGATGTGTAACTCTTAGCTCAGCAAGTGACACACAGTAGGTGTGCAGCAAGCCTGTGCTAAACAAAGTCCGAGTTCAGACAACAACTGCTCCCCACCAAGAAAACACCAGACTAAAAAAACCACTGAGAATTAAGGTGGCTTCTCCTTTCCCATCCATAACGAGATGCCCAGAAACAGTGCAATCAAACAGCAGTGGTGAAAATTTAAAAACAAGCCACTGATGAATTACGGCTTGAGAATAAAGAACACTACCATCACCTGTGCCCCGACCCCTGAATAAAGGACTTTCTGACTGGATCCACCATTCTGAAATACCGTGTGCCACAATGTCTTAAAAGTAAGATGAAATAAAAGGTAGGCAGCTTATTTGTACTTCTTTGGTGCAGAAGAAACAAAGCCTACAGACAAAGCCCTCTGCCCATGGACAAACATGTCTAGCAGGTGATCAAATTCAACCCAGAGACGAGAACAGCAAAATGGATTCTGGTCCTGCTGAACCCGGCTGCTTATGCAGAACCCCTGGCTGCCCTGGCTGTCATTTACAACCAACACAACCATCACCAGCCATAAAGAGCCAGTGAGGCCCAGGGACTGGGAAGTCTGGGTACAAAGAGGGTACAGGGCACCACATTCAGGCTACAGTCTGGGCAGACAGGCCCTTCCCCACAAAGGTGCAGTCCTGGGTCCCCCAGGGAGGGGGCCCTGGCCTCCCCATCTCCCCTCCCAAGTCAGCTGTTGCCTGTCTGCTTCCTCCTTTGTTTACGAGCATTTCGGATCCAAAGTCTCCAAGCACAGGGTGCATCAGACCTGGCGGCTGTCACAAGCCACATTAGGCACGCTGTTGGCTCTGTAAGGATTTAATTAGTAACTGGCCCAGAAGACCAGGGCAGGGCAAGCTCCGACCTGATCCCACAGGAGGCAAAGTTTACAGGCAGGCCAGGTGGGTGAGGCTGCTGGCTCCTCTGGTAAGACAACCTGGAGGGCTATCAGGTCCCTTGGACCCCAGACTAAAAGGTGTCCCTAGCTGGTGTCACCCAGCAGGTGGGACTGGGAGCCCCAGTACGCCTGCATCCCAGCCTGATGCAGATGTGCTCCTGGAAGCCTGGTCTTAAATCTCTCACGATTCAGTTAATTGGATCAACGGAGACAGACTGCAGAAGGTTTGGGCAAAAAAGAGTATTTGGTTTGTTTACTGGTTTGAATCCGTATCAATCACTCTGGGTGTTGTTCCTGAAGCCCATACAATTAACCAGATATTTACCAGATGATTCTGAGTTGGGCTGTGTACACGGCTTAAAATATGGATGATTGATATTTCAAGGAAGGATATGACTCTATAGGAAACATACTTGGCATATCAGGAGCTCAGGGCTGGGCATGGGGCTGCTGCAAAGCCACAGGACTGCAAAGGGTTTCTGTTATAGGGAACTGCACTCAAATTCACCTTTGTTTCATTTGGGCTCATATTTCTCAATAGAGTGCTTAGGCTGCACTATAAAACGCAGACGGATTACATAATGTCCAGGCCTCAGGGAAACCCCACAGGGGCTCCTCGGCTTCCCCGACAGCCTGGACACCAACCAGGTGTCTCATGATGGGACAAGAGCCCTGGTGGCAGTCCCAACCTCACCTCTGCCCCAGAGGCCAGCCCTCCAGCCAGGCCCGCCCTCACAGCCCCACCTCCAGGCTCATAGGCCCTGAGGCAAGGCTCCCTGGAGCCCCCCAGAGGGCAAGGGCAAGACTTAAGGACACCCCCTGCCTGCAGTGCTTGGTGACGGAAAGGGGATTTTGCCAGCCCATCGGACACTTCCTTATAGTTCTTCTTGCCACATTTCCTAACACCAGAGCATGGCTCTGCCAAGAGGGGAATCTCGCTCCATGGATAAGCCTCAGTTCCCAGTACTAGACAGGTGTTCTCCAGAGAGGCCCAAGCTACCGGCGGTGCCACCCACCTGGGCTGGCCAAGGTGAGCAAGGGGCCTCTGGCTATTCAGGTCTTTCTTCCTTCCCTCCCTCTCTCAGACAGACCTCTTGAGCAATTGGAGGTAAGTGGGGAGCCATCAGCCTCGAGAGCTGGCTTCCTGTAAACTGAGGGCTGCAGCAGTGGGACACTTGCTCCTGGCTTCTCCCACGGGGAGAAGGGGCTCCACCTGGCCTTCCCATGGCAGGTCACTGTCCCTTCTAACCATTTTCCTACCCCCCACCACCACTCCCCTTCATTTCATGGAGTGTAAGAGGGAAAAAAAAAAAAAAGGCCAATAAAGTACCCCTGAGCCAGGTGAAAATTCTGAAGCCAGATCTGGGTCTCCAGATCCCAGGCAGGGGGCACCGCGGTCACCAGTTCCTCTCCACATCAGAAACACTCTGTACTGGCAAATTTTCAGAGGCTCTCTCCCCCTCCATCCATTGGAAAGCCAAATGCTGCGGCCTGTGGCGCGGGACGGGCTTGAGAACATGCACCAGCCTGACCGGGGACTGGGCCGCCTCCCCGCGACCAGCAATCCTCCCTGAGAAAGAAGTCTTTGCAGATATTGCACCAATGTGCCCACAGGAAAGAGAAAATAGGTGCTCTAAGCATGTCGGACCCCAAATTCAGAATAAAAGTCCTCAAGCACTGCAATGCTCTGGGGTGGGGGGTGGGGGACTGGTTCAAGGAGTAGGATTCTTCAGCTAACTTTTCCCCTCTCCCCATTCCTTGGGGAATGTGTCATGGCCTGTGACACACCGCCAAGGGAACATGGATGCCAAGGAAATGTCTACACACGCTACACGTTTGTGACATGCCATGTAAGCGACACCCTGTTTCCTGGCTGGGTTTTCTTGGCACAGGTGTGGGCAGGCAGTGGATTCGGCCCCCTCCCACTGTGCTTAGTAAACAGGATCACGGTGGCCCCAGGGAGGAGTGTGCATTCTGGAGAAGACAAGCCACCCCTCCAAGGAGGATGGGACCCCCACGGCAAGGCTCAGGCCCCAGCCGATATTTGAAACTGTCCTTGTTTCAAAACACAAAGCATCCTGTTCAAGCTCCTACCCGCCACCCCCAGTCTCCCCTCGACCCCACCACAGCTGTCTTTCTCCACGTACCGAGGCCACCATTTGCAGATCTGATTTCAGAAACAGATCAATGGATTTTCCTCTCCGACTCATCCAGCTGACCCAGTCCTAGCCATGTATTTAAAAACAATAACAAAATTAAACCTCCAACAACAAAACACACACGTATATACACACTCTACAGACAATGCCGGACCAAGCAGCTTCCAGGCTAGAACTCGATCACCGCTGGGTCCTGAGATATTCCAGGACCACTGCCCCCTCCCCCTCCACTTCCAACCTCTCAATGTACGAATGAGATTTTCAGAAAGGGAAGCACCCCGTTCTGCCTGCCAGCCCTGGCAGGAAAGAGAATAAAGGACGGGTAAACCAAACAGAGGAACTGGCTTCTGGAAATTCTTTGGGTTTAGGGGTTTGGAGGTTTTGTTGTGTTGGTTTTTTTTTTATTTTGAGGGGTGGTATTTTGTTTTCCCCTCCCCCACCCCTCAGATCCAGATGGGCCAGGGGCTTCCAGAGAGAGAACCCCCACCACCATCAGGGCCCAGCGTCGGGTCCATCCTCGAGTCCCAACCACCAGAAACACAAGAGCTGGGGGCAGAAGGTCCCCGGGCACCCAGTCTGGCGGTGGGCCGAGTCTCCAGAATTTTAAGGGTCTCTCTCGAGCCCGGTCGGCTGGTCTGGGCTTCAGACTCCAAAATTGAGCCCCGCGAGCAGGCCAGGAGCGGGAAGCCCTGGTTCTCCCCGTTCCCCCGGCAGCCCCCACCGCCCCCCAGGCCCTGGGCTCCAGGTGCAGCGCCAGGGGGCAGCCAGGGAGGGCGCATCTCGGGCCCCGAGGGGAGACTAGGGTGCAGCCGCGCAGAGCCACTCACCGTGGCGGACGCCAGGCTGTTGTCGGCCAGCGTTAGGTGGTGCGGCTCCCAGCGCCTCAGGAATTTCGAGGTGAGGATCTTGCTGAGAAAGGTCCGCGGGTGCCGGATGACACAGACCTGAATGTCGCCCTCCTGCAGCAGTTTGTACCTCATCCCGTTGCAAAGCAGAAGAGCCCGGCGGCAGGGCACTGCGCCCATCTTCGTGCCCTCGGGGGCCGACACGTCGCCCCCCAGCAGCGGCTTGGTCTCCTCGATCTGCCGGGGGTCGCCGCCGCCGCCCGAACTGCTGGTCACATCCATGGCCGCGCCGGGGAGGGGCTGGGGCGGGGACGGGGAGAGGGGGCTGTTCTGCGGCTGGCTGCGGGCGCGCGAGCCCCCGGATCCGCGGCCCGCACCCCCCCACCCCCGGGAAGGTGGGGGGGTGTGGGACTGGGGGCGCCCGCAGCGGAGGGGGCGCTTGCCCGCGGGGGGCGGCGCGTGCGCGCGGGCTGAGGCCGCCTCGGGCGCTTCCCGCGGGGCTCCGGGCTTCCCTCCAGCTCGAGTCGGTGCATGCTCGCGGCGGCTGACCCGGGCTCCGGCGGCGGCGGGGAGGGGCGGGGGAGGCTGAGGGCGGGCCGGGCCAAAGGCGCGGAGGGCGGCCGCCGGGTGGGGGCGGGCGTGTCTCGGGGCCCCGCCGCCGCCGCGCGCGTGTGTACGGAGCCGTGTGTCCGCGCGAGGCGGTCCGCGGCGAGAGGGCCGCGGGCGGGCGGCCGCGCCTGGCTCGCGGAGCCGGGGCGCCCGCGCGATTGGGTCCCCGCGGGTCATGTGCCCGCCCCTCTGACGTCAATGCGGCAACGGCGGCGGCTTCGGCCCTCGCGGGCGGAGTCCGCGGTCCGGGCGGGGTCGCGGCCACGACGGGAGGCGCGGCCGACGGGAGGGCAGCCCTGGGGAGGGGGCTGGGGCGGGCGTAACTCCGCAGGGCCCCTGCCGCCCCGCCCCCGGAATGTGGGGAGGGGGCGGGGCGCGTGACGTCACGCCAGCCGCGCCCCCGCGCGCTCTCCGGGCGGGAGCCAGCCCGCCGCCCGGAGAGAGAGGCCCGCGTCCCGCCCACCCCGCCGCCCCCGGCCGGAACTCGGACGGGAAATGAAGAATAGCCAGGGCGGGGCTGGGTGGAGGGACCGGGACTGGAACCCTCGACCGCTGACGCCCCCTCCGCGGTCCAGGCTGCCCAGCGGGCTGGCCAGATGGAGCCGTGGGACGCGGACGCCTCCCCGACTGAAAGTGTCCCCGCGGTGATCATGAGCCCACCCTGCCCTGTCTCTCACTGCGGGACCCGGCAGGCCTCGAACTCCTGGCCTTTGACGTCTGCTGGCTTTGGCCTTGGGGGTTCTCAAACCTTCTGGGGAAAGGGGACGGGCCCCATCCATCTTTTCTTCTGCTCCTGGAGACAGAGCCTCTTCTAGGAACCCAGTTAAAGCCCCCACTACCTACACAGCCACCCCTCTTGTGCCCACCCCAGCAGCTCCCCCTACTTTACCTTCCCTGGGACCCCACCTGGTCATTTTATCTGAGTTCACAGGCCCAGCACCAGCCCACGAGAGAACCATATTCCATTCTCTTGTGACCCGGGGTATCAGGAACTGCAGCCTGGATGCAAAAAGCTTCCTTTCTGCCATCACAAGCAGCCGGCACCTAAGACCACCTAGCAAATGCTCAGCTCCTCAGCCAGGTTTTCTTACCTCCACGTGCTCCTGCAGCTAATAACGTTAAAACCCCAGATTTTTGCCTTTTTAAGTGAAGGTGCCTCTGTAGTGAACACATGAATGTGTGCAGCGTGTTGAACTGCGTCGTGAACACTGCGGAATATCCACAGCATCTGTGCCGTTGGTGGAAATTATTCACACCCCCTCTCCCAAGAACAGGCAGCGTGAAGGTGCTGCCCAGAGGACCCTCTCCCCGAGCCTGGCCAGGGTTTCAGGCAGGGGGTGAAAGGCAGGTCCCAGGCTGCATCCCTCATCAAAGAAGACTCACATCCAGCCTGCCCAGGAGATGCCTCCTGGGGGAGGCACAATTAGATTAGAAATTTAGAAATTCATTAACTCCCCACAATTTGCTGTCATTTCCTTCAAGTTTTGAGCTTGAACAACCTTGAGAAAACCACCACGCATGAAGGGGCAAGACCTAGATATGTAGGTGTTGGGGGGTGGTTGTGGCCAAGAAACCCCCCAGTCCATTAAGGGGGTGGGAATAGATCCTTCGTTCAAATTTTTTTTAATTGAACTCCTGCTGTATGCTGGTCACAGGCCAGGCACTAGGGTATTAATAGTAGTGACTATAATAACCACAGTGGCCAGAGACTTCCTATGTGCTAAGAATTTTGTATGCACACATCATTTTCTTCTCACACCCTATGACGTAGGTGCTGTCCTCATCCTCAACCACAAAGCAGAGAGGTCAGAGTCCAGAACAATAACAGACATTGTGCTTGGTGCTCCAGGAACAGAAAGGGCGATGTCTAACCCAGTGTGGGGGACCAGGGTACTCTAAGAGTTCTTCAGGAATCAAGAAGGGGACAGGTGCTCGAGGAAGAGGGAATGGCTCCTACCAAGGGAAAGAGATGAGAGGATGCTCAGCTTATTCAGGAAACTGAACTCACTTGCCATGGAGTGCACGGTCCCTGGAGGGGGTGGAGCAGAGATGTAGGCGGTGAGCAAGCAGCGCCCTGAAATACAAACTGAGGGACTAGAGCAGTGGCGAGACGCCACATGGGCCATGCAAAGGAGTGACTTGTACATGGCATCTTCAAAAGGCTGCAGTGTGGCACAGATGAGCGTTGCAGAGGAGAAACCTAGAGGCAAGGAGGCCAGTGAGGACACTTTCATCCCCGCCTCCCCCCACAGAAGGAAGCAATAAGGGCTAGCACAAAGTCACGGGGTGGAGTGGCCCAGTGGCAGGCAAAGCAGTTGCTGTCCACTTCGGGGACATCCGTGGACATGCCCCTACCCATACAGGGCATAAAACTCCAGTAGAAGGAGGAGATTTAGCAGGATGCAAATCCCTGATATATTCCAGGACCTTTCCAGACATCCTCAATGCAGTGCAGTAGAGTGGTTGATTTGTAAACATTAAGTAGGACATACCGTGATAATGACCGGTACCCAAACACCAGATACTATGCTGGAGGCCTTATATATTTGTTCTCATTTATTCCTCCTCACCAACCTAGGAAGTAGGAACGATTACCATCCCCATCTTAAGAGTGAGGAAGTTGAGGCTCAGACAGGGTCAGACAACAATGAGGATCCAGCTGAGGTTTGAACCTCAGATTCTGTTTGACCTCAAGTTCCATGCGCTTCCCACTCCTCTGGGAATTTAGGAAGCCATTACAAATGTCTATCGTTGTAATGTTGTCCTGAGCAGGCATTCAGGAAAAAAGTATTGAATTCAATCAATGTCATCTTTAAATAACAGTATTTCTTGAATATAGTTTCAAATCAGGGAAATGGAGCCCCCAAGACACTGCAAAGAAAGTTCCTAAGGGCAGAAGCCAGAATCGCCTGTCTGGCAACAGCACTAGCTCAGTGCCTGGACAAAGCTGGGGTGCAGCAAATACACAGTGACTGACTGTCAAAAACATACTCCTTGGTGCTTAGCAAAGGTCCAGCCACAGGATCAGGTCAGTAAGTTGCGGGGGATGAGATGGGATGGCATTAGTACTCAGTCTGTGACAGTGTGGCAGTCGAGTCCACAGCCTCCTAGACTGGGACTTGGGTAACTCATTGCAGAGCCCCTCCACCTTCCAGTATCCCAGGTTCCCAACCTAGAAAGGAATCTTAATCCAGCCGTCAGACTCCATCAGAGCCCCAAACCTGGAGCTCCCCAAATTATAGGAGACACAAGTCCATCGAGCTCCTGTGGATGGACCATGTCCCCGAGTCATGCTCAATACCCTGGAACTCCAGACCCTGCAAAGAATGGTCCGAGCCCCTAAGAGTCTCGCCTTCTAACGCTGAACTTGAGAAGCTTACAGAGTAGCAGGAAGGGCACGGCAGTTCATGCACCCTTCACTCCCCTTGGGCTCTCGCGGGCTCGTTCACTAACCAAAGGCCAGTTCACCAGACAAACCTGTCATTTTCTGCATTCTTTGCTGGCGGTGTCTCCTTGTTTGAGTCAGTTCCAAAGGATGACGTCTGCCCTCACCTGAACTACCACTTTCGTTCAACAGCCCACTGTGGGGTCACGCCGGGCCACACTGGTGGAGGACTCACTTGGTCAAGCTCCGTGCTGGGAGCTGGGATGCCATACTGAACAGGCAATAAAGTGCCTTCGTGGGCACAGTCTCAACTCCAGTTCTCTGAGGTGTCCCCTGTAGCCAACTCAGAAGGGAAAGACACACCTGTTACCCAGGCTGCCATTAAGGAATTTGATGAGGTGGCAAAGTCCCTGTTGGGAAGGAGAGCAACGGAGCTGAGGTGCAGCCTAGGAGAGGTGGAGCTGAGGCGCCTTCCAGCAGCTGCACCAGTAAGTGGATGTTCCCCTGCTCCCATGAGGGCAGCATTTTATGTGCTATGGATCTGTAGTACCCAACAAGGCCCCCGGCCCTCAAATAGGTGCTAATAGGTGCTAATAAACAGGTGTTTAATGGAATCAAATAAAAAGAAAGAATGAATGAAGCAGGGCAAAGTAAATGCAACATGATTATCTGTTGAATGGCTGGATCTAGCTGCAATGCCAATGTCCTCACCCCTTAGCTACATGACCCTGCTTCATTCATTCTTTCTTTCTTTTATTTGATTCCGTTAAACACCTGGTTTATTAGCACCTATTTGAGGGCCGGGGACGGTGTTGGATACTATAGATCCATTGCACATAAAACGCTGCCCTCATGGGACCTCAGCAACTATTGTCCTGGAGGGTCAGCAACTATAGTCAAGAGGCCAGATTCAGCCCATGGACTCCAAAGCCTAAAATATTCACTCTCTGGCCCCTTTTCAGAAAAAGTTTGGCAACCCCTACAATAAACATAAATAACTTCAAGAAGAGAGATACCGGCAAAATGTACTGAAATAATTAGGAAATGATGGGTTTTATTACCTTTTAAAACATATTATTCATTTAATTGTAACTTTACATAACTTAATCTTTTTTTTTTTTTAACTGGCTGTTTAACAACCAGTGGTCTCCAACGGAGATCCACTCCAGCCTCTGTACAGCTCTCTCTCTTTGCCCCACCCCACCATGAAATGGGGCACAAACCCCAGTGCACTGCACTGTACCCTCCAAGCGAGCAGGGTTCATTCTGGTTTTGCTCAACACTGTATCCAGTGTTGTGTTCAACAGTCAGCCTGCTGAAAAAAGAAAAGCCTGATCTATAAAGTTGGACAATTTCCCTGGTGCAGATACAACCACCATAGCCAATTATTATACAAGCTATCAACATGTGTCCTTTGACATGGAGTTAGGAAGATATGTACCCCACGGCAGAGTTTTCACCACGCAGATACAATACACCAGCAAGCGGCCCGATTCAGCCGATGGACTCCAAAGCCTAAAATATTCACTTTCTGGCCCCTTTACAGAAAAAGTCTGGCGACCCCTACAATCGACATAAATAACTTCAAGAAGCGAGATACCAGCAAAATGTAGTAAAATACTTAGGAAGTGATGAGTTGTATTACTTTTTAAGATATTATTTAATTGTAAGTTTACATAACTTAATTTTTTTTTTTCCCACTGGCTGTTTGGCAACCAGCTTGCAAAATTTCTGAAAAATTAACAATCAGCTATCATGAGCCATTACAGGCCGGCTTCAGGACACCGCTGCTTGTTTCTCCAGGGCATTGCACAAGGTAAATGCACCATGATTATCTGTTGAATGGCTGGATCTAGCTGAGATGCCAATGTCCTAACTCCCAAGCTACATTACCCTGCTTCATTCTTTATTTCTTTTCTTTGATTCCATTAAACACCTGTTTATTAACACTGATTTGAATGGCAGGGACTTTGCTGGGTACTACAGGTCCATCACATATATGATGCTGCCCTCATGGGAGCTCACAGTCATGTGGGAAAGCCAGACGCTCCCACAAAAAAAAATCACAACTGCCCCCCAAAAAAGTATGCCAAGAAAAAAACAAACTCTCTGCTCTTTCGCTTACCAGCTGTATGTGTCTTTGATTTATTTACTGTAAAGTGGAGTCGTCACAGTACCTTCCTCCCAGGTCGCAGAAATTCAATGAGATGATCAAGCCGAACCCAGAGTGAGCACTTGCAATAGTGTTAGCTATTTCACATCACCACCGTTATTTTAGAACCTGTGTTGTCATGACCCTTGCAATGGGCCCTCCATCTAGACCACTGTTCTGAGTCGTTCCCATTTGCCCAGCAAGTGGGTATAGACCCTCTAGACACAGCATCTCTGCAGGATTGGAAGCAGGGTTTCCAACTTGGGCCATATTCACATTTGGGATGGATGACACTTTGTGGCAGGCAGCTGTCCCGTGCTCTCTGAGATGTTCTGCAGCATCCCTGGCCTCCACCTGTTGGATGCTAGTAGCATCCGCAAGTCATAACAACCAAACATTTCTCTGAACCTTGCCAAATGTCACCTAGGAGGCAAAATCACCCCTGGTTTCAAGGAAGATGTTTACTTCTCCCTCTCAGCTGGCAGAGGATGCTGTGGTGTTAGCCACCTCCTCATCAGTCGTCCTGTGGGTCACAGTCTCGGGGAGATTCTATTGTCCACACTTGTACCCTGACACGTTCCTCCTCAGATGCCACTTACAGGGTCTAGTAGCAAACTCGTTCCCAGCCAACTTTATCAGACCGTCAAGGAACATAGGGCCCCATAGGATGCAATGAGATGCAACTTGTATTAAGTTATGGTTTTGGAGTCCGTTTAATGGCGTGAGGCTGCGTGTGTAATAAAATGTTAAGCACCAAAAGCAGGCAACAAAATTGTTCCTAAGCAGTCCCAATTTCGTAGCTACCCATGATGCTATTGCTTTTGGGGGATTCTTCGGAAGTTCCGTCTGAAAATTCTGTCTCAAAATTACATCAGCCAGGAAAGCATTCCGGAGTCTCATTTATAACAGGCATCAGGTACTAGCATAAGAGAACAGACACTCCGTACTGATGGCATTTAATGTGCTGATCAAATAATAAAATGTGCTCATTCTCCCGGTGTAAAAAGAGGAGTCGTGTTTTGTGAAGTTGGTGAACATTCTCCTCCCGCTTCTGGCTGATGTGAAGCCAGCCCATTCTCTAGCTCCAGCAGTGGGAAGGGAGGAGAGGGGAAGGTGATTCACATTCAGCCGCCTGTGATGCTGGGGAGCCGAATGATAGCTCCCCACCCTCTCTGCTTTTAGGAGACGAGGGAGGGCAACAAGGGAACATGAAGTGCCAGCCCCTCCCCCTTCCCTTCTCACTGTCACCAAATAATTAACTCTGGAGTTGCCGAGAAAGTACTACAGAGGACTCAGTGCTTTCCTAGAACTAATATTTCTTACAATCAATTGATTGCTTTTTCTACGTACACCAAAACAATAGTAGTTATCTCCGGAGAGATGGGATTATGGGCAACATGTTGTCTATTTATTTATTTAGAGACAGCGTCTCGCTTGTTGCCCAGGCTGGAGTGCAGTGACGTGACCTCAACTCACTGCAAGCTCCACCTCCCAGGTACAAGCAATTCTCCTGCCTCAGCCTCCGGAATAGCTGGGATTACAGACACTCGCCACCACACCCAGCTAGTTTTTGTATTTTTAGTAGAGATTAGGTTTCACCATGTTGACCAGACTGGTCTCAAACTCTTGACCTCAAATGATCTACCCTGCCGGCCTCCCAAAGTGCTAGGATTACAGATGTAAGCCACTGTGCCCAGTCTCTTTTCCTTTTGAAATCAATGTTATTTTGGTTTGGTTTGGTTTCTTCTTTTTTTTTTTTTTTTTGAGACGGAGTCTTGCCGTCTCCCAGGCTGGAGTGCAGTGGCACGATCTCGGCTCACTGCAAGCTCTGCCTCCCGGGTTCACGCTATTCTCCTGCCTCAGCCTCCCAAGTAGCTGGGACTACAGGCACCCGCCACCATGCCCGGCTAATTTTTTGCATTTTTAGTAGAGACAGGGTTTCACCGTGTTAGCCAGCATGGTCTCATTCTCCCGACCTCGTGATCCGCCCGCCTCGGCCTCCCAAAGTGCTGGGATTACAGGCATGAGCCACCGCGCCCGGCATTGGGGGATTTTTTTGAGACAGTCTTGCTATGTTGCCCAGGCTGGTGATATAGCAAAACTCTTGTCTGCAGTGGTATGATCATGGCTCACTTCAGCCTCTACCTCCTGGGCCCAAGCAATCCTCCCACCTCAGACTACCAAGTAGCTGGGACCACAGGGGCACACCACCACACCTGGCTAATTTTTAATTTTTTATTTTGTGTTTTCGTAGAAACAGGGTCTCGATATGTTATTCTGGTTGGACCCAAACTCCTAGGCTCAAGCAATCCTCCCACCTCAGCCTCCCAAAGTGCTGAGATTATAGGTGTGAGCCTACCACACCCAGTCAAATCGATGTTTGGAGTATACTTTGCATGTAACAAACTGTACCCATTTTGCCAGGCACAGTGGCTCCTGCCTATAATCCTAGCACTTTGGGAGGCTGAGGCAGGAAGATTGCTTGAGTCCAGGAGTTCATGACCAGCCTGGGCAATGTAGTGAGACCCTGTCTCTACCAAAAAAAAAAAACAAAACAAAAAAACACACCTCTTTTAAAAGAACAGATTGACAAGTTTTTTTTTTTTTTTTTTTTGAGGCAGAGTCTCGCTCTGTCGCCGGGGCTGGAGTGCAGTGGCTGGATCTCAGCTCACTGCAAGCTCCGCCTCCCGGATTTACGCCATTCTCCTGCCTCAGCCTCCCAAGTAGCTGGGACTACAGGCGCCCGCCACCTCACCCGGCTAGTTTTGTATTTTAGTAGAGATGAGGTTTCACCGTGTTAGCCAGGATGGTCTCGATCTCCTGACCTCATGATCCGCCCGTCTCAGCCTCCCAAAGTGCTGGGATTACAGGCTTGAGCCACCGCGCCCGGCCCAGATTGACAAGTTTTGACACATATATACACACATGTGACCATCACCTCAATCAAGACATGAACCTGGAACTTTCCCACAGACTCAAAAAATGTCTTCCTGCTCCTTTGTAGTTGATCCCAGTCACCCACTGCCAGCCCCAGGCAATCCTCGACCTGCCCTCAGTCACTGTAAATAGTTTTACCCTTTATTGAATGTCACATACATAGATTCAAAAAGTATGCACTCCTTTTCTTCTGACCTCTTTGGCTCGGTAGAGAAGGATTTGAGATTTGTCCACATTGGTGCTTATATCGTTGTCTGTTCTGTTTTGTTGCTGACTAATATATCCATGACACAGATATCCCTCTTATGAGTAAGTTTTGCTTTCAATTCATTTTAATTTTTTTAATGCCATTTATTTTTTAAGGAAACTCACAGAGACTTTATGAAGAGTTCAAATGCCAGGCTGCCGTTGACTCGTGGACCTGGGGCATGGCTACACAGAATGGAAGGCCATGGGTCGTATTTTTAAAAATAAAAAGCACTGGGGGGCTGGGCACAGTGGCTCATGCCTATAATTCCAGCACTTTGGGAGGCCAAGGTGAGATGATCACTTGTGTCTAGGAGTTTGAGACCAGCCTGGGCAACATAGGAAGAACCCATCTCTACTAAAAAGAAAAATTAGCCAGGCGTGGTCGCACACGCCTGAAATCCCAGCTACTCAGGAGGCTGAGGTACAAGAATCACTGGAACCCAGGAGGCAGAGGTTGCAGTGAGCCAAGATTGCATCACTGCACTCCAGCCCAGGCGACAGAGCGAGAGCCTGTCTTAAAAAAAAAAAAAACAAGAACAGAAATCCACTGTGTTTTTCAGATTAATTACATCTGTCTCCCACACCAGTTTTAGCAGTGAGACTGCTCAAATTTACCAATTTAAATGTGATTGCCTTTCTTTCCTCTCCATCATCTCTGAGTCAGTTGCCAAGAACCAATGAAAAGAAGGAACTGGGCCAGGTGCGGTGGCTCAAGCCTGTAATCCCAGCACTTTGGGAGGCCGAGACGGGCGGATCACGAGGTCAGGAGATCGAGACCATCCTGGCTAACATGGTGAAACCCCATCTCTACTAAAAAATACAAAAAACTAGCCGGGCGAGGTGGCGGGCGCATGTAGTCCCAGCTACTCGGGAGGCTGAGGCAGGAGAATGGCGGGAACCCAGGAGGCGGAGCTTGCAGTGAGCTGAGATCCGGCCACTGCACTCCTGTGTGGGCGACAGAGCGAGACTCCGTCTCAAAGAAAAAAAAAAAAAAGAAAAGAAAAGAAAAGAAGGAACTGGTTTACACTTCTGGAGCAGGTACTGATCTTCCAAAACTCACCCACACCCCCATTTGCATGGGTCAGTCTAGACAATCCTCACATCGGGATGGGTGATGATATCACCCCATTTTGCAGATTAGGAAGCTGAGGCAAGGTCAAGGGTTCAGCTAAAACCCCACAGCAAGAGCCGGGGGCTGCGGGGTGCCGGAAACTCCAACCAGGGACTCCAGGTAGAAAAGCAAAGACATCAAGAGGGCAGACCATAGATTTGAAACCCAGGATTCCATTGTCTGCAGCTGGGTTCCGCCAACCACATACCTTAATCTCTCTGAACCTCAGACTCCTACCTGGGAAGTAGAGATTGAATTGTGATACAACTGAGCTAAGTAGATAATGCATGAAGGTGCTCAGGACAAGATGCAGGAAGAAGTCAGTTCTCAATATAATAGTAGCCATTCTCAGCCGTTAGTCTCCTTTCTTGAACTATAGCGTGAAGTCGGAACTGACTCCAGCCTGCCTGGGCTGAGGAAAAAGGAGTGGATATTTTCTTGTAGTTCCAGGGAGTAGAGCCTCACAGTTGCAATGAAGCGAGGAGAAGGCAGGCCAAAGCCTCCAGACGTCTCTGTTGCAATAGTAACTAATCAGAGTGAATTAAACCAAGAATAGACATGGGTTGTTAGGAGTCAAGGCACCTCCCAGGGCCCCAGTGGTGTGAAGGTAGCCAGACCCAAAAGGGGCCAAAGATCCAAGGACCCACGGACCTTCTCTGTACTTCATGTTTCTGCTTATCTCTAGGTTAGGCTGGCTTTATTTGCTATGTTACTTTTGCATGACAGGAGGCGGCCATGGGAGAAGGCATCCCAGATTGAACTAGGATCTGTTCAGTCCAGTTCTGAGGGAAGGACTTGGCTTGGGCCAGCTACCCACCTCAGCCAGTATCTGAGCTAACTTGGGCAAATGTGGTTGCTGGTGATCAACCCCTACAGGTGAAAACGACAGTCAAGTGGGTCATTGTGAACTGGGCAGGGCATTTCTTCCTTTTATTAATAAAAATAATGGCCGGGTGGCCGGGCGCAGTGCCTCACACCTGTAATTCCCAGCACTTTGGGAGGCCGAGGCAGATGGATCACGAGGTCAGGAGATCGAGACCATCCTGGCTAACACGATGAAACCCCGTCTCTACTAAAAACAGAAAAAATTAGCCAGGCGTGGTGGTAGGTGCTGTAGTTCCAGCTACTTGGGAGGCTGAGTCAGGAAAATGGCGTGAACCCAGGGGGCAGAGCTTGCAGTGAGCGGAGATCGCACCACTGCACTCCAGCCTGGGCGACAGAATGAGACTCTGTCTCAAAAATAAAATAAAATAAAATAAATGGCCGGGCGCGGTGGCTCAAGCCTGTAATCCCAGCACTTTGGGAGGCCGAGACGGGCGGATCACAAGGTCAGGAGATCGAGACCAT
>NW_016809016.1:613420-625989 GCF_001698545.2 Rhinopithecus bieti
AATAATAATAATAATAATAACAATGACCAGGCATGGTGGCTCACATCTGTAATCCCAGCACTTTGGGAGGCTGAGGTGGGTGGATCACCTGAGGCCAGGAGTTCAAGACCAGCCTGGCCAACATGGTGAAACCCCGTCTCTACTAAAAATACAAACATTAACTGGGTGTGGTGACGCATGCCTGTAATTGCAGCTACTCAGGAGGCTGAGGCAGGAGAATCACTTCAATCCAGGAGGTGGAGGTTGCAGTGAGCCGAAATCATGCCACTGCACTCCAGTCTGGGCAACAAGAACAAAACTCTGTCTCAAAAAAGAAAAAAATAATAACAACAGCTAAGACTCATATAGGGCTCACCATGGGCCAGCCACTTTAGTAAGCACCTTGCATGTATTTAAATTAATCCTACAAAATGATTAACTTTATTAATCATTTAAATTAATCCTTATAAAAACTTGATGAAGTTTATCATGTGCATTGTACAGATGAGGAAACTGAGGCACAGAGATGTTAAATGACCCAAAATCACACTTGACCTGGGCCAATCTGATACCAGGCCTGCTCTCTCAGCCACCATGCCTTATTGCCTATTTTAGCCTCAGTCATAGTTTTCACAATTCATCTGTTAGCCCATGTCTCTCAAAATAAAAAAAGATGAGGAAGGGGAAGAATCTGAGATGTGACATTTCACCAAAGCATTTAACAGCCAACAACGGAACACAGAGGCACTTTGCCGGCCATCTCCCTGTTTTTATTTTTACGCAGTTGAAGGAGGAGGCACTGCCGTGTTCTCAGGGCCTCTCAGGGTGTCCTACAGCCCCGGGATACTCCCACTGGCCTGAGACCACCTGGGGCCGACCACCTGGGGCCGAGATCAGCAGCTGCTAGGCTGTTCCCTGCATCTGCATACAGCAGGCGCTAACACCATTTGTGGTTGCTGGGAAAATGTGTACCTCGCACTACAGTTTTCAAAGTTCTTCCAAAGACAGGGAAAGAGATCAGTTAAAATATCATCCCTATGAAACCTTCAAGAAGGTAATTGATGGAAGGAATTCACACGATGGAAGGAATTCACACAAGGGAGCCCCGCAAAAGCTGAATAACCAGGCCTCACAGGAGCAGGAACCGCGGAATCAGCGGAAAGCCTCCTCTCTCCTGTATTTTTTCCTGCCCTCTCTGTGAGCCTGTCCAGCTCCTTGCCTTCCTGATGGGCTGCCTCTGCTTCTGTGTCTGGCCCTTGGCCCCAAATAGCCACTTCAGCCCAGTTGCCCAGGGTGAAATGGTCACCATCTGCTGGTTTTCCACCTCTAAGTGTCGGGGGTAAGGGGTATGAAGGGCCTGTGATCTCTATACAGCCAGGCCTCCCCAGTCTCAGGTTCCCAACCCCAGGCTCAAAGAGGAAAGTCATTTGCCCAAAGTCTTCCAGGGAGACGGCCTCAAAGCCAGTTTCTGAATCAGTTCCATGGAGCTGCTGCCAACTAGGGAGGCTTTAAACAACTACAAGAAATGTATTTTCTCATAGTTCTGGGGGCCAGAAGTCCAAGATCAAGATGGTGGCAGGTTGGTTCCTTCTGCGGGCTATGGAGGAAGTGTCTGTTCCATGCCTCTCTGTGCTGGGGATCTTTGGCACTCCTTGGCTTATAGACAGACACATCACCGCGATCTCTGCCTTCATGTTCAAGGCGTTCTCCCTGTGTGTCTGTGTCCAAACTTCCCCTTTTTATAAGGACATAGTCATTGGATCAGGGCCCATCCTGCTCCAGTATGACCTCATCTTCACTTATGACATCTGTAAAAACCTTATTTCCAAAAAAGGTCACATGCTGAGGGGTAGGACTTGTATGTTGGGAGCACACAATCCAATCCATAGCAGAGCCCAAAGCCCACCACAGCAGTGCATGTGTTCTGCCCCTAGCCCAGCTTGCTCTCCCAAAGCACTCCCTGCTCACCGGGCCTCCATTCAGCCCCAAGAGCGTCGCTCACCTGGGACAGGCATGGACCCAAGTCTGCCCTACTGTCCTCGAGCTCACACTAGAACATTCACAGGGAGCAGTCATGATTTCTGAGGCTCCACGCCGGGTGCCATGGGGGGACCTGACTTGACTGGGCTGAGCACTTAGGACGGCTTTGTTCACACGGACGGACCATTGTCTGTTTCCCAACCACGCTCCAGTTTCATCAGGCAATTTTAGAGGCATTAAACCTGAACAGCTCACAATGGACTAATGAGTTTCATTCAGCGTGGATGACAATGACCCGTGAATCTAAGCTGGCCAGTGTCCCCTCTGCCCGAGTGGTTTCACAATAGCAGCGGTTGACAGGTGGCTGGGTCCTAGGCCAGGGATTCAGGCAAGTGGTTTATTTCTCTCTTCATTAATTTTTTTCTATTTTGTTTGGCTAAAAATCTTAAGCAGATTTTACTCAGGGGTTAACTAGGCAGATCTCTCTCAAAGGTTAGTTGCAGCTGAGAAACCCTGGATCTGTATGAAAGCGGGAAAGCTGACTCTCATTTCTTCGACCACGACAGACACCACCAATCAATCGTGGACTCAACCCTGAAGGCCAGAGCGGACTGGAAACCATGCCTGTGTATATTAGATTCTGTGTTCATTTCGTACCATGATTTGGTGACCTGCAGGTTTTTTGTTTTTTTTTTTGAGACAGATTCTTGCTCTGTTGCCCAGGCTGGAGCGCAGTGGCACCATCTTGGCTCACAGCAGCCTCGGCCTTCCAGGTTCAAGCAATTCTCCTGCCTCAGCCTCTCAAGGAGCTGGGATTACAGGGGTGCACCACCACACCTGGCTAATTTTTGTATTTTTAGTAGAGACGGGGTTTCACTATGTTGGCCAGGCTGGTCTCGAACTCCTGAGCTCAAGTGATCCACCTGCCTCGGCCTCCCAAAGTGCTGCGATTAGAGGCGTGAGCCACAGTGCCCAGCCTTTGTTTCTTTCTTTTTTTTTTTTGAGACAGGGTCTCGCCCTGTTGCCCTGGCTGGAGTGCAGTGGTGCAGTCATGGCTCACTGCAGCCTCAAACTCCCAAACTCAAGCAATCCTCCTGCCTTGGCCTCCCAAGTAGCTGAGACTATAGGCTTTCAGCAAGAGGCTGGGCTAACATTTTTTGTTTGTCTAACAAATATTTTTTGTTTTCTAACATTTTTTGTTTGTTTTTTAGTAAAGATGGGGCTTCACTGTGTTGCTCAGGCTGGTCTTAAACTCCTGGGCTCAAGAGATCCTCCTTGCTGGGTGCAGTGGCCTCCCCAATTTTTTTCCCAACAATTTGGGAGGCCGAAGCGGGTGGATTTCTCAAGGTCAGGAGTTCAAGACCAGCCTGGCCAACGTGGTGAAACCCTGTCTCTAATAAAAATACAAAAAAACCTAGCCAGGCATGGTGTCCGGTGCCTGTAATCCCAGCTACTCGGGAGGCTGAGGCGGGAGAATTGCTTGAACCCAGGAGGTGGAGGTTGCAGCGCACAGAGATCATGCCACGGCATCCCAGCCTGGGCAACAGAGTTAAACTCCATCTCAAAAAAAAAAAAAAAAAAAGAGAGAGACCCCCCTGCCTCAGCCTCCCAGCGTGCTGGAATTACAGGTGTGAGCCACCACGCCCAGCCTGAGAACGGAGGCAACTCGCACCTTTGAGTCTAGACTTGGTATTTCCCTCCTTGGAAGGAGAAGTGCTGAAGGGGCCATCAATACATCCCAATCCCAGCAGCCATGTCACTCTTACTCATCCCCAGGAAGAGATCAGCAAGCTAGAACAGTTTTCTTGCCAGGGCTAGAACAATTGTTTTTTAAATCTACAGGGGTCTTCTGGCCCACACCTATTTTTTTTTTTTTTTTTTTTTCAGATAGAGTCTCACTCTGTCGCCAGACCAGAGTGCAGTGGCATAATCTTGGCTCATTGCAACCTCTGCCTCCCGGGTTCAAGTGATTCTCCTGCCTCAGCCTCCTGAATAGCTGAGACTACAGGCACCTGCCGCCATGCCCAGCTAATTTTTGTATTTTTAGTGGAGACAGGGTTTCACCATGTTGGCCACCATGGTCTCGATCTTTTGACCTCGTGATCCACCCACTTCAGCTTCCCAAAGTGCTGGGATTACAGGCATGAGCCACTGTGCCCAGCCTCACCTTGCCTATTTTGCAGGTAGGGAGAACTGAGGCTCAGAGAAGGGAAGAAGAAGCCTTTCCCAAGACCACACAGGTGACAGATGGCAAAACCAGGTTCCGCATTCCTGGCCCCCAGCTCAGACCTCCCCCAGTCGATCTCCTCCTTTTTTCCTCTGGCCTCTTATGGAGCCTGCCAAAGGCCTGTGTATTTCTCACCCATTTGCTTATCATCCAAGTTCGTGGTGACAAGTCCCTGGGGAGGTTCATTTTTCTCCTGTTCCATCTGCCCCAGCCCCTTAAAACCCCGCTGCGCGTTCCGCCTTGCTCCCTAATGATGTGTGCTGCTGCTTCCAGCAGCCCTTGGGAGTTCTGCAGCTTTCCACACCTTTTCTGGTGCTTCCTCTGGGCCTCCCTGCTGGCATCACCATCCTCAGCCCTAGAGAAGGTTCTGAGCCTTGTCCCTTGCCCTGGTTCCACCGCAGCCCCTCAGGCTCAGGCTCGCATTCCCTTCCCCCTTGCTCTGCCACCTTCAGCTGCCCAACACTGGCAAACTTTCCCATGGGCCAATTGCCTGGGGCAAGCCCAGCAAAGAGTGCAGACAGATCCCCTGGTGGCCACAAACCAATGTGGCCATGACAAGTCGAGGAACTCTTTAAAAAAAAATTTTTTTTTTTTCAAATATGATACATTTTTGGCCAGGTTGTCACGCCTGTAACCCCAGCACTTTGGGGAGCCGAGGCAGGCAGATCACTTGAGGTCAGGAGTTCAAGACCAGCCTGGACAACATGGACAAACCCTGTCTCTACTAAAAATACAGAAATTATCCAGGTGTGGTGGTGAGCGCCTATAATCCCAGCTACTCAGGAGGCTAAGGTAAGGGAATTGCTTGAACCCAGGAGTCAGAGATTGCAGTGAGCCGAGATGGTGCAGCTGTACTCCAGCCTGGTGACAGAGCAAGATTCCGTCTCAACAAGAAAAAAGAGGGAGATACTATTTTACTTGGAAAAATAAGAAGATACAGATAAATTAAAGAGCCAATAATAATCAGTTAATGAATATTAATTAGGTACCTACTATAGTCTAAACACCATGTACATATTAGCTTATTTGATCCTTAAAATAAGAGAAATTCTACGGGGCAATGACATAATTTCTTCAACAAAAAAATGACAAGGAAAAAATGTGAGGGGGGATAGTATTTTGGATGAAAAGAGAGTTACAAGGATTATGGATTGTAGAGAGACAGGTAGATGGATGGACAGGACAGAACAGCCGCAGTAGTGGGTTCATGGCTGCGTCTAGGGGCTTATTCAGGTGCTCACTGTAGAATTCATTCCCGTTTGCTGTAGGTTGAAAATTGACCTAATAAAATGCTGGGGTTTGGAGGAGGATCTATCAGTCGAACATAATATGAGGGCTTTGTGGATCTTGACTGAAACAAATCACGTGTAAAAGGACATTTATGGGATAATGGAGGATGAATGAACAGTGATTAGATATTAGATGTTATTAGGAAATTGTTTAGAAAAATTGTACGTTTATTAATGATATCATAGAAATTTTTAAATCTTTAACAGAGTTTCCAGGTTTGGGATTTGCTTGAAAATAACCAGCAGGGATGGGGCTGGGGAGGTAGAGATGAAACAAGATTGCTAATTCATTGATAATTGTTGAAGATGGGTGCTGGATAATGGAGGTTCATTAACACTTCCTTCTTCTTTTGTCAACAGCTGAAAATTCTGATAATAAAAAATTAAAACCTGGGCAACATGGCGAAACCCTGTCTCTACAAAAAATGCAAAAATTAGCGGGGCATGGTGGTGTGTGCCTGGAGTCCCAGCTGCTCGGGGCGCTGAGGTGGGGGGATCACTTGAGCCTGGAAGGTAGAGGCTGCAGTGAGTTGTGATCAACCTGTGATCATGCCACTATGCTCCAGTGACAGAATGAGACCCTGTCTCAAAAAACAACAACAACAACAACAACAACAACTATGAGGTAGGCGCTATTATTTTGCAGCCAAGGACACTGAAGAGGACACTGAAATGAGGTCTAGAGACGTCAAGTAATTTGCCCAAGAGTCCCCTAGTCACCACATCCCTGAATGTAGATTAAAAAAAAAAAAAATTCCTGCCTGTAATCCCACCACCTCCTCTTAACATCTTGATGGAGATCCTTCTAGATCTATGCATATAAAAGGACTTTGAATGACTAGAAAATGTACATACAGCATGAGTCTATCCTTGTGCACCACCAATGACGCTAGTGTGTCCTTGAGCATACATTTCTGATGTAGAGCTACGGAGAGGCAGTAACGCATAGGGAGCGCCTGTTCTGAGCTAAGCACTCTCACTGCATGACTTACAGGAGCCTCATTAACTCTCCAGCAACTCTGGCAGGTAAGCATCACGGTCCCCAGTTTTACAGAGAAGGAAGCAAACCCAGAAAGGAGAACTGCCTTGCCAAGGTCACAGCGCTAATAACTGATGTAGAGTCAAGGGTTAGTGATGGGACTTGACTTTATTAAACACCTGCTTCCCCTCTTGACTGTACCCTTCAGGAAGGCGGCCATCTTGTCTGCTTTCCTGGGCCTGTTGTCCTGGAGACCGAACAGGATTAATAAAGATTCTTGGCCGGCTGCGGTGACTCACACCTGTAATCCCAGCACTTTGGGAGACGGAGGAGGGCGGATCACGAGGTCAGGAGATCGAGACCATGCTGGCTAACATGGTGAAACCCCGTCTCTACTAAAAATATAAAAAATTAGCCAGGCGTGGTGGCGGCACCTGTAGTCCCAGCTACTCGGGAGGCTGAGGCAGGAAAATGGTGTGAACCCGGGAGGCGGAGGTTGCAGTGAGCCGAGATCGCGCCACTGCACTCCAGCCTGGGCGAGAGAGCGAGACTATGTCTCAAAAAAAAAAAGGTTCTTTGAATGAACAAAGGGAACTGAAAAAGAGCTATAGCTGGGATTTGAACATCCTTCCTCCTATCAGCTAGCATACTAGGCGTCCTTTCTAAAGAATTGCAGGAAAACACACATAAGAAAATTTACCATCTTGAGCATTTTAGGTGTAGGCTTCAGTGGTATTAGGTACATTCACACCGTCATGCGACCGTAAGTACCTTCCATCTCCAGAACTTTCTCATCTTGCAAAACTGAAATTCCATGCCCGTGAAACCATAACTCTCCATTTGCCCATCCTCTAGCCCCTGGCAACCACCGTTCTACTCTCTGTCTCCATGAATTTTTTTTTTCTTTAAATAAGAGAGAGTTTCGCTCTGTCATCCAGGCTGGAGTGCAGTGACACAATCTCGGCTCAGTGCAACCTCCGCTTCCCGGGTTCAAGCAATTCTCCTGCTTCGGCCTCCTGAGTAGCTGGGATTACAGGTGCCCTGGGATTACACCATGCTTGGCTAATTTTTTTTTGTTTTGTTTTGTTTTTGAAATGGAGTCTTGCTCTGTTGTCCAGGCTGGAGTGCAGTGGTGCAATCTCAGCCCACTGCAACCTCTGCCTCCTGGGTTCAAGCAATTCTCTTGCCTCAGCACCCGAGTAGCTGGGGCTACAGGCGCGTGTCAGCACAACTGGCTAATTTTTTGTATTTTTTTTTTTTTAGTAGAGATAGGGTTTAACCGTGTTAGCCAGGATGGTCTTGATCTCCTGACCTCATGATCTGCCCGCATCGGTCTCCCAAAGTGCTGGGATTACAGGTGCGAGCTACCGCACCTGGCCATAATTTTTATATTTTTAGTAGAGATGGGGTTTCACCATGTTAACCAGGCTGGTCTCGAACTCCTGACCACAAGTGATCTACCCACCTTGGCCTCCCAAAGTGCTGGGATTATAGGTGTGAGCCACCGCACCCAGCCTCCATGAATTTGATTACACTGCATACCTCGTGTCAATGGAATCATACAGTACACACCTTTTTGCGACTGGCATATTTCCCTTAGGACAGTATCCTCAAGATTCACTTGTGATGTAGCATGGGTCTGAATTTCCTTCCTTTTTATGGCTGCAGACTATCCCACTGTATGGATAGACCAGAATTTGTTTATCCATTTGTCCCTAAATGGACAGTTGGGTGGTTTCCACCTTTTGGCTTATTCCAAATGCTGCTGCCGTGAACATGGGTGTACAAATATGTCTTGGAGTCTCTGTTTGCAATTCTTGTTGTTATATATCCAGAATGGGATTGCTGGATCATATGGCACTTCTATTTTTCTAGGCACTTCTTTGAATTAATTTTTTTTGGGGGGGGGCTCTCATTCTGTCACCCAGGCTGAAGTACAGTGGCACAATCATGGCTCACTACAGCCTCGACCTCAAGTGATCCTTCCATTTCAGACCTTCAAGTGCCTGGGAGTACAGGTGTATACCACCACGCCCGGCTAGTTTTATTTTTATTTTTTGTAGAGGTGAGGTTGTTGCCTAAGCTGGTCTCAAACTCCTGGGCTCAAGTGATCTTCCTGCTTCAGTCTCCCAAAATGCTGCGATTACAGGCATGAGCCACCTCACCCAGCCTGAATTAATTGTTATTCTGTATTTTTTGCCTAACCATAGCTTCTCTGTTGCCATGTTTTTTGTCATTTTGACAACCACACATGGGTCTCAGGAGGTTGAATGGTTCCCGGAGTCTTTGTGGAAGCTGCCTTTTCTCTGGGAATCTCCTTCCTGTCTGTCCATGGTGGTGAGTCCTGCTTCAGGGACTCAACTCATCCTTCATGACTCCAAGGACTAGCTGAGACTTCTGGGTAACACTTGGGATTCCCCTTCCTGCCCACTTCCTGATTGACATTACTCAATGGTTTGGGCCATCATGTGTTGAATGTTCCCTTTCCAGGGAGGACAACAGCTTCTGTCCCCTGCCCCCCCCCCTTTTTTTTTTAACTTTGTCACCTGGGCTGGAGTGCAGTGTGTGATCATGGCTGATCGGAGCCTCAACCTCTTAAGCTCAAGCGATCCTCCCACCTCAGCCTCCCAAGCAGCTGGGATTATAGGTGTGTGCCACAGTGCCCAGATAATTTGTAAATTTTTTTTGTAGAGACAGGGTCTCCCTATGTTGCCCAGGCTGGTCTTGAACTCCTGGCCTCAAGGAATCTTCCCACTTTGGCCTCCCAAAGTGTTGGCATTACAGACATGAGCCACCGTGCTCCGCAACTTCTGTCTCTTGCTCTCTGCTTTCTCCTTCCCTGTCTATTTCACATTCTGTCACTAATGTTGCATGAATAAATGTTATCGAAGTAATTAAGTAATTACTTCCTCTCCTGGGAGTTGTTTCCAATTTCTTAATATAAGTAACAAAGCAACAACAAAGAGAGGGAATTTTCTCCCCCTATACTGATGAATCATTTTCTTAAGATACATTTCTAAGAGTGGGAGAACTCATCACTGCACTTGGGGGAGCAGGAGGAAATTAAAGAAAATGGCAGACTGGGCAAGATTTATCCAATAAAGGAGCTGGAAGGAAGTGCATGGTGTCAAGGGAACATGGCTGCTGACGCAGTGCTCTCCCACCATTGTCACTAGGAACTTTCCTTCCCATTTCACAAACAGTTCCTACAGTGGGTTGAATGTTGGTTTCCCCCTCAAAAGACACATCCACTCAGAATCTGTGATTGTGACCTTGTTTGGGAACAGGGTCTGAGCAAATGGAATTAAGTGAAGGACCTCAAGATAAGATCATCTTTAGATAGACTCTAAATCTGATGACAAGTTCTTAGAAGAGCAGGGGAAACAAGACCGAGACCCAGGGAAGAAGGCAAAGGAAGACAGAGGCAGAGCCAGGAGTGATGCGTCCACAGCCAAGGAATCCAAGGCCCCCAGAAGCTGTGAGGGAGGCGTTGAACGGCTTCTCCCTCAGTGCCTCCGGAAGAAACCAACCCTGCTGACAACTTTGTTTTTTCTTTTTAAAAAATGTTTAGTTTTCATTTTTTTGGATACATTGTAGGCATATATATTTACGAGTTATATGAGATATTTTGATACAGGCATAAAATGTGTAATAATCACATCAGGGTATTTTTCAATTTAAAGCTGTGCTATAGTGACTTTATGTGTATTTTTTCTATATAAGTATTTTTTAACTAGTATTTATTTATTTATTTTAATTTTAATTTCCATAAGTTTTGGGGGAACAAGGGGTATTTGGTTTCATTAATAAGTTCTTTACTGGTGATTTGTGAGATTTTGGCACACCCATCACTCGAGCAGTGTACACTGAACCCAGTTTGTAGTCTTTTATCTCTCACCCCCTCCCACCCTTTCCTCCAAGTCCCCAGAGTCCACTGTGTCATTCTCTTTTTTTTTTTTTTTTTTTTTTTGAGACGGAGTCTCACTCTGTTGCTCTCAGGCTGGAGTGCAGTGGCGCGATCTCAGCTCACTGCGATCTCAGCTCACTGCGAGCTCTGCCTCCCGGGTTCACGCCATTCTCCTGCCTCGGCCTCCCGAGGAGCTGGGACTACAGGCGCCGCCACCGTGCCCGGCTAATTTTTTTGTATTTTTAGTAGAGACAGGGTTTCACCCTGTTAGCCAGGATGGTCTCTATCTCCTGACCTGGTGATCCACCCGCCTCAGCCTCCCAAAGTGCTGGGATTACAGGCGTGAGCCACTGCACCCGGCCCATTGTATCATTCTTATGCCTTTGCATCTTCATAGCTTAGCTCCCACTTACAAGTGAGAACATACAATGTTTGGTTTTCAATTCTTGAGTTACTTCACTTAGAATAATGACCTCCAATCTCATCCAGGTTGCTGTGAGTGCCATTAATTCATATCTTTTTATGGATGAGTACTATTCCATCATATATATATATATATATATATCACAGTTCCTTTATGTACTTGCTGATTCATGGCCATTTGGTTCCACATTTTTGCAGCTGCAAATTGCGCTGTTATAAACACATGTGTGCAAGTATCTTTTTTGTATAATGACTTCTTTTTTTTCAAGACAGAGTTTCACTCTTGTTGGTGAGGCCGGAGTGCAATGGCGCGATCTCAGCTCACTGCAGCCTCTGCCTCCTGAGTTCAAGAGATTCTTCTGCCTCAGCCTCCCAACTAGCTGGGATTACAGGCATGCGCCACCACGCCCAGCTAATTTTGTATTTTTAGTAGAGATGGGGTTTCTCCATGCTGGTCAAGCTGGTCTCGAACTCTCAACCTCAGGTGATCGGCCCACCTCAGCCTCCCAAAGTGCTGGGATTACAGGCGTGAGCCACCATGCCAGGCCCTACTTTTAGTTCTTTAAGGAATCTCCACACTGTTTTCCATGGTTATATTAGTTTAGTATAACTATGTTTTCCATGGTTATATTAGTTTAGTATAACTATGTTTTCCATGGTTATACTAGCTTACATTCCCACCAGGTGCTGACAACCTGATTTGGATTTGTGGCCTCCTGACCTGTGAGAGAATACATTTCTGTTACCTGAAGGCAGAAAGTTTGTGGAATTTTGTTCCGACAGCCTCAAGACTCTCCTATAGTCCTCATCCCTGTAGCCCCTGCCAGAAGAACGCGGCCACTGCTGCAGGTGCCAGCTGGATTCACCCTTGGAGCAGGCAAGGGGCTTCCTGGTGATGAGCACCCCACCCTTTGGAGGGAAACACTGGGGTCTGCAGGGCAGGGGACAAGCCTCAGGCCACTGGGGAGAGCAGAGCATGAAATGGGGTGGGGGCAGCCCTTGGCGCAGCACTTGGGAAACTAAAATTAGACTCTTTTCATATGCCACACACAAATGAATTCTGGGAGGACTGAGGACAAAATGTGCGAAACAATGCTTGAAAATATTCAGTAGAAAATATAACACAATATTTTCATAACTTCGGTATAGGGAGGCATTTCTTAAACAAGATGAGCCTTGAAGCTTGAAGCATTCAACTATACTAAAATTATTTAAAAAAAAAAACAAACTCTGAACATCAAAGGGTACCATAATCAAATAAAAAGACAAGCTACAGACCAGCACAAAAGTCTAGCAATGCAGGTTAGTAACAAGGATTTACAAAGAAGCCCTACAAATCGATATGCATGATCAACTCTCAACTCCAACTGCAAAATGGGCAAAGATATGAATATGGAATTCCCCAAAGCAGAAGCAATAAGATATGAAAAGATTCTCAATCTAGTCTGGTTGTGGTAAGATTATGCTTGTAATCCCAACACTTAGGAGGCTGAGACAGGAGGATTGCTTGAGCTCAGGAGTTTAAGGCCAACCTGGGCACCACAGTAAGACCCTGTCTCTACAAAAAAATTTTTTTTTGGTTAACTGGGCATGGTGGTGCACACCTGTGGTCCTAGCTACTTGGAAGGGTGGAGACAGGAGGATGGCTTGAGCCTGGGAGGTGGAGGCTGCAGTGAGCCATGATTGTGCTATTGCAGTCCAGCCTGGGTGACAGAGCAAGACCCTGTCTCAAAACAAAATGATTCTCGATGTCACTAAAAGCATTAGGGGTAGAAACTAAACAGT
>NW_016809016.1:626153-641853 GCF_001698545.2 Rhinopithecus bieti
AAAAAAATTTTTTTTTGGTTAACTGGGCATGGTGGTGCACACCTGTGGTCCTAGCTACTTGGAAGGGTGGAGACAGGAGGATGGCTTGAGCCTGGGAGGTGGAGGCTGCAGTGAGCCATGATTGTGCTATTGCAGTCCAG
Source organism: Rhinopithecus bieti (assembly GCF_001698545.2). Taxonomy (NCBI): domain Eukaryota; kingdom Metazoa; phylum Chordata; class Mammalia; order Primates; family Cercopithecidae; genus Rhinopithecus; species Rhinopithecus bieti. Next base: position 626,294 of record NW_016809016.1, read on the forward strand.
CCTGGGTGACAGAGCAAGACCCTGTCTCAAAAACAAAAATGATTCTCGATGTCACTAAAAAGCATTAGGGGGTAGAAACTAAACAGTGATACCCCATTGCATCTTCATCAGATTGGTAGAAAATGAAAAAGATACCCCATTGCATCTTCATCAGATTGGTAGAAAATGAAAAAGATACCCCATTGCATCTTCATCAGATTGGTAGAAAAGGAAAAAGTTTGACACAGCCGAAGACCGGTGAGAACACTGAGAGGCCTCGCCGGCAGATGGACGTTGGCAGTGGAAGTGTTTGCTTCACTTGGACTTATGAACTGAATTGTGGCCCCCAAATTCAAATGTTGGAGATCTATCCCTCAGCACCTCAGAATGAGACCATATTTGGAAATAGGGCCTTGAAGAGGTCATTAAGGTAAAATAAAGCTATATGGGTGGGTCCTGATCCTGACACGTGTCCTAATAAGAAGAGGAATTAGGACACAGAACAAAGAGGAAAGACCACATGAAGACACAGGGAAAAGGGGCCATCTGCAAGCCAGGGAGAGAGGCCTCAGCAGCAGCCAACCCTACCCACCATATATATATATTTTTTTTTCTGAAACAGAGTCTCACACTGTCGCCCAGGCTGGAGTGCAGCGGCGTGATCTCGGCTCACCGCAACCTCTTCCTCCTGCGCTATAGTGATTCTTGTGCCTCAACCTCCCGAGTAGCTGGGATTACAGGCCACTCAGGCATGCACCACCAGGCCTGGCTAATTTTTGTATTTTTAGTAGAGATAGGGTTTCACCATGTTGTCCAGGGTGGCCTCAATTCCTTAGCCTCATGTGATCCACCTGCCTCAGCCTCCCAAAGTGCTGAGATTACAGGTGTAAGCCACCACGCCCAGCCCCCTGCCCACACCTTTGACCAAAACCATGAGAAAAGAAATTTCTGGTGTTTAAGACACCCAGTCTATGGTACTTCGTTATGACAACTCTTGCCAACTATCACACCGTGTACAGTTAACAATGTTCGAATCATCTTCCCTGCAATTTAGCTCTTAGGTATAAATGTTAGACCTTTGTCACTCAAAGTGTGGTCCCTGAACCAATGGCATTAACGTCAATTGCAAGCTCATCAGAAATGCAAAATTTTGGCCCCACGTAGACCTCCTGAGTTGGAGCCCACATTTTAACTTTGACTTTTTGTTTTGTTTTGTTTGTTTTTGAGACTGAGTTTCACTCTTGTTGCCCAGGCTGGAGTGCAATGGCACAATCTCGGTTCACTGCAATTTCCGACTCCCAGGTTCAAGTAATTCTCCTGCCTCAGTCTCCCAAGTAGCTGGATTTTACAGGTGCCTGCCACCATACTGAGCTAATTTTTACATTTTTAGTAGAGATGGGGTTTTGCCATGTTGGTCTCAAACTCCTGAGCTCAGGTGATCCACCCGCCTCGGCCTCCCAAAGTGCTGTGATTATAGGCATGAGCCACCATGCACTTTTTTTGTTTTGTTTTGTTTTGTTTTGTTTTTGAGACAGAGTCTCACTCTGTCAGCCAGACTGGAGTGCAGTGGCCCGATCTCAGCTCACTGCAAGTGCCACCTCCCAAGTTCATGCCATTCTCCAGCCTTAGCCTCCCAAGTAGCTGGGACTACAGGTGCCCACCCCCATACCCGGCTAATTTTTTCTATTTTTAATAGAGACGGGGTTTCACCGTGTTAGCCAGGATGGTCTTGATCTCCTGACTTCATGATCTGCCCGCCTCGGCCTTCCAAAGTGCTGGGATTACAGGCGTGAGCCACCGCACCCGGCCTATTTTTTTTTTTTTTTTTTTTTTTTCAGAGAGATGCAGTCTTGCTGTGTAGCTCGGGCTGCCAGTCTGGAGTGTAGTGGCTCTTCACAGGTGTGGTCATTGAGCTCTACAGCCTCAAATTCCTTGGCTCAAGCAATCTTCCCTCCTCAACCTAACTTTGACTTTTAGCCAGTGATTCTTTTTCTCAAAGTTTATTTATTTATTTATTTATTTATTATTTATTTATTTAGTGAGACAGAGTCTCACTCTGTCCCCCTTGGCTGGAGTGCAGTGGTATGATCAATCTCGGCCCGCTGCAACCTCCACTTCCTGCCTCAAGCCATGCTCCAGCCTCAGTCTCCCCAGGTAGCTGGGACCACAAGTGTGAGCCAACATGCCCAGTTCATTTCTGTATTTTTTGTAGGGATGGGGTGTCACTATGTTGCCCAGGCTAGTCTCAAACTCCTGAGCTCAAGGCAATCAGCCCACCTCAGCCTCCTAAGGATTACAGGTGTGAGTCACTGCGCCAGGCCTTTTCTCAAACTTTAATATTCACATACATCACCTGGGGGTCTTGTTAAAATGCAGATTCTGTCAAAGCACTATTCATAATAGCATAGACATGGAACCAACCTAGATGCCCATCAACAGTGGACTAAATAAAGAAAATGTGGGCTGGGCACGGTGGCTCACGCCTGTAATCCCAACACTTTGGAAGGCCGAGGCAGGCAGATCACCTGAGGTCGGGAGGTCAAGACTAGCTGGACCAACATGGAGAAATTTTATCTCTGCTAAAAAAACAAAAATAGCCAGGTGTGGTGGTACATGCCTGTAATCTCAGCTATTCTGGAGGTTGAGGCAGAGAATTGCTTGAACCCAGGAGGCAGAGGTTGCAGTGAGCCGAGATGGTGCCATTGCACTCTAGCCTGGGCAACAAGAGTGAAACTCTGTCTCAGAAGAAAAAAGAAGAAAGAAAAAGAAAATGTGGTGCACATACACCATGGAATACTATATAGCCGTAAAAAAGAACAAAATCAGGCCGGGTCCAGTGGCTCACACCTGTAATCCCAGTACTTTGGGAGGCTGAGGCAGGTGAATCACAAGGTCAGGAGATTGAGACCATCCTGGCTAACATGGTGAAACCCCGCCTCTACTAAAAATACAAACAATTAGCTGGGCATGGTGTTGGGCGCCTGTAGTCCCAGCTACTCGGGAGGGTGAGGCAGGAGAATGGCGTGAACCTGGGAGGCGGAGTTTGCAGTGAGCCGAGATCGCACCACTGCACTCTAGTCTGGGCGACAGAGTGAGACTCTGTGTCAAAAAAACAAAAAAGAACAAAATCATGTCCTTTACAGCAACATGGATAGAACTGGTGGCCTTTATCCTAAGCGAATTAATACAGAAGTAGAAAATCAAATACTGCATGTTTTTACTTATAAGTGGGAGCTAAACATTGAATACACACGGACATAAGGAAGGGGACAACAGACACCAGGGCCTACTTGAGGGTGGAGGGTGGGAGGAGGGTGAGGATTGAAAAACTACCTGTCACTTGTTATGCTAATTACCTGGGTGACAAAAAGTTATCCCTACACCAAACCTCCAAGACACACAATTTACTCATGTAACAAACTCACATGAGTACCCCTTGAACCTAAAATAAAAGTTGGAAAGAAGGCTGGGCTCGGTGGCTCATAACTGTAATCCCAGCACGCTGGGAGGCTGAGGCGGGCAGATTGCCTGCAGTCAGGAGTTCAAGACCAGCCTGACCAACATGGCGAAACCCTGTCTCTATTAAAAAATACAAAAATTAGCTGGGCGTAGGGGCGCACACCTGTAGTCCCAGGTACTCAGGAGGCTGAGGTAGGAGAATCCCTTGAACCTGGGAGGCAGAGGTTGCAGTGAGCCAAGATTGTACCACTGAGCTCCAGCCTGGGCAACAGAGCAAGACTCCTCTCAAAAAAAAAAAAAAAAAAAAAAAAAAAAAAACAAGTTGGAAGGGAAAAAAGAAATAAAACAAAATTCAGATTCTGGTCTGGAAGTTCCGAGCTCGGGCTAAGACTGGGCATTTCTCAAAAGCTCCTGGGACTTTTGCTGGTCTGAGAAACGCACATGGAAGCACAAGGAACCAAGCCACCATCCTCCACCCAGCCCTGACTGCATGCTTGACGTTGGACTATACCTGGGCCCTCCTAAAGGCTAATTAAATGAGACTCCCCAGGTTGGGGCCTGGGCTCTGGCATTTTTTAAAAGCTCTCAGAAGATTCGGAAGGGCTGCTGAGGTTGGGAAGTACTGTCTTAGAGCCGTGAGTCACCTGGGAAGCCCTCAAAGCTCACCGGGGCTCGGGCACCTTGGGGCAGACTAGGACATGGCCTTTGTAGTTTCACCTAGCTCCCAGATGAGCCCATGTGCCCTCCCCGCTGCCACAGCTTTTGAGAGCCACTCTAGTGCAGTGCTTCTCAAACTTGAGCTTCCATCAGAATCCCCTGGAGGACCCCTGAAAACACAGATCGCCAGGCCCCGCCCCACAGTGTCAGCAGGTCTGAGCTGGGGCCCAGAAATGTGCTTTGCTAACAAAATCCTAGCTGCTGCTCAGGCTGCTGGCCCTTGGACCACACTCTGGGAACAAGCTCTAGGATGCTGCCTGAATCAGTGCCCAAAGAGACTGTTTAAAACACTCACGGAAGCGTTTTTGAATGTTAAAAAGTGAGGAATCATCCATTTGGCCATTATTTTGGGTTGAATGGTGTCCCACCCAACAAAAGACATGGAAGTCCTAAGCAGAGTATCTGTGAATGTGATCTTATTTGGAAATAGGGAGCTGGATGCAGTGGCTTGCACTTGTAATCCTGGCACTTTGGGAGACCGAGGCAGGCAGATCACCTGAGGTCAGGAATTCGAGAAACACACAGTGCTAGGTGGTGAAACCCCATCTCTATTAAAAAAAAACAAACAAACAAACAAAAAAAAAAAACACAAAAAACTAGCCAGGTGTGGTGGTGAGTGCCTGTAATCCCAGCTACCCAGGAGGCTGAGGCAGGAGAATTGCTGGAACCCAGGATGTGGAGGCTGCAGTGAGTTGAAATCCTGCCACTGTGCTCCAGCTTGGGTGACAGAGGAAGACTCCGTCTCAAAAACAACAACAACAACAACAACAACAAAAAAAACAAAATTAGCCCAGTGTGGTGGCAGGTGCCTGTAATTTCAGCTGCTCAGAAGGCTGAGGCATGAGAATTGCTTGAACTCAGGAGGCGGAGCTTGTAGTGAGCCAAGATTGCACCACTACACTCCAGCCTGGGCAACAGAGTGAAACTGTATCAAAACAAAACAAAACAAAAAAAAAACAAAAAACAAAAAAAACAAAGGCAATCCGGTCTTTGGAGGTGATCAAGTTGAGTCATTAGGGTGGGCCCTGATTCAATATGCCTGGTGTCCTCATAAAAAGAGAAATTTTGAACAGAGAGACAGAAACGCATATAAGGAAATGACCGACAGGCTCAGGGGGGATGCCGTTTCCAGGCCAAGGAATGACCGAGGCTACCTACTAGAACCCAGGGGGAGGCGTAAAACAGATCGTTTCTCGCTGCCCACAGAAAGAACCAATGCTGCCAACACCTGACTGCAGTCTTCAGCCTCCAGATCTGCGAGGCAGTACGAGGCAGTACGCTGTTGTTGCTTGGGCCACCCAGTGTGTGGTAGCCTGTTACGGTTGCCCTGGGAAACCAACACAGCCATCTCCCAATGAATGGTTCGTTAATTACGGCACAACCCATCCCATGGAATACCCTAGGAGACTGGAAGTGACCCACAGAGGCAAGATGCAGGGTGACCCAGGCACGATGATACCACTTACATAATGCTCTATCTGGTTACTGCAAACATGAGTGAGTATTAACAATATGAAAACACGCACACAGGGAGGGGAACATCACACAGCGGGGCCTATTGGGGAGTGGGGGACTAGGGGAGGGACAGCATTAGGAGAAATACCTAATGTAGATGACGGGGTTGATGGGTGCAGCAAACCACCATGGCACGTGTATACACCTATGTAACAAACCTGCACATTCTGCACATGTACCTCAGAACTTAAAGTATAATAAAAATAAATAAATAAATAAACAAAAACATGCATGGGAAGAGAAACACCAGGTTTTCTCTGGAGAGTGGTGACACATCCCTGGAGAGAGAAAACCTGGATATAAAAGAACCCCCTGAAATCAGGGGTTTCAGCTGTATTCTATAATGTGTTTCTTGGAAAGGATGGAAAAGAATTAGAATTCATTTGATTAACAAATACTATTTGAGTGTTTACTGAGTTGGGGCAGGGCTTAGCCCCATGCACAATTGCATCCAAGAATCCAGGGTTTTGCTCTGTTGCCCAGGCTGGAGTGTAGTGATGTGAGCACAGCTCACTGCAGCCTTGACACTCCCCCACCACTTTCCCACACACCGCTCCCCCACCCTGCCACTTCCCTGCCTCCCCCTGCCCACCCTCCCTCCAGCCCATAGGAAGCACCTACTATGTGGCTACTAGACTCCTGGGTTCAAATGATCCTCCTGCCTGGGTCTCCCAAAATGCTGAGACAACAGGCATAAGCAACTGCGCCAGGCCAGCAAATGCTTCTTAATACAAGATCCCTCTTTGGGAACACACCACTGCCTTCTCCTCTCCAAACATTGTGTTTCTCCACACATAAGGTGAGTTTCAGAAAATAGCAATCTACTCATGTTTGTGAGCGCGCACACACACACACACACACACCTCAAAAAGAACAACACAACAAAGCAATTTTCTCTCCTCACTTATTTTTTTTTCCATAAAGAAGCAGACAATTCAGATCCCTCTTTCGCATTGTGGTAATAGAAAAGAACAAAAACACACCAAGGAAAGAAGCTGACAGTAAGACATCCAGGCCATTTCCACCGAACAAGACATGCAAATCCTGCAACCTGCAGACCCTGAAGGCCCACGAGGAAATGCAAAGAATAAACAAATTCATGGGAAAACATTCAATGAGCGTGGCCAGGATCCCCACCCCAACATACACCAGGAGAACCAGGGCAGGCTTGCTTCTGGGGAGCTGAAGAGGGCTCTGGGGGTCCCTGCCTGAGCTGTCAGCTCAGAAAGCCAAGAAAGAGGGAAGCCCTGGAGAAACTGCACTTGATCTATGGAGCAGGTAGCCGTCAGAGGCCAGGAGGCTGGGGTGTGGGTGTGAGACCAGGCAGAAGGAGTTCCCCAGGGGTTCCCCGTGATGGTCTCAGACACAGACCATTTTTGAGTGCCCAGCAATGAGGTGGTTGACTAGCAATGAAACTGAGATTTTATTCTCAGTTTCAAGCACCATTTTATTCCATTTGTTTTATTCTCAGTTTCAAGCACCATTTTATTCTACTTGTTTATATTTGTAATTTCTTTCTTTCTCTCTTCTCCTCTCCCCTCCCCTCCCCTTCCCTTTCTTTGAGACAGAGGCTGTCACCCAGGCTGCTCTGTCACCCAGGCTGGAGTGCACTGGCACGATCTCAGCTCACTGCAAGCTCTGCCTCTCAGGTTCACGCCATTCTCCTGCCTCAGCCTCCTGAGTAGCTGGGACTACAGGCGCCCGCCACCACACCCGGCTAATATTTTTGTGTTTTTAGTAGAGACGAGGTTTCACTATGTTAGCCAGGATGGTCTCGATCTCCTGACCTCATGATCTGCCTGCCTCCTCGGCCTCCCAAAGTGCTGTGATTACAGGCATGAGTTTCTTTTCTTTCTTTCTTTTTTTTTTTTTTTTTTGAGATAGTCTCACTGTCACCCAGGCTCAAGTGCAGTGGCATGATCTCGGCTCACTGCAACCTCCACCTCCCAGGTTCAAGCGATTCTCCTGCTGCAGCCTCTCAAGCAGCTGGGACTACAGGCGTGCACCACCAGACCTGGTTCATTTTTTGTATTTTTAGTAGAGACAGGGTTTCAACATGTTGCCTGGACTGGTCTCAAACTCCTAAACTCAAGCAATCTGCCTGTCTCGGCCTCCCAAATCTATTTGCAATTTTTTGAATAATACCCAAGGCTAGGAAGATGCAGTAGAACTGGACGACGAAAATTTACATGCAAGCAGGAGCTAACCATCCTTTAATTCACTCAGCATCAGTTTAGTGAGCACCTACTACGTGCCAGCCCGATGCCAGGCATGGGGGAGCTGTGTGATGAAGGGCGCACGTGGTGTCCATGTGCGGAGCGTCTGGGTCCCTGGTATTTGGCAGCCTCTGATTTGCCACTTGCTTTTAGCAGCCGTGGATACAAAGCAGGGGGCCGAGGGTCTGTGTAGCTGCCCTTTAATCCAGTCAGCTCCTTTTCCACACACAGCAAGTCTCTGGGGAGTGGCAGCATTATCTGCCTTTTACTAGGAACAGCAGCTTGTTCTGATTTGCCTGGGTCTTGCCTGGTTTTAGCACAGAAAGTCCTGCATCCTGGGGACCCCCTTAACCTGAGAAAACAGGGACAGCTGGTCACTCTGTATTTTCCAGATGAGGAAACAAGGTTAGGGAGGTAAAGGGATCGGACCAAGGCTAACTTGCTGAGCAAGGGTTGCAAGCCAGGCCATCGGGTTTTGTAGTGGCCTGGGAGGGGAAGATAGACAAATCAAAGACCATGCAGCCACCTCGAGGAAGCCCCCAGCATGTTATTTTTGATGAAAGTAGCTGATGATCAGTGCTGGTCAGGACCGGTGAGTGAGGCAGGACCAGGCGGCCCCTGTGTCAGGATTGAGCAGACTGTCTCCTTGGAAAAGCAATTGGGCAACTTGTATTAATGCTGTGAAATTGTCCATACTCTTTGGCTGAATAAGAGTATGCTTGGACACCAATTCTAATGAAATTATCCTTTTCTTTCTTCTCAAAAAGCTATCAGAGGTCAGACATGATGGTTCACACCTGTATTCCCAGCACTTAGGGAGGCTGAGGCAGGCACATCACTTGAGGTTAGGATTCGAGACCAGCCTGGCCAACATGGTGAAACCCCATCTCCACTAAATATATTAAAGAATTAGCCAGGCGTGGTAGTGTACGCCTATCATCCCAGCTACTTGGGAGGCTGACGCAGGAGGATCACCTGAGCCCAGGAGGTAGAGGCTGCAGTGAGCCAAGATGGTGCCACTGCACTCCAGCCTGGACAACGGAGTGAGACTCCATCTCAAAAAAAAAAAAGAAAAGAAATGTTGGCTGGGCGTGGTGGCTCAAGCCTGTAATCCCAGCACTTTGGGAGGCCAAGACGGGCAGATCACGAGGTCAGGAGATCGAGACCATCCTGGCTAACCTGGTGAAACCCCGTCTCTACTAAAAAAATACAAAAAAAACTAGCCAGGTGGGGTGGCAGGCACCTGTAGTCCCAGCTACTCGGGAGGCTGAGGCAGGGGAATGGCATAAACCCAGGAGGCGGAGCTTGCAGTGACCTGAGATCCAGCCACTGCACTCCGGCCTGGGCGACAGAGCGAGACTCTGTCTCAAAAAAAAAAAAAAAAAAAAAAAATGTTAAAACCCCATGTAGGGAAATGGCCCCATACAGCAGGAGCCCTCTCCCTACATGGTTACACAGGTGTGAAAATGTCACTTTGATGACTGTATAGCCACATGGAACACTCTTAGGATAGAAGCAGTATCTTATGGAACAGAATAAGAATGATGTGTGCCTTGGGTGCCTGCATCTTTGCAAAATGCTTCTGATTGAAGGCAAGGCTGGAACGGATTATGCTGAATGGGAGGTGTCATGTGCATAAAGGAAGATTTTTAAAAGTTATAAGTAGTGGCTGGGCGCGGTGGCTCTCACCTTCCAGCACTTTGGGAGGCTGAGGCAGTTCTGTTTGAATTCAGAAGTTTGAGACCAGCCTGAGCAATATAGTGAGACCTCATCTCTACAAAAAAAACTTTAAAATTTGCTGGTGTGGTTGCGCNAGCGAGACTCTGTCTCAAAAAAAAAAAAAAAAAAGAAAAAAAAAAAAAAGAAATGTTAAGAGCCCATGTAGGGCAATGGCTCCATACAGCATGAGCCCTCTGCCTACATGGTTACACAGGTGTGAAAATGTCACTTTGATGACTGTATAGCCACATGGAACACTCTTAGGATAGAAGCAGTATCTTATGGAACAGAATAAGAATGATGTGTGCCTTGGGTGCCTGCATCTTTGCAAAATGCTTCTGATTGAAGGCAAGGCTGGAACGGATTATGCTGAATGGGAGGTGTCATGTGCATAAAGGAAGATTTTAAAAGTTATAAGTAGTGGCTGGGCGCGGTGGCTCTCACCTTCCAGCACTTTGGGAGGCTGAGGCAGTTCTGTTTGAATTCAGAAGTTTGAGACCAGCCTGAGCAATATAGTGAGACCTCATCTCTACAAAAAAAACTTTAAAATTTGCTGGTGTGGTTGCGCACACCTGTGGTACCAGGTGCACCCCGGAGGCTGAGGCAGGAGGATCGCAGTGAGCCATGATCATGCCACTGCACTCCAGCCTGGGCAACAGAGCGAGACCACTTTGTCTCAATAATAATAATAATAATAATAATAATAAAACTAGTTTTACATTCCATTATACTTTCTTTTAAAAAGCATGGAAGCAAAGCTAGAAATTCTAGGCTTGTGCATGTGGACAAAGATATCATTTGCAAAACGGTCTTGGCTGCACTGGTGGAAATAGTAAATGATTGGAAGCAACCTGAATTCCATCAAGAGAAGAATGTTTAAATAAAAACTTATTCTTCCATACAATGAGTGCTACTAAAAATAATGAGGCCAGGCACAGTAGCTCATGTCTGTAATCCCAGCACTTTGGGAGGCTGAGGTGGGTGGATCACTTGAGGCCAGGAGTTGAAGACCAGCCTGGCCAACATGGAGAAACTCTGTCTCTACCAAATATACAAAAATTAGCTGAGTGTGGTGGCAGGCGCCTGTAGCCCCAGCTACTCAGGAGGATTGCTTGAACCTGGGAGGGGGAAGTTGCAGTGAGCCGAGATCCTACCACTGCACTCTAGCCTGGGCAACAGAGGGAGACTCCATCTCAGAAAAAAAAAAAAAAAAAACCCACAAATTTTACAAATTAAAATCCAACATTAAAAAATAACAGTGGGACAGCAGATTGCCCTACCAAGAGCTAGGGAAATCTCATTTTAAAAAATGCTTTGATGTGCAATGACCAAAAAAAGACTTTTGTATTTAGCACAAAAAAAAGCTGGTACACAGGAATTCCCAGGAACTTTCCAGCAGCAGTTGGGATTTTGGCAGGGATCACGCACGCCTGCCTGCCTGGCGGGATGGGGGTGGGGATGGAGCATGCATCCTCCATGGCTGCCACAGGCACCAGCACTGACCCTGAACTTGGTTTGCTTTCAGCCTGTGCCACAATCTGCTGGGTCTGGAAGGAAGAGCAGGGATGGACCTGGCAGAGAGGAAGGGGAAGAGGAAAGGCTTTTCTAGGCAAAGGGAACCGCACGTGCACAGGCAGAGAAACATGGGGGAAAGGAGGTATAGAATATCCAGGGAGTTACTGGCTGTGGCTGGGGGGGTGGGATAGTGGCAGCTGAAGAATGTGAACAGCATCCTGGCCACCTGCAGAGCCCTAGCTCTCCCCTCTAAAAGGGGTCTAAAAGACCACTGCTGTGGTCTGCCTACAACCTCGAGCAGGTGCTCGGAAGCTCAAAAGAGATGACAGGAATGTCTTGTTAATTGCAACCCACTCCCAAGATTTTTTTTTTTTTTGAGACAGAGTCTCACTCTGTTGCCCAGGCTGGAGTGCAATGGTGCAATCTTGGCTCATGGCAACCTCTGCCTACTGAGTTCAAGTGATTATTCTGCCTCAGCCTCCTGAGTAGCTGGGATTACAGGTGCACGCCACCATGCCCAGCTAATTTTTGTATTTTTAGTAGAGATAGGGTTTTACCATGTTGGCCAGGCTGGTCTCAAACTCCTGACCTCAAGTGATCTACCTGCCTTGGCCTCCCAAAGTGCTGGAATTGCAGGTGTGAGCCACCAAGCTCGGCCTCAAAGGATTATTCTTGTTTGGTTTTTTAAGAGTTAGGGTCTCACTCTGTGGCCCAGCCTGAAGTGCAGTGGCTCAAGTGATCCTCCTGGCTTAGCCTCCTGAGTAGCTGGGACTACAGGTGCGTGCCACTAGGTCTGGCTAATTTTGTTGTTGCTGTTTGTTTGTTTTTGTAAAGACCAGGTCTCACTGTGTTGCTCAGGCTGTCCTCGAACTCCTGGGCTCACATAGTCTTCCTGTCTTGGCCTCCCAAAGTGCTGGAATTACAGGTGTGAGCCGCCATGCCTGGCCCAAAAGACTGTTTTTATTGTGATTGTTCTTGGAATCTTGTTGGGGTTTGATAAAGACACTGGATGTCATAGAGCTCATTTGATTCAAAAAACAGTTCTTTTTTTATTCATTCACTCAACAAATATTTATTGAGCACCTACTATGTGCCAAGCCCTGCTCTACATGCTGGGTTAGAGCTCACAGAGACACACATCAAATCAAATAGATAAAATCACAAGTCTATTAGGTGTTGCTAAATACTAAGGAGAAAACTTAAATGGAAATGGAAGATAGGGAGTGAGAGGTTGTAATCTTAGACTGGCTGGTTTCCATCATCCCCAAAGGCATCTCGCCTTTGAGGCACAAAGGTGCTCAAAAACACAGTTGTTGGATGAATCTTAAAACATCAAAATCGCAGGAGACCTTGAAGATCATCTCCTTCCAAACATTCAGTTTACAGGTGGGAAACTGAGGCTCAGAGAGGCTAAACTGTGACTTGTAGCCATTGAGTGACCTGGGAAGGAGATGCCTGGGCCCCCTGCTTCTCCCAGTGCCCCCTCTTGATCCTCACCTGTGGCAACCAATGCAGGGCGACTCCAAATCTGCTTGGGGCTAGAAAGGAGCCGAAGTCAATAGAGACAGACCCTGTCCTGGGTGAGCTGGACCAGGGCCAGCTCGGTGGTGGCCACTGGACATGGAGTCTCTTCTGGCCTCCAGCCCTGCCAGATGCCCATGGCCTTTGCAGCAGTGGCGAGGTGAGGAAGAAGAGGGTGGCCCATGTGCATCTGAGCACCCACCTGCTCTCTGTTCCCTCCTAGCATCTGTAGTTGCTCGGCTCACACGGAGCTCAGCAAAGGTCGGGGGATCAGGCATGTGATCATGGGCTATAGGCCAGGCCCTGAGCTGGGTGCCCTAGGGAGGCAGTCAGAAGTGAGGAAGGCCTGAGCCCTGCCTGGGAGATGCTGATGTCAAAGGCTGGGACACAGTTTCAAACATCACAGCTTGCAGAGGGGACTGGGATGGGGAGAGTGGTTTTCGATAGTTGGGAGAGAGTTGCACTGAGATAGGCCTTGCAGGACAGCTAAGCTAGAGACAGTGCGGGAAGGAGAGGCAAAGGCTGTGCTCAGAAATCAGGGAGCAGGTCTGCGGAAGCCCAGGGGCTGTACATCTGAAAGGGCTGGATGATTGAAGAGGCTGGCGGTGGTGTTGGGGGAAGGTGTGCGGTTTGAGTCTTTTAAGGAAAGTTGTTGGGGGTGTTGAGTGGGGCAGTCACAGACTCTCTAGAGAATCTGAAGTGCTAGATTGGTATCTGTGTCCCCTCTGTGACCTTGGGCATGTCACCTGACCTCTCTGAGCCTCAGTTTCCCCATCTGAAAAATGGGACTAAGAATAGTCCTACTTTCTGGGATGCCTGTGAGGATGGAGTGAGCCCAGCACAGGAAGGGGAGCCACTGCTGGGATTCATGTATTTGACATTTATTGAGCACCTACTGAATACCAGGCACTGAGGCTGAAGTGGGGGTTGATGGTGAAGGGTCCAGGCTCCTGGGTTCCCAGGGGCAGGTGTGAGCACAAAGATGCACAAGGTAACTAGGTTCTCGGGTTCTGGAAGTAGGGTGAATGGGGCCGTGGTGGCAGGAAGGGATATTTCCCCAGGGGTCAGGGTGAGTTTTCTGGAAAAAGGAATAGCGCATAGAGACTTGAAGAAAGAGAAGCCTCCTGGATGAAAAAGAGAGGAAGGGTCTGGGCACCGTTGCTCATGCCTGTAATCCCAGCAATCTTGGAGGCCGAGGCAGGTGATCACTTGAGCTCAGGAGTTCAAGACCAGCCTGGGCAACATGGTGAAACCCCGTCTCTACTAAAAATACAAAAAATTGGCTGGGTGCAGTGGCTCATGTCTGTAATCCCAGCACTTTGGGAGGCCAAGATGGGTGGATCAAACTCTCAAGAGTTTGAGACCAGCCTGGCCAATGTGGTGAAACCCTGTCTCTACTAAGAATACAAAAATTAGCCAGGAGTGGTGGCACACGCCTGTAATCCCACACACGCCTGTAATCCCAGCTACTGGGGAGGCTGAGGCACGAGAATTGCTTGAACCCAGGAGGCAGAGGTTACAGTGAGCCGAGATCGTGCCATTGCACTCCAGCCTGGGCAACAAGAGTGAAACTCAAGAAAGAAAGAGAAAGAGAGAAGGGAGAGAGAGAAGGGGAGAGATGGAAGGAAGGAAGGAAGGAAGGAAGGAAGGAAGGAAGGAAGGAAGGAAGGAAGGAAGGAAGGAAGAAAAATGCCAAGTGTGGAATGTTTTGAAATGGTTTTATGAGAGTATCTTAGCAGTTAATGAGGTGGTGAACTCAAATGTATGAAGAAGCCAAATGTAAGACTGGCGAAGGCTGTGGTGAACTGGAAAGAATATGCTCAGTCTGAAGGCTTTCAAATTCTAGTAGGGGCAGAAATGTGTGTATGTGTGCACAATTAAACACTGTGAGGATTAAACAAAACACAACTTCTTGGCAATATCTAGACTGTGACCTCTGGTTGAGAGAAGCATTTTATGTTCATTGATAGCAAAGCCCTACTTGACAAAGGTAAATTTCTGACCAGGACAGTTAACGTGGAGAGGCAGGAGGTAAGGGAGGTAAGGAAGGATGGGCTTCGGAATCTCTCTGTTGACCCTGACAAATCTTACCAGGCGTCAGGAAGAGTTTGCCTGATCTAGTAAAACTAATCAGTATGATGCAGTATGTAGATAAATGAAACACATTTTGCCTAAATTATTGTAAATTTCAATTTAGGAAGGTCAAAATTAATGAGGTTTTCCTGTACTTGGAAGTCCTGTACTTTGATGGCATGATAAATGTTAGAACTAAAAACTTAACCGCTATTTAATAATCTCAGTATCTAATGGAGAAAAAGGTGAGGATAAAACGATTAACTAACATGATTGCGGAAGGAAAAACAGATTGGCTTAAGACTTTCCAAAGAAACATGCCATCACACTATAGTTTTTCTTGGGATTTTAAAGAGTGTACCATTACCCTTGACATCAAGTCTCTTAGAATTTGGTCAAGTAGAACATCTACTTTTAAGTTTTATCTTGCCCTCAGATCTTTATAAATGATTGATTGACGATCACATTTAATTTGAAAATAAATTTACACCTATTAATAAAGAGTTTTAAATCTGTTTCTTCTATATTAGTTTTTTTTGTTGTTGTTGTTTTGTTGTTGTTGTTGTTGTTGTTTTTTAAGACGGAGTCTCACTTTGTTGCCCAGGCTGAAGGGCAGTGGGGCGATCTTGGCTCACTGCAAGCTCCGCCTCCCAGGTTCACTCCATTCTTCTGCCTCAGCCTCTCCAGTATCTGGGACTACAGGCGCCTGCCACCATGCCTGGCTAATTTTTTTGTATTTTTAGTAGAGATGGGGTTTCACCGTGTTAGCCAGGATGGTCTCAATCTCCTGACCTCATGATCTGCCCCCCTCGGCCTCCCAAAGTGGTGGGATTATAGGCGTGAGTC
>NW_016809016.1:641902-661484 GCF_001698545.2 Rhinopithecus bieti
TTATATATATTTATATTTTATTATATATTTATATATAATACATACACACACATACATACACACACATACATATATGTGTGTGTGTGTATGTGTTTATGCAAGAAGCATTGGGTCTGAACGCTCGCAAGGCCCTGCATCAGGAGCCCAGGAATGTGTTGTGTGAGCCAGGGCTGAGTGGAGCACCCAGCTAGCCCAGCAGTAGCTGGGGGGATGGCCATAAGCAGTCCAGATTCCCTGGAAATGAATCAGTAACTTGAGGATGAATCAGGAGACGGGAATCGCAAGTCATACTACCTCCACCAGGTGGAAACTTAGCAAGCACCTTTGCCCAGCACTGACCCACCCGTATTCTCATAAGAATGTCTGGCGGTGGAGACGCTGATCCTGAGAGGAACCTCAGGCACGCAGGTTCCAACCCGGAGTCAGGCTGGAAAAGTTGAGGCTCTTCAAAGAGACTAAGACTTTGAACCTGGGTCCACGTAAGCTCCAGTCATCCTTCAAGGAATGTGACTAACGTCATCCATGGATGAGGGCAGGAAAATGTCAGATAAAAGACATTTTCTGGTAAGTTAACAGGTTACTTTCATGGTATGCACGTTCAAAAGCCCTTGTTTTCACCCACAGAGAGGAATATCTTTTATGTTAATAACAAAAAGTAGTTTCCCTGTTTGATAAATGTGTAAATATTTAAGGCTGTGGAGAAATAGGAACGCTTTTATACTGTTGGTAGGAGTGTAAATTAGTTCAACCATTCTGGAAGACAATGTGGCGATTCCTCAAAGACCTAGAACCAGAAATACCATTTGACCCAGCAATCCCATTACTGGGTAGATGCTCAAAGGAATATCAATCATTCTGTTATAAAGATACATACACGTGTTTGTTCACTGCAGCACTATTCACCATAGTACAGACGTGGAATCAACCCAAATGTCCATCAGTCACAGACTGGATAAAGCAAATGTGGTACATATACAACATGGAATACTACACAGCCACAAAAAGGAAAGAGATCACAGCCTTTGCAGGAACATGGATGGAGTTGGATGCCATTATCCTCAGCAAACTAGCACATGAACAGAAAACCAAACACTACATGTTCTTGCTTATAAGCAGGAGCTGAACACTGAGAACACGTGGACGCAGGGAGGGGAACGACACGCACTGGGGCCTGTCAGCAGCGGGGTGTGAGGTGAGAGAGAGAATCAGGATAAACAGCTAATGCGTGTGGGGGGCTCAATACCTAGGTGACGGGTTGGTAAGTGCAGGAAACCACCACGGCATACGTTTACCTATGTAATAAACCTGAACATTCTACACACGTAGCCTCGAACTAAAAATATAATAAAATAAAATTTTAAAAAGTGGAATTTGGGGGTGTCAGAATTCCTGCCTGGGCCCCCCGTGGTTGGGCTCCGGCTGTCACTCAGAGAGATGAGGCTGGAGTGCCAGGCTCCAGTCAGATAAGGAAAGGCCTCAGAACAAACATTAAGAAGCTTGAATTTCATTCCGAGTTATTGGGAAATTGTTGATGGATGTTAAGTAGGAAGTAATGTGATCAGATTTGCATTTTAGAAAAATCAGTCTGGCTGCAGAGTGGATGCTGGACGGGAGCGGGGCAAGGCTGGAGCCAGGGAGGCCAGTTAGGAGATGGCTGGGGCCATCAGGGCGTGCGTGTGTGTTGGGGAGGGGGCAGTGGCGGTCTGAGTCATCCAGAGGGCATATGATGGTGGCATGGATCATTTGGGGGGTATAGCAATGGCTTGATTCATCTGGGATGGGGTGGGATTTAGGGTGGCCCCCATCTTCTGTGGGGCTGGGGGAAGAAGTAACTATGACCTGGATTAATAACTGGGCAGTGGGGAAAATAGTCATGTACAACCCACCTCCTGTGGCCCGTGCCAGGCGCCACTCAGGTAACCCTCCTAGCAAACCTCTAGGGTAGCTCCACTGTGATTACAGTCAGCATTTTACAGGCAAGAGCACAGGTGAACAAAGAGCTTACCCTTGCCACGGTCACATCGGTGGGACCCCAGCCTCAGCAGCAGGACACCCAAGTCTGAGCTCGGGCTCAGAGAGACGTCCCAGCGCTCTTTCAGAGGCAGTGCTGTGGGGTCTCAGGGCTGGATTCCGGTTCGGGGACAGGGGAACTTGTGTCTGGGTGGACTGTTCAGGGGCTGCCCAACCTCACATGTGGACAAAGAACTCAGGTCCTTCTGTTCAGCCCGGAGCCGCCACCTCAGACCTGCTCAGGCTGCAAATGGAGGGAAGGTGGCCTCGAACTGGGTGGGTGCAGAGGGGGCGCAGCTTCTCAAGGCAGGCATGGACCAGACCGAGCTCTGACGCTGAAGGCAGCCCAGAGTCAGGGCCATGAAGGGTGTAGGGGGCCTGGCTGGCCGTGCCTCTCCACCATCGCTGTGTCAGTGGTCCCCTCTGCACCGGACCTGCCTGGGATGGGAGAGGACAGCGGCCGCTACCTTCTTCCTCCCCGCGGCCCTCGTGGGTTTGGGGCGCCCTCTGCTGGACGCTTTCAGGGCCTGCGGTCTGATGCCAGGACGGCCTCAGGGGTTTGGTGCCGGGACTGGGAGGAAGTCACAGGGTGGCCGGCCGATCCCCTGCCATGAGAAAGAAGACACAGGGCAGACGAGCCTATGCTTTTCGTCTCCCAGTTTTTGTGCCCCTTTCAATAGGGGTCTACCCTGTCGGAACCCCTAAATCCCCCACCCCATCACCCACTACAGACTGTCTTTTAGTGCATTTTTTATTTAGGATTCATTGATCCCACAATAATCAATTCAAATAATATTATTTATTCAAATTATTCAAATATTATTCAAATTATTTTAATGGTTGGAAGTACTCTTCCTGCTTACGTATTGATTTATTGACTAGTATTTGGATGGACAGAACCACTCCTGCTAACAGCTCTCCCTGGAGTGGCCATGGTATGCCCCATTCTCCATCACCCAGTTTAATCTTCACTTCTATTTTTTTTATTTTTATTTTTGTTTGAGACAGAGTCTCGCGCTGTCGCCCAGGCTGGAGTGCAGGGGTATGATCTCAGCTCACTACAACCTATGCCTCCCGGGTTCAAGCGATTCTCCTGCCTCAGCTGCCTGAGCAGCTGGGATTACAGACACCCACCACCATGCCTGACTAATTTTTGTATTTTTAGTAGAGATGGGGTTTCTCTCTGTTGGCCAGGCTGGTCTTGAACTCCTGACTTCAAGTGAGCTGCCCGCCTCAGCCTCCCAAAGTGCTGGGATAACAGGTGTGAGCCACTGCACCCAGCCAAATCTATTATCAAGCCCATTATTCAGATGAGAAAACTGAGGCCCTGGCAAAGAGGAAGTCCCGTGTCCAAGGCCCTCGATGAACACTGGGCTAGATTCCGAGGCCAGTGCTCTCTTTTGCCTTGCCAGCCCTCCTGGCAGAGATATAGCAGGCCCTGGCTAACATACAGGGACCCCCCTACTTGTGCCTGCTACACCTCAGTTTCCTCCTCTGTAAAATAAGATAATGATAACAGCACTTACCTCAGAGGGAGCATGTGAAGAGGAAAGGAACTAATATTTACATATCTAACATTCTTGGCCAAGCGTGGTGGCTCACGCCTGTAATCTCAGCACTTTGGGAGGATCCATTGAGCCCAGGAGTTTCAGACCAGCGTGGGCAACGTAGTGAGGCCGTCTCTACAAACAGTTTACAAATGAACCAGGTGTGATTGCATGCACCTGTAGTCCTAGCTACTCAGGGAGCTGAGGGGGGAGGATCACTGCCCAGGAGGTCAAGGCTATAGTGAGCCATGATCGTGCCACTGCACTCCAGCCTGGGTGACAGAGCAAGACCCTGTCTCAAAAGAAAAGAATAAGCATTAAAATACATATATAAAAATAAAATCCTTAAAGCCTGGCACAAGATGACTTATCAACAAATGTGGGGGCCGGACGCAGTGGCTCACGCCTGTAATCCTGGCACTTTGGGAGACTGAGGTGGGCAGATCACCTGAGGTCAGGAGTCAGAGACCAGCCTGGACAACATGGTGAAACCCTGTCTCTACTAAAAATACAAAAACTTAGCCAGGCATGGTGGCGGGCGTCTGTAATCCCAGCTACTTGGGAGGCTGAGGCAGGAGAGTTGCTTGAACCTGGGAAGTGGAGGTTGCAGTGAGCCGAGATTGTGCCACTGCACTCCAGCCTGGGCGACAGAGCAAGACTCTGTCTCAAAAAAAAAAAAAAAAAAAAATCAACCAACCAACCAAACAAAAACGTGGGATTTTACTACCCACCAGCCTAGTACTCTCAGCCCCGGCTGCAAATCCACCTGGGAGATTGATTTTAATTGACCAATTAGAGCAGGACCTCCTCTAATTGGTCTCAGGTGAAGCCCAAACACAGGTGTTTGTGGGAGCTCCCCAGGTGGTTCTTATGTTCAAGCAAAGGTGTGAAGTGTCAGGCCAGAGCCTCCACCGCAGGGCTGGCGTCCTGGGTGCGCAGGACAGTGGGTGGCAGCTGGCAGGTGTCAGGAAATGCTGAAGTGCTGCTTCGTTGCCCTTGGTGTCTACATCGCTTGTTACTCAGCATCAAGAGTTTGGATCTCATCTCCCATCAGTTAGGAGGGAGGTCACCCACTCAGACCTAGGTCATCAGCCCTGAAATAAAGATGGGCTTTGTCCCATTCTGAAATTCCCTAATCCAAACATGAAGTCATCCCAGCCCTGCCTTTGGAAGTTCCACTCAGGACTGAGCTGAGAAGGAGCCCGCCTATTTCCTTCTAAAGTCGCAGGCTGTGGGGCTCTGGATTCCCAGGAAAACACCCAAAGGGGAAATTTGGCTCTAGCAAGGACATGGGGTTGAGCAGAGGTCACTGAGCTCCTGCCTGGGGCTTGGGTCCAGGCTCACCCCTGCCAAATTTCTCGAATCCCTCTCCCTGAAAGGATGATAAATGTGTCTTCATTTCCTCATCCGAAAATGCCCTGCAGGTTCAGGATTGGAATAATGACACGGGGCTGGGCTGCGTGGGGTGGGGCTACCGCACAACAGTCATGCAGGCTGGTGTGTGAGCCTCCTGGCAGCTCTTCCAGGATCAGCCGGTCCCCACTTAAAGACAGCTGTGGCTTGGACGGGTTAAGTGCTCCAGAATCCGAGCACAATTTGTTGGAGTGTGAAGGTATCCATACCTTTTCTAGTCTGTCTAGACTAGAAATATGGCAGAATAAGATGTGGCTGAAACATCAGCCAGGGGCCCAAGAGACTTTCTTAAGTTGTCTCTTTAAAATAACATGATTTCCATCCTGGGCAACAAGGCAAAAACCCATCTCTACAAAATGTACAAAAATTATTACTAGCTAGGCATGTGCCTGTAGTCCCAGCTACTTGGGGTGCTGAGTGGGAAGAATCTCTTGAGCTTGAGAGGTCAAGGCTGCAGTGAGCCACATTCATGCCACTGCACTCCAACCTGGGTAACAAAGTGAGACCCTGTCTCAAACAAACAAACAAACAAAAAAACCATGACTGGCTAGGTGGGGTAGCTCATGCCAGTAATCCTAGCACTTTGAGAGGCCAAGATTGGAGGATCACTTGAGGCCAGGAGATCAACACCAGCCTGGGCAATAAAGCAACACCCTGTTTCTACAAATAATAAAAAATAAAGTAAAATAAAATAACATGATGGAAGATGAGGAACAAGTCTGGGAAGCTACGTGTTTCCTCATGGAGAGACTGGATGACCCTCATCTCCAGCTTGGTGTCTTGTGACAAGAGGTTGGCACTGGAAATGTTTGTTGACCTAAGCATTTATTGATTCACTCTTCAGCAGATATGTATTGAGCGCCTACTGGGCATTGTATGAGCACTGGGAACTGGAAAAGAAACAAGACTGACAAGGTCCATTGGCTGATGGAGCTGACATTCCAGTAAGTGTGTGGGGAAAGGGGTGGGCAGGGAAGAGAGACAAAAAAGTAAACAAGTAAAGATGATGAAAGATCATAATAAGGGCTGAGTATTAGTTATCTGTTGTTGTATAACAAACACCCAACAATGTGTCGCTTAACACAACCTCCATTTATCTCCTCACAATTCTGCAATGCGGACTGGGCTCAGCTGGGTGGTTCTTTTGCTGGTCTTTTCTGAAGTCATTCATAGCCTCAGTTCTCTGTCATCAGGTGGCTTGAGAGGGACTAGTCTTAACAATTAGACTTATATATATTTTTTAAGTTGAATTAACTTTAAATGCAGAAACCAAAGCATTTCACATAAACCTCCAGCTTCTTTGGAAAAATCAAAAGGTGTGGCCATCCTGACCCCACATTTCTGCATGGCAGCAGAGCATGTGCTGGGCAGTAGCTCTAGCCATACAATGGAATATTATTCAGCCATATGAAGGAATGGGGCGCTGGCCCAGGTGACAATAGGGATAAACCTGCAAAATACTGTGGGAAGTGAGAGAAGACCGTCATAAAAGGCTACTTACTGCGTGGCTTCATTTATATAAGTGTCCAGAACTGGCAAATTCCTAGAGACAAACAGCAGGTTATTGGTTGCCAAAGGCTGGGGAGAGCGGGGAATGAGAGTGTACGGGGTTACATGGGTACGGGGTTTACCCTGAGGGTAACAAAAATGTTTTGGAATTTGATAAATGAATGCCCAACACCATGAATGTGCAAAATGCCACTGAATTGTTCTCTCTAGAATGGCTGACATTTGGGCAATTTTACCTCAATTTAAAAAAAGAAAAAATGAGGCCAGGTGCAGTGGCTCATGCCTGTAATCCCAGCACTTTGGGAGGCCGAGGCAGGCAGATCACTGAAAGTTGGGAGTTCGAGACCAGCCTGTCCAACATGGTGAAACCCTGTCTCTACTAAAAATACAAAAGAAAAATTAGCCAAGTGTGTCTGTAATCCTAGCTACACGGGAGGCTGAGGCAGGACAATGACTTGAGGTGGAGGTTGCAGTGAGGTGGTATCACGCCACTGCACTCCAGCCGGGACAAAAGAGCAAGACTCTGTCTCAAAAAACAAAACAAAAAACAAACAAAAAAAGGAATAGAAAATAGGGAACAAATAAGATAAGCAATCAGCACTCCACTAGCTACGTCGCTGGCAGTATTGAGGAAATGGGGAATCCACTTTCATGTCCAAAGCGGTGTTTCCTGTAGATGATCCAGGGGTGTGCAAGACTCTGGCTGGAGAGGGGTGGGTTAGCAGCATCAGGAGGGGTCCACCCACATGTGTACCTGCCAGCTTTCCTGGTTCCCCCCCAATCTTGCCCCAGCATCAGGGAACTGGAGGGAACCTGGTCAGGCAAATCTCCTACAGCCCTTAAACCCACGTTTCTGAATTGGATTCAATGGGAGGCAGCTTTCTAGTTAAAAGCCCAGGGCCTGGAGCTGGGGGGTGACAAGGTGGGCCTCCTAAAGACACTGATGACTGAGGAACAGACTGCAGAGGCAGGGGGCGGGACTGGGTGGGCAGTTTACAGAAGGTTAGCAGGATGAGCAGGAATTACTGGTGAAGGCAGGAGGGTGCGTCTGTCGGGACTCCCCGCCCTCTCTGCTGTCTAACAGGAAAGCCTGGGTAAGGAGGGGCCTCCAGCAGCTCAAGTGGGCCCAGGGACTCCAGCTGTAGTGTCTGTGGAGCCAGACATTTGAGTGGCTCAGATCTAGGGAGAAGAGGACCAGCAGGCTCTGACCAAGGAAAGCTACGGCAATGTCCGGCCAGCTCTGGCAGCAGATAGGTCATTTCCAAGATGTCCTGAGAAGGGTCCTATTCCAGAGTCCCTCCCCTCTGGACTTATCAGATTCTAACTTAGAGGGTGGGCTGTGTCGGTTTCCTGCGGCTGCTGTAATAAAGTCCCAAACACGCAGTGACCTAAAGCAACATGGATGTGTTATCTCACCGTCCAGGAGGTCCAGTGTCCAACGCTGGTCTCGCTGGACTAGAATCAAGGCGTCAGCAAGGCTGGTTCCTCCTGGAGGCTCTCAGGAGAATCTTTTCCTTGCTCTTTGCAGCTTCTGGAGCTGCCGCATCCTTGGCCTTCAGCCCTGTGCCCTGCTCCAGCCTCCGTGCTGGTTGTCACATCTCTCTCTGGCCCTCCTGCCTCCTTGATAAGGACCTTTGTGATTGCAGTGGGCCCTGAGAGCGTGTGGATGTTTGTTCCTCCAAATCTCATGTTGAAATGTGATCCCCAGTGTTGGAGATGGGGCTGGTGGGAGGTGTTTGGGTCATGGAGGCAGATCCCTCATGAATGGCTTGGTGCCCTCCCCATGGTAGTGAGTTCATGAGAGAGTTGATTATTCAAAGAGCCTGGCACATGGCTGGGCATGGTGGCTCACACCTGTAATCCCAGCACTTTGGGAGGCCCAGTGGGGTGGATCACTTGAGGCCAGGAGTTCGAGATCAGCCTGGCCAACATAGTGAAACCCTGTCTCTACTAAAAATACAACAATTACCTGGGCATGGTGGTGGGTGCCTGTAATCCCAGCTACTGAGGAGGCTGAGGCAGGAGAATCACTTGAACCTGGGAGGTGGAGGTTGCAGTGAGCTGAGATTCCATCATGAGGTCAAGAGATCGAGACCATCCTGGCCAACATGGTGAGACCCCGTCTCTACTGAAAATACAAAAATTAGCCAGGGTGGTTTGCACCTGTGGTCCCAGCTACTCAGGAGGCTGAGGCAGAATTGCTTGAACCTGAGAGGCAGAGGTTGCAGTGAGCCGAAATCATGCCACACACTCCAGCCTGGGCAACAGAGCAAGATTCCATCTTAAAAAAAAAAAAAAAAAAAAAAGCCTGGCACCTCCCACCTCCCCTCTCCTTGCTCCCTCTCTTGCCATGTGACGCCGTGTGATGCACCTGCTTCCCCTTCACCTCTCACCATGACTACCAGCTCCCTGAGGCTCTCGAGCCGATGCTGGTGCCATGCTTGTATGGCCTGCAGAACCGTGAGCCAAAAAACCCCTTTTCCGTGTACATTATTCAGTCGCAGGTATTCCTTTATAGCAATGCAAAACGGACTAATGCAGGCCCACTTTGAAAATCAAGAATAACTGCCTCATCTCAGGGTCCTTAATCACATCCGCAAAGACCTTTTTGCCATGTCAGGTGACATATTCACTGGCTCTAGGAGTAGGGTGTAGATGTAATTGGTTGCAGGGGAGGGTGGCAAAGATCAGGAATCTCAAGGTTTTTTTCCTGCAGAGGTGAGAACTCTGAAAGGGAGGCCCCTGAACGCGGCCAGGCTCTTCTGGCTGTGTCTCTAGGGCCCATTGGAGCAGAGGAAGATTTGTTGGTGCCGGTCTCATTGTACTGTGTATAATGACACAGAGATGGCACAAAGGACAAAGGACAGTCAGAGACAGAATACAGGCCTGGGTATCACACAGATGTGGGTCCAAATCCTGGCTCTGCCTCAGACAAGCCATGCGACTCGGAGCAAGCTTGTTTTTGTTTTTGAGACAGAGTCTCACTCTGTTGTCCAGGCTGGAGTGCGGTGGTACCATCTCAGCTCAACAAGACCTCCGTCCCCGGGTTCAAGTGATTCTCCTGCCTCAGCCTCCCAAGCTGGGATTACAGGCATGTGCCACCATGCCTGACTAATTTTTGTATTTTAGTAGAGATGGGGCTTCATCATGTTGGCCAGGCTGGTCTCGAACTCCTGACCTCAAGTGATCTGCCCACTTTGGCCTCCCAAAGTGCTGGGATTACAGGCACGAGCCACCGTACCCAGCCATGGAACAAGTTTCTTAATAGCTTCTGACTTTCTCACCTCATTTCATCTCATCTCATCTCATCTCATCTCATCTCATCTCATCTCATCTCATCTCATCTCATCTCAGGAATATTCTGAGTGTAATGACTAAGTTTAGCAACCCCTCCACAGGGTCTGGTAGGGGAGGTGTTTGATGAATGCTGGCCCTAGACAATCGCTGAGGAGTGCAGAGGACTGGAGGGGAGGGAGGCCAAGGCAAGCTGCACCTCCCTCTTCCTCTTCCGCCCTACCCCACAGCTGTGCTGGGCACACACGGGGCGGCTGTGGCAACTGCTCTCTGGCCGTGCTGGAATTGTGAGTGTCTCCTTTCCTGGTCACGGCTGATAAGTATATCCTGCTTGATACAAATACATCCACCCTTACGGCAAGAGTCCCAGGCTGGGAAATCTGAGCACCCCACCTCTAACCCAAGGGAGTGTGCACTGCCTTTCCCCATAAATAGTTCAGGAGTACACAACTGTGGATGGGTGAAGGGTCTTCCCACCTCCAGGATCCATGCTCTGGGATGCAGCTGGGGAGATGTAGGCTGGGCTGGCAGTGGCGACCATGCAGAAGTGGCGACTGTGCAGAAGTGGGTAGTTTGTAGCTATGAGCACCGATGGGGCTCAGCGCTGAAGGCTTAACGGCCAGCAGGAGGAGGTCTCGATTGCACTAGCCACTGTTCTCTGCACTACCATGCATTAACTCACAGAGTTCTGGCACAACTCTTTGAGTCTGTGGGTCCTTGCCGCTCACTGTCCCCAGGGAACTTGAGGCAGAGAGAGTAGGGACCCAGCTGACAAACGAGTTAGTGCTGGAGAATGGATTTAAACCCAAGGTTAGCTCCAGGGCCTGAGATTTTAACTGGAAGGTTGGCTCCTACGGAATTTGATTCAGAAATATGAGTTTAAAGGCTGTAGGAGACTTGCCTTCCCAGGTTCCTCCCAATTCCCTGATGCTGGGGCGAGATGGGGGATCACTGGGGAATACTGGTTGGTACATACGTGGGTGGGCTCCTCCGGGTGCTGTTAACCCACCTCTTTCCAGCCAGAGTCTTGGCCACCCCGGACCATCTACAGGAAACAGCACTTTGGGTATTAATATGGTTGGGCTCTGTGTCCCCACTCAAATCTCATCTCAATTGTAATCTGAATTGTAATCCCCATATGTCAAGGGAGGGAGCCGGTGGGAGGTGGCTGGATCATGGGGGTGGTTTCCCAAGCTGCTTTCATGCTAGAGTCCCATGAGATCTGGTTGTCTGGTAAGTGTACGGCTCTTCCCCCTTCTCTCTCCTCTGCTGCCATGTAAGACATGCCTTACTTCTCCTTCTGCCCATGACTCTAAGTTTCCTGAGGCTTCCCCAGTCATGTGAACTTGAGCCAATTAAACTTCTTTTCTTTATAAATTACTCATTCTCAGGTAGTTCTTTACAGCGGTGTGAAAACGGACTAATGCAGGTATAAAAGTGGACTCCTGGCCTGGTGTGGTGGCTCATCCCTGTAATCTCAGCACTTTGGGAGGCTGAGGCGGGTAGATTGCTTGCGGTCAGGAGTTCAAGACCAGCCTGGTCTTGAACATGGTGAAACCCCATCTCTAATAAAAATACAAAAATTAGGTGGGTGTGGTGGTGCATGCCTGTGATCCCAGCTACATGGGAGGCTGAGGCATGAGAATCACTTGAACTCAGGAGGTGAAGGTTGCAGTGAGTGGAGATCGCGCCACTGCACTCCAGCCTAGGCAACAGAGCAAGACCTTGTCTCAAAAAATTAAAAAAAAGACAGAAAAAAAAGAGTGGATTTCCATTTCCTCAATATCACCAGCGATGCAGCTACCGGAATATTAATCACTTCTTATTTGCCCCCTATCTTCTCTCTTTTTAAAAATTGAGGTAAAATTGACCAAATGTCAGTCATTTTTGAGAGAACAATTCTGTGGCATTTAGCACACTCATAGTGTTGCGCATTCATCTATTCAGTTTCAAAACATTTTTGTCACCCTCAAAGGAAACCCCGTGCCCATGAATAGTCACTCTCAATCCCCCCATCTCCCCAGCCCTTGGCAGCAGCCAGTAACCTGCTGTTTGTCTCTAGGAATCTGCCAGTTCTGGACACTTACATAAATGAAGCCATGCAGTAAGCAGCCTTTTGTGACGGTCTTCTCTCACTTCCCATGGTATGCTGCAGGTTTATTCCTATTGTAACAAGGGTCAGCACCCCATTGCTTCATATGGCTGAATAATACTCCATTGAGTGGGCAGACTGTGTTCTGTTTACCCATTCATCCACTGATGCACATTTTGGTTGTGTGGGCACATTTGGCTTGTGAATAGGGCTGCTATGAGCATTTGAGACAGGTATTTGAGTCTTCGCTTCTCTTGGGTCTATAGGTCCAGGGGTGGAACTCCTCGGTCATATGGTAACTCCACCGAGCTGTTTTCCACAGTGGCTGCGCCATTTACATTTCCACCAGCAGTGCACGAGGGTCCCTGTTTCTCCATATCCTTGCCAACATTTATTTTCTGCTTTATTAAAATTTTAAAAAGTTATAGCCATGCTAGAGTAGAGAGAAGAGTGTTTATCTTTTTTTTTTTTGAGACAGGGTCTTGCTCTATTGCCCAGGCTGAAATGCAGTGGTGTGATCATGGCTCTCTGTAGCCTTGACCTCCTGGCCTCAAGCAGTCCTCCCACCTCAGCCTCACAGGTAGCTGGGACTACACGCATGTGCCACCACACCCGGCTAATTTTTAAATTTTTTGTACAGACTGGTGGAGGTTGCGGGGAGGTGGATGGTCACGTTATGTTGCCTAGGCTGGTCTGGAACTCTTGGATTCAAGTGATCCTTCTGCCCCAGCCTTTCAAATGCTGGGATTTACAGCCGTGAGCCACTGTGTCTGGGCTTATTTTAAAAGCAGAGCTAAGATACCACTTGGCCCCACCTCTACATAGCCAGTTAAGGAAATGGGTTTTTCGAGTCCAGTGCCCTTGGTAGAGAAGGATCGTTGGTGTCAATGGACTGGGCCCAGTGGAACCAGCTGACCCAATCTTCAGAGGAAACCCAATCTTCCCCTTGGCCCAGTAACCATGGAGACAACCCCAAGCCTGACCTGCTCACACCCCAACTCCAGAGTGGGCAGAGTTCACATGGATGGACTCCCTCAAGTTCTCCAGACACATACAGGTTTCTCTAAGAAGTCACTCAAACTTGGTATTAAAAGAAAAAAAAATCTTTGCTTCCATCAGCTCCTATTCCAGCTGAAGGACAGTGGTCCTGACTCAGCCCCCAGCAGGAGGATTTCCTGACCCCTTTACCACATACTGTCTGACTTTCCATCCATGGCTGTTCAACAACTGAGCCACTTTCAAAAAAGGTCTGTCCCGTCTCCAGAGAGACAGGCCGGACTATGACGTCATTCATTATGGGTGTGGACATTGGAACTGGCCTTGAATCCCAGCTCTGCCCTCCGCATGGGCCATGAGTTTGGCAAAGTGACTTCTCAGTGCCTCAGTTTTCTGTGCTGTAAAATGGACACAATGATAGTGCCTTCTTCTTAGGGCTATTGCAAGGATGAAGTGAGTTAACATGTGAGGTGCTGAAGACGGGCTCCGTCATGTAGTTTTTCAATAGGAGATCTGTTATTACCATTGGGAGCAGTCAACATGGTTAAGGATGGCGACAGTCAACCCCTCACCTCCCCACCTGCAAAGTGCCTTCCTCCACAGACAGAGCGTCCCTCTGTCTCAGGCACTGGTTTCTGGTGGAGACTGTTAGCAACTCGCCCTCACCCCAAAGATAAAAGGGCTACAGGCCGGGCACGGTGGCTCACGCCTGTAATCCCAGCACTTTGCGAAGCTGAGGCGAGCAGATCATTTGAGGCCAGAAGTTCAAGACCAGCCTGGCCAACATGGTGAAACCCCATTTCTACTAAAAATACAAAAATCAGCCAGGCGTGGTGGCATGTGCTGGTCATCCTAGCTACTTGGGAGGCTGAAGCAGGAGAATCACTCGAACTCAGGAGGTGAAGGTTGCAGTGAGCTGAGATCGCGCCACTGCACTCCAGTCCGAGCAAGAGAGCCAGACTCTGTCTCAAAATTAAATGAAAATTTAAAGGGCTACAGGCCACTGGACCACATGACCTTGTTATGAAAGGTGGAAAAAAGTTTAAACCCACTTGCCACACCTATGCTCTGCCATGCTGCGGGACCAAAGATGAACATACTGCCTCTTTTCATGTGATTTCAGGGGGAGTCTGCAGGCGGCCTGTGCACCTGCCTGTCCTTACCTAACCTGGACGCTATGGCAGAGTTGCTGAGCTCTTTACCCCTTGCCTTCAGTGGAGATCTGTATTTGAATTATCTTTTTTTAAGTACTACCAATCTTTGTAGGTTTATTGTCTCTGGACAGTGCAGGAAGAGGGAACTACAGAAAATTCTGCTTTCTGCAGATGGAATTCTGCCTCATATTACTAAGCCCTTAATATTAAGGTCCTCTAGTCCGCTGAAATCTACTTTCTTTCTCTCTTCTGAGGAAAGCCAATTTGAAACCATTTTCCAGGGAAGACAGCAAGGAGATTTACGCTGACGGCGATGGAGAGGCTCAGGCAGTTGGCGATGGAGGAGGCTCAGGCAGTGACTGGGGTATGGCTGCCAAGGGACGGATTTAACATCACAAGCCAGGGTCTAGGAGCTGACACCCACACCGTGTAAATGACAGAAACGACAACGTTCCATTCTTAAATCAAATCAAGCTGTATTGATAATGCTGATTTAGCAGGAACCACTCTAAAAATCAGAAACAATTAGAATGCCTTCCCCATCGAATTATTTTATTAGGTTAATTAAACAGCTTAAAGATGATTCATTTTGTGTGGTACCCTTCTAGAAAATATTTCAAGTTTTTAAATGAACTTCCAATACATAAAACAAAATTAGTTTAGCATATACACAAATTTCAGATCAAAATACAACACTCTGTTTCTGTTTTCTTACAGTTATAAAATCCAGTCAATACAAACTACATAAAAAAGATAAAACACTTTCACTGATCCTTGGTACAAGAGAACAGCATGATGGCAAAACATTCCCCAAGCACAGGTCCTGGGTTCATGAGAAGGGACCAACCCCACAATATACTGAAGCATGGAAACAAAGTGCGTGCCACTTAAGTAAGGTTAACAAATGCTTTTTGCATCAGTATTACTTGTAAACCATAAAGCAACTTTTTAAAAGAAAGGTTATTAATTAAAAATTACTTCTGACTGCTAAATTTCTTACCAGCAAGTGAATACAAAATTATTCCACAAAACAAACTAATACCTTTGGACCACAGGATGTGAGACGTGACATTTCAATGAAATCAACTTAGCACAACTTCTCTACTATCCTACTGAACTTGGGGAGTACAATTTTACAAGTCGCAGCCTTCTAGCATTTCCAGTATTTTGTACTTTCTAAACCTGCTTTCCATTTAGCTATTATTTTCATTGCAAATCCCTGTTTTTCAGGAGTAGGACTTTATTAAAGATAGGATAATATTACACACAATATAATCTTAACTGAATATGTGTCTAAGTAGACCTACTTGGAATTCTACTAGATAATCAAGTTGCAGGATTTAAAGGAAATCCTATTCTGCAGGTCCCATGTCGGAAAACACAGATATGTCCAACAGGTTGGTGTTGGACAGGATGAGTTCTGGTGTGGTATTTATACGGTATTCATGGCATTTTCCTTATAGTATTCAAGGCATCAAAATGACAAATCCCGACTGCTAAAACCAGTCTTGGACAAGGGTGACAGTCACATATTCGAGGGTCCAGCACAACACTGGCATGAGCCAACAGGAGCCATGCCGGCCACCTGCTGGGCCAGGGACCACTGCAAACAACAGCCCTGAATTAGGGAGGGAGGGTCAAATCGAATTTACAAATCTTGTTTTCAGGAATTTCCTTGACAGCTCTCTTTCATGGCAGAAGACCTACACCCGTGATGGAAAATGAAAGAATGTACACATTTCTAGTGTGTCATGAATGGACCTCACTCACAGATAGGCACAGGCATCACCGTCACTAGTAACACACCAGGAAGTCTGCCCGCGCCTACCTGAGGAGCATCTGCGATACCGTTTCTGATGAGGACGGGACTGTGCGGAGGTGGGCAGAGTGAGGGGTGCTTTCGTCAGCTCTGCTGATCACTTCCAGGCTGCTGGTACACACCCCAACAGTGGCTGCAAAGGTTGTTCAAAACTTCTGCTGAAGCCACAGTGATTACTGGATGGTTGTCACCATTCACAAAACGTACGATACAAAAAACAAAGGGATATCACCATTATGTCGCCGGCGAACTGAAGGGGTACAAGACAGAGGAACCCAACAAAAGCTGAATTCAAAACGAAAAGAACCCCAATGGCAGAAAAAGCCACGACTTATTTAATTAAGCAAGTTGTGCTAATAAATAGCCTGTGCTTTTCTTAACTAAAGGCCACTTGATAGATTTCCCCACATAAAATTTTTATTCAGATGATCTTTGTTTTCATGGAGAGCTTGAATTCTGAGGTATGATCTAGGAAAAGATGTTATCACCCACACAAATGGAAGGCTTACTTCTTTATTTCTTAAGCTGATGATATCCTTTTGCCTGCCCCATGTACCAGATCCTACATGATTTTTTAAAATAAAACGTAAGTCAATTTCAATGAGCATATGCTAGACTAACAATACATTTATTTCCTGAAGTTTCTTTTGAAGCACAAATTCCTTCTAAAACAAATAGGAAAAGGTGGTCTCTCTCGTAAACAAGCAGTTCTAGTTTCTGATCCCATCCACGATTTGGAACACAGTGTGTTTTAAAGTCAGAGCTGAAGAGGAGAGAAGGAAACAAGGGCCGCGCTCCGCTCTGGCCAATGTGAGCTGAAAAGGGACAGAGGAGAACCTACACGGAGGCTCCCCACACGGCTCTGCGAACGGACGTGGCAGAGGGCCTGTCACATAAGAGGCCACCCGGGTCGAGCACGTCTGGGAGTGCGGGGTTGCGCAGGGTGCTGAGGTAGTGCGTGCGGCCTCTGCCTGCCTGCTCTCCCAGCTTGGAGGGGAGCCCCGAGGGCCCCTGGGGCCGGCCTGGAAGCTGTCATTGTAGCCTACAGGTGCCTAAGGGGCTGGGATGTGTCCTTAGTGGTGCCTCCGAAGGGAGAGGCCCTGGGCCTGAGTTCTGACCTGGAGCCTTGGGGACAGATCTGACTCTCACAGCCAGGGCCAGCTGGTTGTGGAAAGTGCTAGTATGAAGGTCTGCTCAGGGATCTCTGAGGCTCCCGCTTTGGGCACTATGTGGTCTGAGGAACCAGAAGAGCTATTCTTCTCACCCCCTGCAACCTGCCCCAACCACACCTTTCTTTTCCTTTTTATTTTGGTTACATAACTCAAGCAGTTAAAAAAGCAGGCTGGAAGAGGGTTGGGACAGAGGAGCAGAGGGCAGGGTGGGAAAGCTATCCCAAGAAGAGTGAGGAAAAGCAACGACTTCAAACACGGCCTAAGTACCCTTCCTCCACCTTGATAGCAATCCCTAAGCCGGCAGAGAAAGATGCACTGACTGCAAAGTGCCTGTTTTCTCAGAGATTCCACCTAGCAGGGTCTGTGGGGAGCCACAGTGGAACATGGAGAGAAAAACCAACGCTGGTTCGAACGAAAGGTCATTCACCAGTGAAGGAAACGGGGAGAAGACACAGCCGGCAAGCTCTGAAGACGTGGCGTGCATCTCAGCCTATAAACCTCTTATGATCATGATCCCGTGTTTCCCCTATTTCTGAGCAGATTTTTTTTTTTTTAAATTTTTTATTTTTGTGAGACAGAGACCCCCTCTGTCGCTCAGGCTGGAGTGGAGTGGCACATTCCTGGCTTACTACAACCTTCCACCTCCTGGGGTCAAGTGATTCTCCTCCCTCAACCTCCCGAGTAGCTGGGATTACAGGGGTCCACCACCACACTCAGCTAATTTTTGTATTCTTAGTAGAGACAGGGTTTCACCTTGTTGGCCAGGCTAGTCTCGAACTCCTACATCAAGTGATCCACCTGCCTTTGCCTCCCAAAGTGCTGGGATTACAGGCGTGAGCCACTGCACCCGGCCTGAGCAGATCTTTTAGAAGGCAAGAGGGGTCAGGACACACAGGCCGAGGCTTGTTCCCTCCCCTCCGGAGCTGAGAGTAAAACTGCAGTCGATTTTCACCAGAGAGGAGGACAAGACAAAACCATGACAACAATCAGGTCCCTTGGTGACGACGTGCCCCGTCAGCAAGGCTACCGATCTGGAGAGTGGGAAGGTCGCCGCACCAACCTCCCCTAGGGCAGGAGAAACAGCTGGCTCACGTTCAAATGCTCAATATCCCACCCACCCCACCAAAACGTTTTCCTGAAATTTCATATAGCAATGTTCTTTCTTGAACCGAGACATAAGACTTTACATTTAGCCATTAGACTGTGACGAGTATTGCAGATCTAACACCCAACACGTCTCGCCCAGCACTCTTCTTTGCCTTCTATATTTTTATACAAGTTACGGATAAAAATGTCAAACAGGATGCTGCTAGAGTAGCTCACCTTAAGTGATCTTGCCAAAGATCTGTTCTTACCAACACTGTCTGAATCTGGCTATTCAACCGACTTTTTGGTCCTCTGTTAAATACTAGCTCTACTTCCTTTCCTTTTTTTTCTTTTGAGATGGAGCTTTGCCCTTGTTGCCAAGGCTGGAGTGCAAAGGCACCATCTTGGTTCACCGCAACCTCCACCTCCTGGGTTCAAGAGATTATCCTGCCTCAGTCTCCCAAGTAGCTGGGATTACAGGCATGTGCCACCATGCCCGGCTAATCTCCATGTTGGTCAGTCTGGTCTCAAACTCCTGACCTCAGGTGATCTGCCCGCCTCGGCCTCCCAAAGTGCTGGGATTATAGGCGTGAGCCACCGCGCCTGGCTGTTCTACTTCCTTTTCATATTCAGAGATCAAGAATGACTTTATCAAATGTCTTATTGAAATCAAGACAAGCTGAGCACATCATATACTCCCACCTCTGCCAGTCTCATAACCTAACCAGGAAAAGATGTGTATGATATGATAGAAGGATTAAGTAGTTCACTTTTTGTACGACTTTGTTAACTAACCTTCTTTATGCAAAGGTACCAAAGTTCCACACACACAGACACATGCACAAACACACATGCACGTACACACCTGTAACACATATTTGTTTTTAAATTTCATGTAACATCCAAGTTAAGAAAGCATAGTTTAGGTCTACTGATCTAAAACAGAGATATAGGAAATATCTAATTTCTTTGACCAATATAGATAACTACCTTTGCTATTTCAATGAAAAAAAAGAAAAATTCAACATTAGTAAAGAGTTTTAAGTATTACTGGAGAATTTCACTGGGCATATTCTAAACAGAGGGTTATTTATAACAAACTCTATGTATTCTAAACAGGTATTTTGGGCTGTTTCAGCTATCTAGAATTGTCTTGAATTTAAATATTAGAGATGTAGGAGAGAGGTGGCATGGGTCTAGAAAGTAAATCATTTTCTGGCTGGAAACTCACACCTGTAATCCCAGCACTTTGGGAGGCTGAGGCAGGCAGACTGCCTGAGCTCAGGAGCTCGAGACCAGCCTGGGCAACATGGTGAAAACGCATCTGTTCTAAAACTACAAAAAATCAGCTGGGCGTAGTGGTGTGCACCTGTAGTCCCAGCTACTCAGGAGGCAGAGGCAGGAGGATCCCTTGAACTTGGGAGATCACACCACTGCACTCCAGCCTGGGTGACAGAGCGAGACTCTGTCTCAAAAAAAAAAAAAAAAAA
>NW_016809016.1:661707-691942 GCF_001698545.2 Rhinopithecus bieti
TCAAAAAAAAAAAAAAAAAAAGAAAGAAAGTATTTTATGAACACAAGCATATAATACATTTACTTGTATATCATGTGGCAGCAGATGTGAGAATGCAGAAAGCTATAAGGCCCGGGACACTCAGTGGAGGCAGCCTTGGCCTCACCCACAGGGCCTCCTACCACCTCATGTTGAGAGGTGACATAATCATGGTGGCAGCAACAGCGGTCACTGCATGCCAGGCGCTCTCCCAAGTGCTTACAGTCATCACCTAGTTAATCCTCACAACGACCCGCAGAGGTAAATCCTCCTGTTATTCTTCTTCCACATAAGAAATACAGTCTTGGGGTTTAAAGAGCTTCCCAAGTCACAGAGCAGTAAGTGTGGCAGAAGCCCCCAAGCCCAGATGCACCTGACACCAAGGCCTATGCTCTCAACCACTGGGTTTGCAAGGAAAGTATATAAAGATGATTGCCTGAAAATAATTAAAATAACAAAGTCTGGGGTTTAAGTTAAAGGAATAAGCCTTTGTTCTCATGAAAATCACTTCCAGGAAATGTCTCATGTCCTGAGCTAAGTCAGTCTCATGTCCTGAGCTAAGTCAACAGTGTGCTAACAGATTGTCATTGGAGGAGAAGCTTTGCCATTCTACTATTGAAAGCAAGCCCTTTACTCTGAAAAGCACAAGCATAAAAATTAAATCTTATTAATGCTTAAGGACAGTTAAACTCGGCTATACTTGGTACAACTTAAGCACCAGATTTTACCTGGTGCTTAAGTTATACCAAGTATGCCAGGCTTTTAGAAATGGGCATAACTCTTTCGGCCATGGCATCACTGAAGTCCTCCACTTAAGTAGGCTGTGTACGACTGTGCCCTGAAACTGGGCATTACAAGATCTCCCGGGAGGAGGAGTCTTGCCTACAACTGGTGAGCCTCCTCAGTTCCTTCCTCCTGACTTGGTGACCAGGCAAGCTGACAGACAGTGGGGAGGATGGAGGCCACCACGTGCGGGGTGCAGACGGCGCATACCGGAGGAAGTGGAGGGATGTTCCACAGACACATGGAACAAATCACATCATTCATGATTTTAAGTATCATCCAACTCCATACAGTTCTGCCAACCTCAACTCTGCACTTAGGAAACACTTTGAGTGAGGAGGAACTTAGCAATGAGTAGATTTTCATCAAAATTAAAGATTTTTGGGAAGCAATAGCACCTTATAGAAAACGGAAAAAATAGTATCCTCAAGCACCCAAATCCCAAATACTGGGTCAGATGACAGATGGACACATTTTCTTGTCTGATGCTAACAAGAATGGAAATCGAGCCCTCTGTTTTACACAGCAGTGGCGTTTAAATATACTACTTTTCTGCATTATGAAAACACGGCCTTTTAAAGACTCTTTAGAGTTCAAGTTGAGTTTCAAGTAATCATTTTGCAGCAACTCTAGGAGAATTATTGTTCCTCCTGATTGTAAGTGCTTTTTTTTTTTTTTTTTTTTTTAAAGTAGTAAAATGGAAAAGAGGCCTTAGAGAATTGTATTCCTCAAGGCCGCTGACTGCCTGTTTCCAAGCTTTTGTTAAAGAACAGAATGTGTTGAATTATTCTAAGTTGGCAGGGGATCAAGCACAGCACGACATAATGAGGTAGCTGAGAACAGAGTTTTTCCTATAAACACAAAGAACAAGTGAATGAGTGCGTGTAATTCTCATCCAATTAAACAGGAAACATGATAAAGCACGTTACTACCGTTGTATTTAAACCAAGTTCACTGGTATAACTTGAAAAAATTTAACCCAAAGTTCTAAGGTATGCCTTATTCGTAACTGATGAGTAAAAACAATAAAAATAAGGTACTCAAACCTACTATTTGTACTGAAATGCTAAAAATTCTTATTTTAGCATTTTATTCTTATCATAATAAATATAATTCACCAACCAGAAGACAGAAGAACCTACGTTTGGGATGTGAATGATTTGAAATGGCCGCTCATTTCCGTGGATCCTATCCAGTGTCTAACTGTTCACTTTATCTTAAGGCAGAGTGTGTGTCCCCCAGACTCTGCGGGTTGCCATCCTTTCCTACCTGCAACTTCTCTAATTCAAATCACAGCTGTACAATTTCTGGGTTTCTTTCAATGTCTGCGGGGAAGGAAGCTCAACAACTTTGTTGACCCAGGAAGAAATTAATATCAACATTTATAATCAGGCCAAACTTCAGTTGAGTAGTGACTTTAAAATAATTAGTTTTAATCTCAAAATAAAAAAAAAAAAAGAGGCCGGGCGAGGTGGCTCACACCTGTAATCCAGCATTTTGGGAGGCCGAGGCGGGCGGATCATGAGGTTTAGGAGATCGAGACCATTCTGGCTAACACGGTGAAACCCCATCTCTACTAAAAATACAAAAAATTCACCAAGCGTGGTGATAAGCACCTGTAATCCCAGGTACTGGGGAGGCTGAGGCAGGAGAACTGCTTGAACCCAGGAGATGGAGGCTGCAGTGAGCCGAGATCGCGCCATTGCATTCCAGCCTGGGCGACAGAGCGAGACTCTATCTCAGAAAAAAAAAAAAAGAGAGAGGGCAACAGACGTTTCTGACTAAATAATTATATAATGCAGTTTTATTTATTAGATGTTTAATTTCATGAGAAAGGGAAGGAGTTTAAAAATCCCATCACTTAGAGAATTTCAATGATAGAACTAAAAAAGAACAAACTTTCTACTGAGCATGGTGGCTCATGCCTGTAGTCCCAGCTGGGTCTCCACATCCGAGGCCAGGAGTTTGAGATCAGCCTGGGCAACAGAGCAAAACCCTGTTTCTAAAGGAAATTAAAAATAAATAAATAAATAAAAAAGAACAAACTTTCCTAAACTGTATGCATCAGACCAAACCATTTGGAAAGTATGATGTCACATAATTCCTTAGATGTCACATAAATGGAACTATTACAATGAGACAATATTGAACTATGTTTAAAATGGAAATAATAATAGGATTACTTCTGAAAAACACAAAACCTTAGCAAGTTTTACCAGCTAACTTGCAAAAAATATAGAAAATGCCTAGCAGTCAATACCACTGAGCCTTCACTGCCAGCAAGCACGACAGACACCCAATCCAAGTTCATGTTCTCGAATATGGGCAAATGGGTCCCTTCTTATCCTAACACTATAAATCTCTGTAATTTCTACAAAACTACAGAAAGAGTATTTCAAGAATTATTAAAAGCTAGCAATATATTTTCCTCAACATTCTAAGACATAGTTTATTTTCCCTTACTAATTACAAGGAATAAGAGAGGGAAGTATACATGAAGCTCTTTGAAATAAAAAAGTTTCTCTTTCAAACACATTTTCTTCTTATGCCCTTAGTAAATTCTTAACCTTCCTACAGCTAACTAACAAAGAAAATCAAAGATCTTTCAGCTCATGCCTGTGCAATCAGCAAAGGACATGTTTGGGAGCTTAAATTGTATTAATACTAAAAATGATTATCCTATTATTAAAAATACTTGTATGCCTAGAAAAATCATGTTCTAGCCTCGCTGGCTGACTGGTAAGCTGATAATCCGAAGACCTGGCTTTTGCTTTTGGTTCTTGCTCCTCCCTAAAGTGAGAAACGAAGTCGTATCTATCAGGCCTCCAAGATTACCCTGGTACAACGGGGAGAGTGCCCTGCCTATCCCAGAGGTGTGAGGATCAAAGGAGTATGTCCTGGAAAGATTTTGAGACCCACATAAAAAGAAGTCAATAAAGCCCAATATTAAACATGATCAACATTACAAGCTGTGCTGAGTCTACAGAGGGCCTCAAAAACCTGCAGAACACACGGAGATCACAGGATTGTACATCATGTACGTCAGGCACTTGGCATTGTTTATGCTATTCTAGTTTCAGCTCCGTATAGGAGGCCGGCCCATCTGGACACCAAGTTTCTCACTGAAAACCCAGTAAAATCAGTCACTCTTGGCGTGCCCTTTTCAACAGAAGAACATTACTTTGATCACAAGAATCTTCTATTTATTTGTCAAATGTTTATTGACTACCTACTCTGTGCAGGCACTGAAATTGGCAGATGACAAAGACAGGGCCCTTGCCCATGCTATAGTGGGTTTATGACCTTGAGTGGGAGGGTGGTGTGACATCTGTCTCACTGTTCAGCTCCCAGGATGGCAAGCACAGTTCCTAGTGGGTGCTCATCAGACAGGTGTTGGCGGACCCCAGGCGGGTTTTGCTACAGTCAGCTGGTCTCTTGTCACTGACTTCCTGGACTCCAGTGCTCAGTAAGCAGCCAGTGGAAAAGGGCTGCCTCACCTTTCCCTTCCACCAGGTGTTTTTCACGGGGTTCCGGCATCTTTAAATTGAAACAGTCAAAGCGCCACCTCACTCTTTCCCCATTTAA
This sequence comes from Rhinopithecus bieti, assembly GCF_001698545.2. Classification (NCBI taxonomy): domain Eukaryota; kingdom Metazoa; phylum Chordata; class Mammalia; order Primates; family Cercopithecidae; genus Rhinopithecus; species Rhinopithecus bieti. The sequence continues at coordinate 666,094 of NW_016809016.1, forward strand.
CCAAAGGTCTTCATCTGACCACAGGAGGCCTCTTGAATCATGAATGCCAACATTCTGGAAGGGAACACTGCGCTGTTTCTAGAATTCCTTGGAAGGTTTTTGGAATCCCTGGTTTGGTACACTGAGGTAGGAATGTACCAAATGGAACTCTAATGGGCCACAGTAGCTAAGACATTTCTCTAGAAATGAAACTTAACTAACCATGAGTGGCTTAGGTGCCATAGCAAAGACAGTCCTCTCTTTACCATGTTTGTACAAAGAATGTATTTCCTATACATTGACTAGGGAATCCCCCCCAACTCATAAATTATAAAAATGACACTTCCAAACCATCAATGAAGAAAGTATCATCATTAAAGTGGTAGTGCAATATAACAAAGTGTTTACAAACAAAACACCATCCAACATACCCCCAAGTGCTCTTGTTTGGTTGTTATACAGTTTGAAAAAAGCCTACGGTTAGCTATCAATTTCTTACGGCAATGAAGCATTAAGCTAAACAATGAATTTAGAAATTTCTTAGGCCAAATCTTGACAGTATACCAACTATGAGTTGGTAAACACTGTTTTTAATCCTTCTAAAGAAGAGAAATGCGAACACCAAGTAAAACTTATTATAAACTATAAATATTTCAATATTTACACTCAATATGAGTTTGACACCGTAGTATAAACTGAAGGTCAACAGGCTCAAGAATTTATCTGAAGCACCAGGAGACAGTAATATATGTAGTTTAGAACTACAATTCAAAAAGTAAACACATACCAATACATTTATCAGGTTAAATAGCATCACACACACACACGCGCACTCACTCATCTCTCACACTTTTTCTTCTCACAGGATGTAAGCACTATCAAAAACAAAACAAAAAACACTTTAAATTAAACACTTAAATCTTTGAAAATCTAAATTTGGATGTGTTAAACAAAGAAAGAAACTACCTATTTTAGACTGCAGCCTAGGAGAGATTCTTTAAATATTCACTTATTCTAACCTGAGACAACTTTCCTTCCGAAAATAAATTGCACTTCCCCCAAAGATATTTGTACGTAAAATTTAAGACCTATCCTGAGCCACCAATCCCAACACACACCTGGTAAAAGTGACGTATCAAGAAAGAAGTATCAAAAAGTTATCAAGAAACGATGTTTCAAGACATAAGTGGAATGTGAAAACACAAACCTGCGTGAAATGAGTCAAAATTTATTTTACAATACTGAAATAACTGTCATTTACAAAAGAGTCATGATTAATTTTGGAGCATAGTAAAATTAAATACAACCCTATACTTCAACACAGTATTTGAATGCTGATATAGAGCAAAGTGACAGTTTGGCACTTAGCAGCTTTTATTGGTTATTGCATCCCATATTATGTGGCAAATTTATTTTATAAAACATGATCTAATTTCTGCAGTTATAGTGTCAATGAACCAAAATTAAAAAAAACACAAAACACTATTTTTATAAAATGAATTTACCAAGTCATGCAGGTACTGATAATATTGCAAGAGGAACACATTCACTCCTAAATAATGAACTGTCTCCTTGGAGAGGCCTGGCGTAGACTGGAAAAAAAACTTTAAATTTCAGAAATTAAAAAAAGAGAATTGCTGACGATCGTGGCTTTAACTGCACATCAGTTACTGTTCTAATGTTCCCCAACTGCAGCTGCTGAATGCCAAGGTACTGTTCTGTACAGGATATTTCACCAAAGCAAATTTAGTTTTTCAGCTATTCGCTTCCTCTAAAACTAATGTCTAGTTGTAAAAAAGAAAAATCTTCCTTTCTTTGCAGAGGCCACATAGTTTGCTTTCATTAAAAGATGTCCACAGTATCACTAGGAAAATGTGTAGACAACAGCTGACTGGTACACAAAACAATTCTGAACTTGGTTTTGACTGACATATTAAACATTATTGAATTACATGACTCTGCGGCACACCTGGCCTGGTGCCTCTAGTACATAAGATAAAAACCTTACACCTTCTCTTATCAGGTATCTTCTGGTTAAAATGGAGAGTTAATGTACCACACTCAACACCCTCCAGAACCCCACAGGCATAGCATCTTTCAGCAACTTCTGTAGCATTGTACTGACTTCCAGCAGGTATAAGAAAAAAAATCACAGTTAGGTCACCCTTTTTCATATCTATGGGTGGGAGAACATAAGTCATGTTTTTCATATGCATGTTAACTGCATACAAACGTTCCATATAGGAAGTTTCTGGAAGAAATTCCTGTTCTCGATTTACAACCAAAGGATACCTTTATACATGTGTTAATTAAGACAAAATGCTGCTTCTTACAGCCATATTCCAAGAGGAAAAAAAAAAAGCTGTAGAAAACAATTAAAAATGAAGTACTGTATATTAAATTGATTAGAAATTTGACATTGCATAAAATTCAATTTAGGAAGTAATCAAGCACTTTGAAGTCCCCGATTTCACACTAGGGTGGTGTAATTCAAGTGGAAAACAAAATATCTTACAAGATACTTTCCACGAACAAAAGACATTTTTCCCCCAATGAGAAGTGGGGTAAAGTGAGTTGAGGTGGGAATGAGAGATAGGAAAGGAGGGAAGGAGGAAAAGATTAATTTGCTCTATCAACAGAATGAAATTAAGTTGAGGTAGTTTATTCTACCAGCCAAACTTTACTCGTAACATAATTTATCTAAAACTCTCACTAGCGAATGCCACTGGGAAACTTCTATTACAAAGACTAGATTCTTAACACAGATTCGCATTCTAAGACAAGCTTTCAGACCCTAAACAGTAGTAAACAAGACTTTGTGTGCTTTCAGACAGGTTATGTGAAAAAGTTTTTGATCCCTATATATTTTGTCTGGAGAGCTTTTTTTGTGTTCTTTTAGCCATAGCAGACCTTTATTATTTGTCTGACTCAGGTCTTTCTTTTATAAAATCTCCTACTCACTAATATCCTCATACTTAGAAAATGGTTTTGTTCATTGAGAAGGCAGAATGGCACTGCAGGAGACCCTTCCCAGCTCCACAGGTACTACCCCAGAAAGGATGCGGGACGTGTCTTGATCTAAGTCAACACAGAAGTGAGCAACTTCTTTCAGTTCACATGAGGGCTGCAACCTGACTCATCAATTTACTGAAGCTTTACATTACTAAGATAAAGTTACAAAAGAGCAATTTTCTCTTCATTTCAATTCATCATGATATAGTTTTAAAAAGATTCTTAGGACAGAGTACTAGGAATAAATGGAGACTAACTGGCATACAGTCCGATCTAACATTTTAGGCACAAACCTTAATTTGTCGGGCAGGGTTAGGCATAATACATCCTTCCAAGTGCAGTGGAAAAGCAGTCTTGGCATGTTTGGATATGTTGGTTTGCATATATGGATTTTGTTTGTTACCAAAGCTACGTATTTGAACACAGCAGTCAGACATGAGTTCCCTTCAGGGAAAATGCACCTTAGTATTTTAACTTTGATATTTTACATGATACCAATTCCCACTCCCTTTTCCTTTTGATATTTACTAGCCTCCATTGTCTACAGCCGCATCTAACTGGAGGAACTCACTCCTCCCAGGTAGTTTTTCAACAGTTATGTGTTCTCCCCAACAAGAGCTGAAGCTCAAGTTTGTAAGCATCATAAAGCCACCAAAGAGTTACCATATCAAAGCCCAGCACAGAGTGAGTTCAGCTGCCATCGCTGCTCTCCCTTTCGTAGCTATGTTATGGTGCCCTTGGGTCAGGATCTTGCTCTCTGCTCTGCTTCCTCCTCACGGGGAATGAACACGAATACGGAATAAGCCTTGCTGAAGCTGCAGGCGGAAGAGCTTGCAATTCGCAATGCGTAAGGCTGCACACCCTGTGCGGCGAAGGTCGGATGGAAGGAGTGGTTTAGTGTGGTGCCAGGTTCCTGTGCTTCTTTTAAACTCACGCACGTAGTCGTAATTGGTACCTAAGCCACGGAAATAAGCAAGGGTGAGAAAACGTACCCAGAATCACCAGGAAACAGTTTCAAGAAAATCACCATAACACTCTTACCTGTATCAAGATCTCCAATAACATAAATACTGGCTCCTATAGGTACAGCTCCATAAACAAAAGAGGAACTGGCGGGGATGCATAAATTCTGGTCGTTAAGATAGATCCACCTGAAAACAAAGCCGATGCACAAAATTAAAGAAATCAAAAGGATGACAACAACGTCTCGGAAGACTGTCACAGCAAACTTGGTGAGTCATCGGCAGTATCAGGCAACGCGCCAATCTCGACCCCATGTTCCACTGCCAGGTAATCACCGACATGCTGCCAGTTGCTACAGATAGTTTTGTCTGTGCTAGAATGAAACATGTATTGAGTCATAAACAGCATGTGCTTTCCAACCTGCTTCTGCTCAGCACGAGGTTTCTGAGATTCATCCACGCTGTTGTTTGCATCTGTCATTCATTTCTGTTTATTTCTAAGCAGTATTCCATCATACGGATGTACCAGAATTTGTTGGTTTTTCAGACAGGCTCTCCCTCTGTTGCCCCAGGCTGGGGAGCAGAGACGCAACTATGGTTCACTGCAGCCTCAACCTACCACTTCAGGTGATCCTCCCACCCCAGCCTTCCAAGTAGCTGATACTACAGGTGTGCACCACCACACTCAGCTAATTCCTATATATATACACATATATGTATGTATGTATATGTGTGTGTGTGTGTGTGTGTGTGTGTGTGTATATATATATACTCATAAAGATGGGATTTTGCCATGTTGCCCAGGCTGGTCTCGAGCTCCTGGGCTCAGGTGATCTGCCCACTTCAGCCTCCCAAAATGCTGTATTACAGGCGTAAGCCACAGAGCCCAGCCCCAGACTTCGTTATTCATTCACTTGTTGATGTTCCAGTTTTCGGCTATTATGAATAAGGCTGTCAGGAACATTAGAGAGCAAGTTGTTTTTATGGACTTATGACGTTGCTGGGCTATATGGTAAGGGTATTTTCTACTGGAAAAAAAAAGTGCCCCACTGCTTTCCAAAGTGGTATGTCATAATTTTGCATTCCAATTAGCAATGTGTGAGAATTCCAATTGCTCAGTATTACTGTGAGATCTCAGTATTGTATTAATTTTAGCTATTTTAATGGCGTACACTTCCCTGAAGACTAATGATGTTGAGCATTTTTGCATGTGCTTATTGGTCATTTTACGGATTTTTTTTTTTTTTTTTTTTTGAGACAGGGTCTCACTGTCACTCATCTAGGCTGGAGTGCTGTGGCGCAATCACAGCTCACTGCAGTCTCAACCTCTTGGGCTCTAGTGATCCTTTCACCCCACCCTCCCAAGTAGTTGGGACCATAGGTGCACACCACCACACCCAGTTAATGAAAACCAATTTTTTTTTCACAGAGATAAGGTCTCACCATGCTACCCAGGCTGATCTCAGGTTCCAGGGCTCAAGTGATCCTTGGCCTCCAGAAGCGCTGGGATTGCAGGTGGGAGCCGCCACACCCAGCCCTATTTTATGTTCTGTTATAAAATGTGTGTTAAAAGGTTTGCCCATTTTAAAACTGGGGGCCAGATGTGGTGGCTCACGCCTGTAATCCCAGTACTTTGGGAGGCTGAGGCAGGTGGATCACTTGAGCCCAGGAGTTCAAGACCAGCTGGGCAACATGGTGAAACCGTGTCTTTACAAAAATTACAACAATTAGCCAAGTGTAGTGGCATCTGTCTGTAGTCCCAGCTACTCAGGCTGAGGTGGGAGGATCGCTTGCGTTAAGGAGGTCAAGGCTGCAATGAGTTGAGATCACACCACTGCACTCCAGCCTGGGCAAAAGTGAGACCCTGTCTCAAAAAAAAAAAAAAAAAAAAAGGACGTAGCAAGACTGTCTCTAAATTTTTTTAAAAATTGGGTTTACTGTCTTCTTATTGAATTGTCAGATTCTTTATATCCTGTGGATACAGATACTTTGTTACATACATGTATTATGAATCTTTTTCCCAGGATGTAGGTTGCCTTTTCAATTTCCTAATGGAACCTTAAGTTTTTAACTTTGATGAATTCCAATATATCCTTTTCTTTCTTTTTTTTTTTTTTTGAGACGGAGTCTCGTTCTGTCGCCCAGGCTGGAGCGCAGTGGCCGGATCTCAGCTCACTGCAAGCTCCGCCTCCCGGGTTTACAACATTCTCCTGCCTCAGCCTCCTGAGTAGCTGGGACTACAGGCGCCTGCCACCTCGCCCAGCTAGTTTTTGTATTTTTTTTTTTAGTAGAGACGGGGTTTCATCGTGTTAGCCAGGATGGTCTCAATCTCCTGACCTCGTGATCCGCCCGTCTTGGCCTCCCAAAGTGCTGGGATTACAGGCTTGAGCCACCGCGCCCGGTCTCCAATATATCCTTTTCTTCTTTTACAGTCACGGTTTCTGCGTCATTCTAAAAAATCTTTGCCTACCCTAATACGAAGATTTTTCTCCTATGCTCTCTTCTGGAAATTTTACAGTTTTATCTTTTACATTTAGGTCTATGATACATTTCAAGTTAATTTTTTGTGTCTGGCATGAATCACAGTTCACTTTCTTCCATATAGATAGCTAGCTGTTCCAGTACCATTTGCTAAAGGCTTTTCTTTCCCCCACTAAATTGTCTTGGCACCTCTGTTGAAAATCAATTTAATAACCACTAAAAAGATTTAAGGCTCTATGAAGAAGTTAGTCCCAGAGCTGAGGCAGAGAAAATATAAGAGGGGTCTGGGGCATCCTGTCGTGCCAGATAGGAAGTGCTTAAAAAAGGATGGGGGTGTGTCAAAGGACAAGGAAGCCACGGTGAAGCAGCTCCTGACAGCCGAGGCTGGAACTATGTGAGCATGAAAATCAGTAATGATGGTGCTGGATTTATAACTCAGGGAGTAAAATAAATATCCATGAATCCATATCCTATAAATAATTGGAAAACATTAACAGGAAAAAGGGACAGGTTTCCTTTACTGAAAAATTCCGATTCATAGATGCAGAAGAATGACGGAAACAAAATCATCATCAGGCAAACGCCACCGAAATGACTTCTGCAGGCTAGGTCTACCAGTGGATGCTCAAATGAGTGCTTGAGAGTTTCAGGAGAAAATGGTTTTGCAAATTCTCAAATTATCTCCACTAAGATATTTATTAATTACAACAAGAAAATCAGTTAACTTTCCAGTGGAGAAATCTAACACATACCACCTTAACCAAGTCATCAAGGTTAACATCACCAGCAACAAGGCACATCAATGTGTTCTCCCTGATATGATGCAGAGAAGTGCATAATATGACTTCTGTGGTATTGCCAAACTGCATAACCTCAGTCTAATTGCAAGAAATCATTAGATCAATCCAAATTAAGAGATCCTACCAAAAAGAAAAAGAAAAAAAAAGAACCAATAACCTTCAAGAGGATGAAGGTCATGAGACTCAGGGAAAGAATGAAGAACCTGCTGGGTGTGGTGGCTCACGTCTGTAATCCCAGCACTTTGGGAGGCTGAGGTGGGTGGATCACAAGGTCAAGAGATCGAGACCATCCTGGCCAACATGGTGAAATCTCATCTCTACTAAAAATACAAAAATTAGCTGGGTGTGGTGGCACGCACCTGTAGTCCCAGCTACTCGGGAGGATGAGGCAGGAGAATCACTTGAACTCAGGAGGTGGAGGTTGCAGTGAGCTGAGATGGTGCCATTGCACTCCAGCCTGGCGACAGAGCAAGACTCTGTCTCAAAATAAATAAATAAATAAATAAATAAATAAAATAAATAAAATAAATAAAAAAAAAGAATGAAGAACTATCACAGATTAAAGGAGTCTAAGCAAACACAGTATCTGAATGCAATGTAGAATCCTGGATTGGATCTGGAAACTGAGAAAAAAGACATTAGAGGACAAGCTGGTGAAACTCCAGTAAGTCTGTAGTTTACTTAATAATTTTGGACAATGTAAATATCCTGGTTTTGATGCTTGTACTACAGTCATGTAAGATGTTAACACTAGAAGAAGCTGAGTGAATGACTTATTGGAAATGGGAACTCTTTGGCTTTACAACTTTTCTACAAGTCTATAATACTATTCAAAAATAAAAGTTTATTTCTTTTTCTTAAAGAGTAAATCTAGACCCTGCTATGTAATAATAATGTTCCCTCTGGGAACAATCGTCTGTTAATAGCTAAAAGGCATAGCTAGGTCACAGCGGACTTCAGTAGGACCTTGGGAACGCATCTAAATGGTCTTAAGAGTAACCAAAGTCCAGACCTACCCTCACTGGAGGACATAGTCATATGGTCATCACTCCATCATCTCTAACTCTATGCTGTGAAGCAGCCAGGGCATCTCAATGTCAAATAGAAATGCACAATCATTTCCCCAACAGCACTACTTTTATTTCAATGAACACTCTTCCTAGACTCTTCTAAAGCAGGCAGCTTCCACATTTAGAATTCCAATAAACACAGAAGCCTAATGATCACAGAGCAACTCAGAAACAAAGCTAAGCACCATGCTTCTAAAGCCATTCATCTAATATTTGATTCAACCAGCATCTGAATGTTGATGGGTGTCAGGTAGTTTGCTGGGACTGGGATATAGATTTTGGCCCCTGCCTCCCTAATGCCTCCAATGAAATGGAAAAGGGAAAAAATCTAAAAGCTTGTGCTGAAAGTGAAAATGGAGGCCCTGAACACAACTTTCAAAGAAAATGTTTGAAAACCATCAAACTACAATGCTGATTTATTCAAATTTCACGTCTTTAGGCCTAAACATAAATAACTACACCTCAGCATCTAAGTTCTTCCCAGATTCTGAATCAAACCAACTCAGTTCATCCCTGAAATGACTGTATTAAGCTAAAGACACTGGACTGCATAGATGATCTACCAGGTTTTGTCCCAAGCACATGAATGATTCAGTTCCTGGGTTTCAGAAAAATAAGCCTAGGTGATCTATTTTAGGTAAAGACTAGGCTTCAAATTAAACAGAACTAATTTGAAAATTTAATTGAATTGCATCTTCAGGTGTGGCTGCTTATAAAACAGGTATAAAGGGACATGAGGTTTTACATGCCACTCATTCTCTCACTGACCTGAACAGTTTAGCTGTCCCAGCCTGCCTCCTCATCTGTCCAGTGAGATACCAGATAGCGTCACCAACCTCAAATGACTGTTGTGAGGATGAAATGAAATACCAATGTAAAGTATTTTGCATAGCTTCTAGTACTTAGAAGGTATCATTAAGCGATAGTAAATTTTGCAATGAACAAGGCAATATCGTGTCTTCAGTTACAATGTTTTCAAACACGGGCTTGTCAGTCCTTGGGGGCTATAATGATGCACGCTCTGGTAACTCAGAATTAAGACTGCCCTGAGACTGAAGCTTAAAATACAGCATGGATTTCAACAGTGAACTTCAGAGACAGGGAAGTAGAAGGGGAATGACAGGAAAGGAGAGAGGCAGACAGCTACAGAGGAAAAGACTGCAATCAATTGAGGAGAAAGGAGAGGAGGAAAGAAAAAGAGAGCTATGGTGAGGCATCTGCTTCCAGTACGGCAGAAGAAACTCTTCAAATGGCTTCTCAGCTGCTGCAAGTGTCAGCTGTAAACTCTGGACAAAATACAACTACCTGAGTGCTCTGGAAACTGAAGAAAAGCAGGTAGATTCCGGAAAGCCATGGAAAGCTGACGGAGCAAGCAACCTATATGGACTAAGTTCCCCGTTTCTTGGTAGCTTTCTCTGAAGGCAGCCTCACGGGGGCAGCTCTGGGGAGCTAAACCCCTACAGAAAAAAGATAGCCATCTTCCTGGCTACAGGACTCAGCAATCAGGAAAAGGGGTCTTGGGGCAACCAGGATCTCCAAAGTGTGAGTGGAGAACCTGAGAAAGGAGAGGTAGAGAAGCACCCCTCGATTTGTGCGCATCCACTCATCTCAAGTCTTCAACTAACCCTGGAACCATGTACGCTTATGACTGAGGCTTCGAGAACTGGATTGAGATTTCAGCTGCCACCCATGGCAGGTGGCACGGCTTGCAATTTACGTCTAACCAAGTCAATTGCTGACTAAAACTCAGAGCAACACTCTAAAGCAATATAAGAAAATTCAAGGCCCCAACAACATAATAGTAACCACACCCAGGATCCAGTCTAGAGTTTCTCAACAAAACAGGAGCCGGAAAAATGAGAACCCATTTCTCAAGGGAACAAACAATCAACAGACACCAACTCTTGAGATGACTCAGATACTGGAATTAACAGGCAAGGACTTGAACATAACTACCACAGTGATGCTCAGTATGGGAAAGAAAAATATGCTTGCGATGGAAAGATAGGAAATTTCAGCACAGAAAATTTAGAAACCTAAAAACAAACTACACAAACATTTTAGAATTGCTAACATAATACTTGAAATAAAAAAATTCACTGGATGGAGATAACAAAAGAAAGCAGCAGCAAACAAGACAGAGCAACAGAAACCATCCAATTTGAAGAAGGAAAAATGATACTGCAGACTGAATGGTCATGAAAATAAATCACATCAGTATGTCCAGCTAGAGTGGCGCTCTGTGGAAAGCTGAAGGCTTTCACTGTTTGCCTTAGAAAAGCAAAAGATCTACCATAAGTAATCTAGAATTCTACCTGAAGAAGCTAGAAAAGAGTAAAAGAAACCCAAAGTAAAAGGATGGAAGTAATACAGGTGAGTGTAGAAATCAACGAAACAGAAAATACTATGGAGAAATGAACCACGTGTAGAAGCTGGTCTTCTGTCCACAGAGGGTGCAGACTGTGGCAAGGCTGGGGGCGAAAGGGCTGCTCTGCCGCTGTTGGCTGCCCTCCTCTCACTCCTCCTGTGCTTGCTCCTACCAGCCTGCAGGAGACCAGGGGTGCACACTCTCCAGCTTGTTTCTCTGGCCCCTGGCACCCTGGTGCTCTGCTCTCCAGTGGCCTCAGCACACACACTTCCAATGGGATGAATCTTGGCCCTGTGGGGTAGGGAAGATACTTTCTAATTTGTTCCCTCAGGTGTTTTTCCTCTGACCTAAAGGTAGCAGCTGTACTTCCTACGTTAGCTATTTCTACCGTTTTCAGAGTCTTTTAGTAGCTGACTGTCTCTTACTAGTGATAATTACATATATTACATTTTCCCTATTCAAATGACTGGTGTGGTTTTTGCCTCTTGACTGGACCATGACTGAAATAGATGTGGTCGGGGTGGGGTTCATCTCTTATCCTCTAGTTCACACGTCTTACTAAGGCATCTGAAAGTACCTGTTTCTTCCCAACCATCAGATACAAACAGCACAATGTGGTCAATGGGGTAGACCAATGAGATGTTTTGTGGAACATGATGATGATTAAAATATCCGTGGACTACTACACAACAGACATTAGCCCATTATATATCTTAGTTGACACAGCCCCGAGGCAAGGCTGTGCAGGTGTACTGTTGCCCCTGACAAGTAAAAGCAAACTGCTTCTGGTGACCCTTGCAAATTGGTATGAAGAAAATACATTAGCTATGTCAGTGGCTGCCATACTAAGGCTGGGAACTGTGCCTCATAAAGACACAACATTTGCGTGAGGATATTACATCTGAGACAGAATCTGGGATCAGTACGATCACCTGATCAAGTTTATGAAAGCTTTTGCTATGTGCATGAAAAAAGCAAAAGATCTACCATGGGTAATCTAGAATTCTACCTGAAGCTAGAAAAGAGTAAAAGAAACCCAAAGTAAAAGGAAAACCTAAAAACAAACTACACAAACATTTTAAAATTGATAACATACTGTTTCAAATAAAAAATTTCCAAGATTTTCCGAGACCCATTTTACTTTTCTACTTTTTCTAGGTGAATTAAGTGGGGATGTGATAGGCATCGCCTCTCCTGCATTTTCTAGTCTTTGATGGTGGCATAATGTTTGCAGATTCCCCCAGGATGCAGTATTGCTTCTGGTTTTCTATTTTGGTAGAGAAGGAAAGTTCCAGGGACTTCCACTTAGCCCTTGTTGTCACAGTGGCCCCCAATCCATGTGTCAGAGAACCAGTATGGTGATTTTGCCAGTTGTCAGGTATGTCTATTCTAGTTATATATTCAGGAATCAAAAGAGGAAACTGACAGACCTCAACTTCAAAGAACAGTTAATATAACTCATATACTGTAAAAAATGAAAGTAGAGGCGCATCCAGGCTAAGCAAATGCAGAGAGGCAGTAAAACACAAGAGGGTTTAAAAAGTGAGCTGGAGTATAGGACATGTGAAAGAGAGATACTGAAAAAGGGTGAAACTTTTCTTAACTTCAAATCATGGAGAACCCTGAGTAGGTGGCTAAGTACTATTATCTTTATTTGGTAAGCAACGGGAAACAGTCAAGAACTTGGAGACGGGCTATCAAAACTCTGAGCAAAAAGTTTTTGTCAGGTTCGTCTTTCCATTCGTCTTTCAAACCCACAAGTGAGTAACTGCACAGGCAAGGCTGGCCAGAGGCTAAAGACACTACACAGATGAAGGAGTGACTGTGAGGGTAGCAGCGGGGCAGGGAAGGTGGGAAATGTGAAAAGTGCTACTGAGATTCAAAAAAGGACCAGACCTGGCAACTGATGAGTTGCAAAGTACAAGACAGAATTCAAGATGACTCCCTTTTTTGAGACGAGGTCTTGCTCTGGCACTCAGGTTGGAGTGTAATGGCATGATCATGGTCCACTGCAGCTTTCACCACTTCCCAGGTTCAAGTGATCCTTCTGCCTCAGCCTCCCAAGTAGCTGGGACCACAGGCACGGACCACCATGCTCAGCTCATTTTTGAATCTTTTGTAGAGACAACATCTCACTATGTTACTCAGGGTTGTCTTGAACTCCTGGGCTCAAGGGATCCTCCCATTTGGGTCTCCCAGAGTTCTGGGATTATAGGTGTCAGTCACTGTGCCTGGCCAAGATGACCCTTTTGTGAACATGGATGACTGGGAGGATAGTAGTGTTATTAACAGAATAGGGACACAAGGAACAGAAATAGAGAAACTGTCATTCTGAGTATATGACGCTGTTGCTCTGACTTGGTAATACTTTATGGCAATTTCTTTGCTTGCCTTTCAAGCAGTTTTGCTTTTATTCAGAAAAACAGAAAAGAATAAGATATGGCCTTTTTTTCCCGGAAAGTTTTAACCTAAAAATAGGGAACAAAGACAGGAAAGACAAGAGATTACTTAAAAACAATTGACATGGTCTCCAATCGAATATGGACTGCTCATCCGGCAACTACAGTTTCCACGCTATGCCAGTGTAACACATTTGCATCTGATCTTTTAAGAAATAAACTACTCCTACATGTTGTTTTGTTCTTTCAATAGTTACAGGAAAGCCTACATTTTAAGGTCAACCTAGTGTGGCAGCTGAAAAGGTTGACTCTGGGGCCAGAATGCCTGAGTTCAGATCCCGCCTCAGCTCCTCGCTCCTTGTGTGTCTGTGGGCACATCGCTCACCCTTTCTGTGCTGTGATTTCCTCGTATGGAAAATAGGAATAGTAACAGTACCCACATACACTTCAGAGTGCTGTTTTGAAGATTAAACAAATACATGGCATTTGGTGTTGTGTTTAATGTTATCTAAACATGTTAGAATCTTACATTGATAAGATAAATTAACAGCTTTATTCTATTTACAAACATTGGAGAGCTTAGGAATAAGGAACTAAACATACATGAATTTTATTTGGAAGTGCTTTTATTTATTTATTTATTTAGAGACAGGGTCTCACTTTGTTGGCCAGGCTAGAGTGCTGTGGCACAATCTCGACTCACTGCACCCTCCACCTCCTGGGTTCAACCAATTCTCATGCCTCGGCCTTCTAAGCAGCCAGGACTACAGGTGTGTGCCACTAGGCCTGGATAATTTTTTTTTTTTTTGTACTTTTTTTTTTGAGACGGAGTCTCACTCTGTCACTGGGGCTGGAGTGCAGTGGCCGGATCTCAGCTTACTGCAAGCTCCGCCTCCCGGGTTCACACCATTCTCCTGCCTCAGCCTCCCGAGTAGCTGGGACTACAGGCGCCCGCCACCTCACCCGGCTAGTTTTTTGTATTTTTTAGTAGAGACGGGGTTTCAAAGTGTTAGCCAGGATGGTCTCGATCTCCTGACCTCGTGATCCGCCTGTCTCGGCCTCCCAAAGTGCTGGGATTACAGGCTTGAGCCACCGCGCCCGGCCTTTTTTGTACTTTTAGTTGGAGACAGGGTTTCACCATGTTGGCCAGGCTGGTTTTGAACTCCTGGCCTCAAGTGATCCGCCTGCCTTGGCCTCCCAAAGTGTTGTGAATATAGGCTTGAGCCACTGCGCCTGGCCTGGAAGTGCTTTTAAATAGCAAAGAAGGAACAACAGTCTTATGTTTAATTATTATGAACTTAAAGCAAGTAATAGTTGTATTAAAAGCTTATCCACTACAAATATGTAACAACCTAATAGGCCAGGTGTGGTGGCTCACGCCTGTAATCCCAGCACTTTGAGAGGCTGAGGCGGGCGGATTACGAGGTCAGGAGCTCGAGACCAACCTGGCCAACATAGTGAAACCTTGTCTCTACTGAAAATACAAAAATTAGCTGGGTATGGTGGTGCGCGCCTGTAGTCCCACCTACTCGGGAGGCCGAGGGGGAAGAATTGCTTGAACCCGGGAGGCGGAGCTTGCAGTACGCCGAGATCACGCCACTGCACTCTAGCCCGGGTGACAGAGCGAGACTCTGTCTCAAAAATAACAACAACAACAACAAAAAAGACTTCATCCCTTGGGCCGTCAGCCCTCCCAGTCATGTAACGAGGAAGGAAAAACGTAGAGAAGTCTGAAAATCTGCCCCACCACAGCAAGTATCCTCTAAACTGCTCTCTAATAAACTTTCCGAAGATAGTCTATTCCTATAAATAGAAAAAAAGGCTACGCAAATATCCTAAATTTAAAATACAAGTTAGGTAGCATTTACATGCATTTCCAGCATCTTTGTAACTGCTCACTGACTGCCTTAATCTAAAACAGCATGAAATTAAACATTATGTTATGGCACCCTCTTCTGGTAACATGACTGAACTACTCAAATAAAATTATGTTTAGCATACCAATTTCCCCTTAGGATTTAAACATATTACTGCAATAAAAATACTGTCAGTGGTTACAACAATAAAATGCGTGAGGAAAGAGAGAAGATATCCAGAAGGATGTTATCGACTCTACAAGACATATGTGGCACTTTTCAGAGGTTTTTTTTTTTGTTTTTTTTTTGAGACGGAGTCTTGCTCTGTCGCCCAGGCTGGAGTGCAGTGGCCGGATCTCAGCTCACTGCAAGCTCCGCCTCCCGGGTTCCCGCCATTCTCCTGCCTCAGTCTCCGGAGTAGCTGGGACTACAGGCGCCCGCCACTGCGCCCGGCTAGTTTTTTGTATTTTTTTAGTAGAGACGGGGTTTCACCGTATTAGCCAGGATGGTCTCGATCTCCTGACCTCGTGATCCGCCCGTCTCGGCCTCCCAAAGTGCTGGGATTACAGGCTTGAGCCACCGCGCCCGGCCATTTCAGAGGTTTTAAGAATCTCGGACACCACGCCTTAGCCACTTAATCAACATTTTACTAAGTATCTGATACAAGCAGGTAGGATGTTGGAAGCCAGGATACAGAGCTGACGAAGGTGGACCTTGCCCTGAAGTTGCTTGCAGTTAACAGTCACAACCCCAGAGAGAGACTTGTCTGGAGTGCATGGGATCATAGATGAAGGGATTTAAATCAGAGTAGAAGGTGTGAGAAGGCTTTCTCTAGGTTTTGATAACTAAGCAGTTTTGAAAAACGCCAAGCTAACTGGATGCTCAGTGGGAAGGAAGCTTTTAGGCAAGAAGCAGCATATGAACACAGAGCTGAGACAATCATACTTGATTTCGCAGGGGAAAGTGGCTCAGTGTAAAGTATCCGGGTTAGTAGCAGGAAAAAGCAAAGGCCATATCACAAAAGGCCACATACGCTAAGTTAAGCAGTTTATTTATTTATTTTTCTTTGGAGAACACAGGGTCTTCTTATGTGGCCCAGGCAAATCTCCAACTCCTGGGCTCAAGCAATCTTCAGTTTCTACCTCCCTAAATGTTGAGATTACGGGTGTGAGCCACCACGCCCAACAAGGTAAGGAGTTTTAAACTTTTTCCTAAAAGCTATAGGGAGCCAATAAATGATTTTAAGCAACTAAGTGTCAAGATCTGACCTACATATTAGAAAAATTTTCTATTTAGAGACATTTTAAGTCACTAGCACTTGTGAAGTCACTGAATAAATATCTAGTATGCATTAGACATATCTCCTAAACTCATAATTTAATAAAGTGACTGAAAACTAAACAAAGCTAAAATACAACTTTGAAAGCACAAAGAAAAAGTTGCAGTAGCTACGTGAAACCATTCTTAGTTACCTTTTAAACTCGTCATGGTAGAACTCGGACTTGCAAGTTACCATCTCGCTACCCTGGGCGTCCTCACGACTTCGGACTCCCCCAAACACATACAGCTCCATAGCAACTCCACAGGCCACTGCTCCAAACCTGAAAGGCCACACACAGCGTATTAGGCACAAGCAGTACAACATGAGATCTCACTCCCGCGTTCCTCTTTTTTTTTTTTTTTTTTTTTTTGTTGAGACAGCGTCTTGCTCTGTCGCCCAGGCTGGAGTGCAGTGGCTGGAT
Organism: Rhinopithecus bieti; assembly: GCF_001698545.2. NCBI lineage: Eukaryota > Metazoa > Chordata > Mammalia > Primates > Cercopithecidae > Rhinopithecus > Rhinopithecus bieti. Next base: position 682,763 of record NW_016809016.1, read on the forward strand.
CTCAGCTCACTGCAAGCTCCGCCTCCCGGGTTTATGCCATTCTCCTTCCTCAGCCTCCCGAGTAGCTGGGACTACAGGTCCCCGCCACGTTGCCTGGCTAGTTTTTTGTATTTTTTAGGAGAGACGGGGTTTCACCGTGTTAGCCAGGATGGTCTCGATCTCCTGACCTCGTGATCCGCCCGTCTCGGCCTCCCAAAGTGCTGGGATTACAGGCTTGAGCCACCGCGCCCGGCCGCTCCCGCGTTCCTCTTATGCTGGTTTAACTCTGCAGCATTACTATGTGGGCCTTCCTTTCTCAGGAAATGCCAAGTCAAAGAAAAGGTTACTCTGAAAGAAAAGAAGAAAACCCAGGCAGGGTAAGGGGCTCCAGACCCAGTGAACAGCAAGGGAATCTACGAAGTCCACCCACATCCGTGTACCTCCTCTCTTTCAGTGGACATATGGCAGTCCACTGCTGGGTCCTGGGATCATAACACTCCACAGACTCAAACAGCTTTCCATAGGAGCCTCCACCCATGGCGTAAATTTTCTTTTTCATAGCTGCATAGCAGCCGATCTGAAAGTAGAAAACAATGGTTGGGGAGAGGCAACATTTCTCATTCAGGTCAGGTGAATAGATATTAACCCGTCCGGGGCACACTTAAAAGAGATTTAGGAAAGGGTTTGATTTCTAACAGTAAAACGATGGTGCTTTTCAGTATTACAACACCAGACTTTAAAATGAGAAGAGCAAAGTAAGACACATATTGTTAATCTTCCGAAAAGGAGCTTACTCCATCTGACACTATTTCACTAAGTGAAAGAAGTTCAAAAGCCTCATTTTTATTCATTTATTTACCAGATACAGGGTCTCGTTCGGTTGCCTTGGCTGGAGTGCAGTGCTGCCATCACAGTTCACTGCAGCTTCAAACTCCTGGGCTCAACAGATCCTTCCACCTCAGCCTCCTGGGTAGCTGGGACTACAGGTGCCCACCACTATGCCTGGCTAACTTTATTTAAAATTTGTTTGTAGAGATGGGGGATCGCTTCAGCCTAAGAGTTCAAGACCAGCTGGGGCAACACGGTGAAACCCTATCTCTACTTAAAAAAACAAAAATTAGCTGGGTGTGGTGGTGCACACCTTTTGTCTCAGCCATTCAGTAGGCTGAGGTGGGAGGATCGCTTGAGGCAGAAAGAGGTTGCAATGAGCCAAGATGGCGCCACTGTACTCTAACGGGGGCAACAGAGTGACACCCTGTCTCAAGAAAAAAAGGAAAGAGAGAGAAAGAGAGCGAGAGAGAAAGACAGGGCAAGACAGAAAGAAAACAGGTTGGGAAGATGTGGCTGCTACACCATTTGTGCAACTGAAATGTGGAGATTGGCACACAGTGGTGCTGCACAGAGCCCACCACCAGGGTAAACTCTCACACACGCCCACTTTCCTATATTGGTGTGTGGCTGATGACAGGGAAGGCAAACTACCAATAAAGGCAGCCTTCTATAAAGTTAATTCTTTTAACACTATCAGTTATATTAAAGGTCTATTCAGGATATGAAGACACATTAAGTTTAAAATCCAATGTGTACACAAACTAGTTACCACAAAATGCAGTCCTCACCTTTCTGACCATGGTCAAATCAGGTTGCTTTGTCCAGGTTTTAGAATAAATATCGTAACACTCCATGGAAATCAGCTCCTTTTCACCATCCTCTCCTCCCAAAATGTACAGCATCCCATCTATCTCCACAATTCCGAAGTTATGTCTTGCCTGAAACGACATCAGCGATATCTGAACACACAAGGCCAATGATCATATTAAAAGCTAATATTCACATACTTAATAAAAATTAGAGAGACATAAAGATGGCAACAATAGACACTGGGGACTCCTAGAGCAGGGAGGCAGGGAGGGGAGCAAAGGCTGAAAAACTAACTATTGGGTACGATGCTCAGTACCTGGGAGACTGGATTAATCTTACTGCAAACCTCAGCATGATGCAATATACACACGTAATAAACCTACACATGTAGGTTTATACCTACCCTGAGTATAAAATAAAAGTTGGAATTGTTGGAATTATTTTTAAAAATTAGAGGAATTTCTTTTTCCCAGTGTTCCAGCTGGAAGTAACACGTTCAAAACCATTTCTCCGATAATGCTTCTTAAAGATTTCTGGCTTCCCTAGCAGCCCCCTCTTCCAGCACAACAGCCAGAGAGGCCAAAGTCATTCCTCAAAACAAGGTTATGAAATACATGGTGAGTTCCTCAGAAAATCCTCACTTCTTAACCCATAATAGCTCACAAAAAGAAAATGAACTGTTACCTCTGGTTCAATACAATTACTTTTGCATAGCAATGGGCAGTGTTTTCAAGTTGACGTGGAAAGGCTGGTATTGACCAGGGCAGAAAGGGCTGCGGAGGACAGGGTCAGGCCAAGGCTATCTGGGATCACAGAAGCCCCAGGTGTTTCATGTCCGTTTGTCAACGAATATTCACGTAGTGAACCCTATGTGCCAAGCACGATTCTAGGGCTGAAAATGAAACACTGTCCAGAACACACGTAATGCTCTGCCATCAAAGAGCTTATGTGAAAAACTTCAAAATGCCTGGTCCACGAGATGGTTAGACGTGGTATGAAGACAGGGACAGGAGAGCTAAGAGGCAGGAGGGAGGCCCACTGAGAAGGTGCTGTGAGGAGGGGGCAGGCCACGCTGGCATCTGCACAGGGCAGGACAAATGGGAAGGCCAGGGCGAGAGCATTCCTGGAAGATTTCAGAAACTGAAGGAGGCCAGAATGAGTGAAGGCCAGGAAGGGGAGGAGAGACGGGCACTAGAAGGAGAGGTTGGAGCAAATGAGGCGGGGGCTTGGCAGGGCTGCTGCTTCTTCCTTGAACTCAGACACAAAACAAACAGAAGTGCTAAGGGGAAAGCAACACATCAAACAAACGAACCAGTGTTTTACCTCGTTCATGGGCGGCAATGCTGTCCAGGCATTTGCATCTGGATCATACTTTTCTCCTGAGCTAAGAGTCTGCTTATTTTCATCTTGGCCCCCGAATACAAACAAAAATCCTTCTGCAAAGATTAAAGGAAACACAAGAAATATGAAACGTGAGCCTTCAACACCCATAAATGCCATAGAATATATAGAAACAGCATCTGAAGAAACTCTCTGACGACAACAATGTTCTCTTTGGATTCAGGACTTTTATCACATCCCATTGGATCCTTGGTGATGGAGCCCAACCTGTGACTCACTTTGATCATTTCGCTTTACTCATTACTGTCTTTGAGTGGATTTTCACCACCCTACGATGAAAAAGGAAGCCTGATGTCACCCATTCAGTCACCAGCCAGCTCTGGGCCATGTCAGTTCATCTCTTCCACTCCCTCCCAGCCTCTGGGACTCTCATACAACGTCCGCACCACAGCGCACATCTGTTCATTCAAAACCCCAGGAATACCCAGATCTGAAGCACCTGTGTGCACTTTCTACTCAAAACAGGATCTAAGAGCAACTGAACTTCCGATTTCATGTAATGGTGTACTAGGTTATTCTTCTGCAAAAAACAATTTGCTGGATAAAACATTTAAAAAATAATCTTAGCTGGGTGGTGGTGGCTCACATCTGTAATCTCAGCACTTTTGGAAGCCAAGGTACACGGACTGCTTGACCCCAGGAGGTTCAAGACCAGCCTGGGCAACATAGCAAGACCTCATCTCTACAAAAGGTAATGAAATTAGCCAGGCATTGTGGTATTTGCCTATAGTCTCAACTACTTAGGAGGCTGAAATGGGAGGACCACTTGAGCCCAGGAGTGTGAGGCTGAAGTGGGCCGTGACCATGCCACTGCACTCCAGCCCGGGCAACAGGGTGAGATCTTGTCTCAAAAATAACAACAATAATAATCTTCTTAGAAGAGGAGAAGCCAAAAAAATAACAAGGCAAAACTGAGGGGAAATGAGGGTCTACGGAGGTCACCAAGCACGAAAGCCATTTTACTCTAAGGGCATTTTCAATCCAGGTAAATCTAAACCTTTCGTCCCCGGGATGAAAAAGACAGACGTTTAAGCTCCAGGTCCACAGAAAATGTGGCTTCTGGCAGGAGATCGTCTCCAAACGTCTACACTGTCAGGACGAAGGCCAACCAGAGCTCGTACTCAGATTTAAACCTCCTTGCTACCTGGGAAATCATAAGCCTTGAACTTAATTTACAGTTAATACCAAATTAGTAGTGTTTTCAGGCAACTGGCAGAGACAAATGCAAAACTTCTGTAGAAGAAAGGACCTTCATCTAAGCCTTAGATTCTAACAGCCCAGGACATCTAAGGCAGAAAGCTACGGCTACAAATAATGTTTTTCGATTTTTTTTTTTCTTTTTTTTTTTTTGAGACGGAGTCTCGCTCTGCCGCCCAGGCTGGAGTGCAGTGGCCGGATCTCAGCTCACTGCAAGCTCCGCCTCCCGGGTTTGCGCCATTCTCCTGCCTCAGCCTCCCGAGTAGCTGGGACTACAGGCGCCCGCCACCTCGCCCGGCTAGTTTTTTGTAGTTTTAGTAGAGACGGGGTTTCACCGGGTTAGCCAGGATGGTCTCGATCTCCTGACCTCGTGATCCGCCCGTCTCGGCCTCCCAAAGTGCTGGGATTACAGGCTTGAGCCACCGCGCCCGGCACGATTTTTTTTTTTTTTTTTTTTCAGACAGTCTCGCTCTGTTGCCCAGGCTGGAGGGCAGTGGTGCGATCACAGCTCACTGCAACTTCTGCCTCCTGGGTTCAAGCAATTCTCCTGCGTCACCCTCCTGAATATCTGGGATTACAGGCACATGCCACCACACACCCAGCTACTTTTTGTACTTTACTTAGTACAGACGGGGTTTCACCATGTTGGTCAGCTGATTTCAAACTCCTGACCTCAAGTGATCCACCTGCCTCAGCCTCCAAAAGTGCTGGGATTATAGGCGTGAGCTGCACCCGGCTGCTACATATAATGTTTAATAAAATGAGCAGCATCCAGCCACAGATATTGGACATAACAAAAACTAGACTCTAAGAATAAAGACCAGCAGAAGCAGATCATAGGAAATAGTCTTGTAAAGATTTCAAATATTATAGTAACCAGAAAGATGATGTTTTCAAGTTGGATGNGACAGTCTCGCTCTGTTGCCCAGGCTGGAGGGCAGTGGTGCGATCACAGCTCACTGCAACTTCTGCCTCCTGGGTTCAAGCAATTCTCCTGCGTCACCCTCCTGAATATCTGGGATTACAGGCACATGCCACCACACACCCAGCTACTTTTGTACTTTACTTAGTACAGACGGGGTTTCACCATGTTGGTCAGCTGATTTCAAACTCCTGACCTCAAGTGATCCACCTGCCTCAGCCTCCAAAAGTGCTGGGATTATAGGCGTGAGCTGCACCCGGCTGCTACATATAATGTTTAATAAAATGAGCAGCATCCAGCCACAGATATTGGACATAACAAAACTAGACTCTAAGAATAAAGACCAGCAGAAGCAGATCATAGGAAATAGTCTTGTAAAGATTTCAAATATTATAGTAACCAGAAAGATGATGTTTTCAAGTTGGATGATGAAGAATAAAGTCTAAAATTTATTTAAAAAAGAAAGATAATTTAAACAAATGCTTATCATGTTTAAAAAATAAAAATTGGCCGGGCACGGTTGGGAGGCCAAGACGGGCAGATCACGAGGTCAGGAGATCAAGACCATCCTGGCTAACACGGTGAAACCTCGTCTCTACTAAAAAAATACAAAAAACTAGCCAGGTGTGGTGATGGGCACCTGTAGTCCCAGCTACTTGGGAGGCTGAGGCAGGAGAATGGCGTAAACCCGGGAGGCGGAGCTTGCAGTGAGCTGAGATCCAGCCACTGCACTCCAGCCTGGGCGACAGAGCAAGACTCCATCTCAAAAAAAATAATAATAATAAAATAAATAAAAATTAACTTGAAGATAACTCCAGTAACAGGAACTATAGAAATAAGAGTGGATTTGAAGGTAATTAAGTTATTCTTCTGTAAAAAGACAAGAACTTGTAGAAATTAAAAAAAAAAATCAATGGATAAATTTAATAGCAGATTCGTCACAGTTAAAGAGAAAAGTCATTGAGTAGAAGATAAATCAAAAGATAATAATCAAGAGAACAGCACAGTGAGACAAAAAGATGGAAAATAGTAAGAAAATTTTAAACGTACACCAGAGAAAAGATTTTTTAGACTCGCCACTGACTTAACAACAATGGAAGCCAGAAGTCAGGGGAATGACTTCAATGTGCTGAAAAATAATAAATACCAAGCTGAAATGCTATACTTAGCAAAAATATTATTTACGAATGAAGACAAAATAGTGACATTTGCAGGCAATCAAATCTGAATGTTGTCCACTAAAAGACCCATATTAAAGGAAATTCAAAAGGATGAACTTCAGAGAGAAGGGAGATGATCCCAGGTGGAAAGTCTGAGGAGTTAAGAAGGAGGAACAAAGAAAGTGGCAAATCTAAATGAACACTATCTATCTACCTACCTACCTGCCTGCCTTCCTATCTGTCAATCAATCATCTATCTCCCTACCTGTCTGTCCATCCATCCATCCATCCATCCATCCATCCATCCATCCATCCATCCAACACACATCAAAAAAACACATATTGCGTATATAGTAGCTCCCCCTTGTGTGAAGTTTTGGTTTCTGTGGTTTTATCACCCATGATCAACTCAGTCCGAAAATAGGTGAGTTCAGTAAAGTAAGATATTTTGAGAGAGAGACCACATTCACATAACTTTTATTACAGTATATTGTTATCGTTGTTTTATTATTAGTTATTGTTGTTCATCTTTTACTGTGCCGAACTTAAACTTTATCATGGGTATGTATGTACAGTAAAAACACACAGTATGTACAGGGTTCAGCACTATCTATGGTCTCAGGCATCCACTGGGGGGTCTTGGAACACATCCCTCATGGATAAGGGTCATCTACTGTACATATTTATTAGTAATAATGTATTTTAATACTACAAGAGTGTGGAACATGGAAAATGAAGAAAAACTATTCTGAAGAGAACACAGGTACTGACTAACTTTGGACTTTGCTAATTTAAGACAGGCTGTAATTTCTAAGGTAATCTTCCTAAAGGACTATTAATAAGAATGTAAATTCCAACCTGGTAGAGAAGAAAAATTGAATGACAAGAAACAGTCAAAATCAAATTTTAAAAGGCCAAAAAAAAAAAAAGAAACAATGCAAGCTGGACAAACGGAAGGACCTCTTCATTCACTCACTTCCGTTTCCGTCAATTTCACCGTACACAGTTGCTCCTTCCATTGCTGGGTTTCTGAAACACTAATCCCTCTGGGAAATTTTCAAAAATTAGTGATATAGGAACCTTTGTGATAGGTGTGTATGTGTGAAAATTAGGAATATGTGTATATATTTTGGAGGGAAATGTAAGGGAGCTAATTCTGAGACGATGCAACAGGGACACTAGACCTACATCCTGCAGGCTACACTACTCTGTCCAGCTCTTCATTATTGACAATAACTTTAATAATTTTGAGACTCATAAAAAGACTCCACTTCTATACTATGGTAGAGCTTGGCCATTTGTATGATACAGAATGGTAAAGTATAGCTTTAAAAATGTTATAGCCTGGGCAACATAGAAAGATCCCATCTTTAAAAGAAAATAAAATAAAAAATAAATTTTTAAAGATAATGTTGCTGGGGAAAGACAATTAAATAAGGACTGCAGGAGGGCTGCTGACCATAATTAGAATGATGTGAGATGATACTTCTCAGGTGGACAAGGGGGCAGGACCATGGCAAAAAGAAAGGCAGCCAGCAAAGGCAATGCCTCAATGGCTCTCTTTTCTATCACCTCCTTAAGGGAGAGCTTTGGATAAAGAAGAGCAGTTTTCAAACTTGTAAAGGTCAAGTAAAACATTTTCTGTAGTAAATCACTTTAAGCCATTGCCTATTTAAGTAGCATTTCCTAAAGTCTCATAACTTCTTCTTCTTCTTCTTTTTTTTTTTTTGAGACAGGGTCTTATTCTATTACCCAGGCTAGAATGCAGTGATGTGATCACAGCTCACAGCAGTCTCAATCTCCTGGGCTCAGGAGATTCTCCCACCTCAGCCTCCCAAGTAGCTGGGACCACAAGTGCATGGCCATTATTCCTGGCTAATTTTTTTGATTTTTAGTAAGGACAGTTGTCTCTCCTATGTTGTCCAGGCTGGTCTTGAACTCTTGGGTTCAAGTGATCCTCTCACTTTAGCCTCCTAAACTGCTGGGATTACAGGTGTGAGCCACTGTGCCCAGCCTTATATAACATATTTCATATAATTACATATTGTAATTCTAAGCTGCATGAATTTCAAAGATGGGACTACTACAAAGAAATGCTGTGTTCCAGGTGCGGCCCTCCAGCTACTTAGTGGTAAGCCTCACTGAAGTTTGCTCTCCTGACATTAAGTCATCAAGTAATTGCTCCTCCAGGAGTTCTGAAAAGCAGCTATGTGCTGAAGATTTGTGGAGAATAAGGACTGACAGAAGATACGGTTTTCCTAACTACGGTCTCAAAAGCTAGAACTACACTAAAAATGTCATGTAGAGATAATAAAGTTGTATCTTTAAATGGCTGAGTCACTCTGTAAAACCTTGAGATTACACATTACTTGATCTGGTGTTTAAGGAAAATTTGCCACAGAACGGTACCTGCTGAGAGAACTCCATGGTTAATTCTCGGCATGCTTAAAGGGGCCAGTTCGATCCAAAGCTGCCTGTTAGGGTCATAGAGAGGGCACATGCATCGCATCGCTGCTGTGGGTTTCCGTGAACTAAGGAAGTAAATAATTGATCAGTAGTTAATGTGCTTCGTACAGTTCTTTTTATAAGTAACCATCACTAGTTTTAGTGCACTAAAGAATATTTAACATGGCTGGGCACGGTGGCTCAAGCCTGTAATCCCAGCACTTTGGGAGGCCGAGACGGGCGGATCACGAGGTCAGGAGATTGAGACCATCCTGGCTAACACGGTGAAACCCCGTCTCTACTAAAAAATACAAAAAAAACTAGCTGGGCGAGGTGGCAGGCGCCTGTAGTCCCAGCTACTCGGGAGGCTGAGGCAGGAGAATGGCGTAAACCCGGGAGGCGGAGCTTGCAGTGAGCCAAGATCCGGTCACTGCA
>NW_016809016.1:694913-746871 GCF_001698545.2 Rhinopithecus bieti
AAAAAAAAAAAAAAAAAAAAAGAATATTTAACACATTTAAAAAATCGAATATAATTATGCTTTGGATACTGAAAAACATTATGAATTCTTGTTTACATGGAACTACCTCTTCCCATACACCACTTTTCAAACAACTCCCACCTCATACTTACACCCTCTCTTCTCCACCAACAGTCACGATGCACTCGGAGTAGCCCCGGGGTTTGAAGTTGGCCAGCATCGCCTCTCCTTGCTGTGGCTGGCTGAGTGGTATATTGCTACACTCTTTGACAATTTCTCGTACTAATGGTTCATTCAGCATCTGTTCCCGTAAATAACTGGAGTCCAACCCTGAAACCCACAGAGCTGACATAACATCCTTCATGTGGACCTGCAGAAGAGGGAAGAAAGATGGGGCGAAAACAATGGAAAACACATCATTTTTAGAATCTACATTTTCCACCTCATGGAAAACAAACTGTTAACACTCAGGTTATTACCAGGCAAGTGAGACACATCGGTCCTGCTTGAACATCTTCTCCTGGCCCTGACTGTCTACTGCCCACAGTCTTGATAAGTAAAAGTTTAATTTTAAAAAATCATCAGTTTATTTGAGGTATCACTGTAAAGTTTCAAGCAGCTTCCTTCACACCTTAAAGAAGTCCCATTTCAATAGGAAAAGACAGGGATAAAACCAGCTATAATTTGCTTTCTTTCACACATTTGGATGTGCCATAAGTTAAATCATGTTTATACAAATATTATAAGCAGTAATAGCTCGATACAATGTGGTAAACTTAGATAACATGTCAACATTAATATTATAAGAAAAATATACAAAAGCCAAAGTTTAAAAAAATCCTGAGTACTATATAATCATTTCTGCAGTAATTACTGTTCAAAAATATCTAACACGACTAATATAAATTATATCCTCTTACTGCTCAATCACTAAATTTGAACCAACTGACTAAAGTACTTTACAAATGTAAAATAAAACTGTGAGTTTTAAAAATCAACTGTCTTTACAGCACGAAGTTTAAATTGACCAAAGGACAAAGAACTGCCTCATTTCCCCAGCAACCAGCCAACCTTAAGCATCTCCCTTGCTTCAAGGCAAGAAGAGGGCAGGATGGAAGCTGGCGAGGAGCAGCATGTCCCACTGTGGTCTTGGTGAGTAGGAGCACACTGGAAATTTTTCTAATTTTTCTACCTCCTTTACCAATTTCCCCAACTAACATGGAGAACAGAACACTACCTGTCCTTACCTGTCCCAATTAAAACTAATACTACAAATATAGTTTCTAAATATACACACTTCCGGGCTTACAGAATTAAAAAAATTATGTTAATCATCAAAACTTAATAGCCGAGTTTTAACTTACAAGAACAATTAACAGTACAATTATACATTTTGAGATCCATTCTCTTAACACCTAATATATTTCTTATTTTGAAAACACTAATTGCAGCTAGTGTCTTATTTATAACAATCAGACTTAAAGTCCTGGCTGGGCATGGTGGCTCACACTTGTAATCCCAGCACTTCGGGAAGCTGAGGTGGGAGGATTGCTTGAGCACAGGAGTTTGAGACCAGCCTGGGCAACACAGCGAGACCCTGTCTCTACAAATATCAAACAATTAGCTAGGCATGGTGGCACACACCTATGGTCCTAGCTACTCGGAGGCTGAGGTGGGAAGATCACTTCTGCCAGGAAGGTTGGGACTGCACTGAGCTATGATCGTGCCACTCTGGCTGCTGCACTTCAGCCTGGGAGAAAGACTGAGACTCTCTGCCCCCCAAAACCCTCAAGTCCTGTGATTTTGCTCCTTCCTCCAAGGTATTCACAATTTGGATCTAGAGGCTGATATTCTTTAAGACCCTCTTTCCAGGCTGTCACTCTCAGAACCTTCCCTCTCGAAACTGCACTGCCACACAAACTCCAGAGCTTGCCTGCTTTCTCCTGCGTGGTGTCAATCACACCTGAAGCTCCTCAGGCCCATGCCCCTCCACCCCTGCCAGCGCTCCACGTGCCACCCCCCTGCCTGCTGCAGGCACCTGAGGCCTGGCAGAGGTTAGCCTAGTGATGTAGTAGGTCAGGAAGCTGAGAGCCAGGGTGGGGATACTGCATTTCTATAATCTCCAGCTTGAGCTTGAAATGTATTTTCCCACTCAAAACAACATACAAAGGATATTACACTCTGTACAAGGGTTAATATTTTCACTGATCTATTGTGTGGCATGGGCTTTTACAGACTGGTCTCAAAAACCAACTGCTTTTAAGATATAGGAAAGCATGTTTTACAGGTATCTTTTAGATTGCTGCTTTGTGAGTCTTTCGCGTTGAAGAAGAAAATAAAACAACATAACTGTAATTAAAAGAAATAAAAAGGCAAATTTGACCATGGTATAAATGACAGGTACCTTTCTTATTTCTGTATCATGTGCTATCCAGCGAATTACTGCTTCAAAGACGTATCTTTCATTGCCAACGTTTAACTTCTCAAGAGAAATCACTTCTTTAAGCTTTTGAGGACTCAGTTCTAAGAATTCTTCCGTGCTGCTGACATCTCGGAAATGAGTCTCCAGGTATTCTGTGGCAAGGTAATGAACGTGATGGAGGCAGTAATGTAGTGCAAAGTCACGGATACCGATACAGTTCTCAGCAGCAATGCAGCCTTCCAAAAACTCACAGCACAGGGTTTTAAGGTCTGTCAATAGTAGCAGGTCTGCTGCCTGAACAACATCTTGGATTGTATCTTCATTTAGCCTGATCTAAAAAAGTAGAATAATTATCTTATATTTGAATGTGTACATTTAAAACCCAAACCACTAATCTATTAGTTTGGGCCACATGAAATTTCCATTTATTTTAGATCAAAGATAATCGAATACTGGCAATTTCATATGGTTTAACGCAGCATTTCTTTTTTTTTTTTTCCAAGAGTTGGAAGGCACCAACATAAGCAAATGTGTGCTTGGTTAACTTTCCCCAGCTCTGCCCTTACTGTACCAATGTCAACCACCAATAACCCTTCTAGGGTAAACCGTCCATATTGCTCACTTCTGTAATTCAGAGAAAAACCGTAATGACTCAAATGCTTGGAAAATGGAAAGTTCTACCTTCTATGGTAAAGTCAACATGATTAAGTACCAGCATCAGAACTGATGAAAATCTTGCCTCCCAACCTACGAGGTTCACCCTTCTGCTAAATGGCATGCTAACCTGAATGCTAACCCCTTGAAAGGAGAAAGGGTTGACAGTGTTTCAGAAGCCTCATTCCACATCCCAAAACACTGTACGCAGTGCAATTTGGTTCACAGATAGATACATTTAGGTCTCAAAACTACTTTTTGGAATAAATCCCTAATACAAGGGTGTTTTTAGTTTTTTTTCTTCTCATTATGAACATCTACTTTTCCTTAATTTTCTTCAATTTTCTGACTAACGCTTCTTTCTCCACCCACTTCACAGTGTTCCAAAGCATCAAGAAAGAAACAGTTCTCCAAAATATTGTCACAGTCCTAAGGGGACGACCCCAAAGCATGGGCACTTCACCCACATTCGCAAATGCAAGGGAGACTTCATGAAGAGTACTGCAAGAATCATTTTTATATTTTACACTTTTTGTACCACAGATTTTAAAAAAGGATAATTGCCAATCGTCTTAGAAACTGAACAACAAAAATGTGGAAAGTAGTAGGTTGAGTAAGCCACAAGTAGGGGAAAATGTTCCATTTATATGACATTACATTTAGCCACAAGACAGCAGGCAGCTGTAGACTCTTCAAATATAGGCACGTGAAAAAAAACACTGAATTGCATTTCAATAAAACAAAACTGCCAGTTCAGGAGTTTGTTATAATTTACATTGCAACTATCATTTTAAATTTAAATTGGAAACAAATCACAGAAGTCAATCCGTAAATAAGGTTTCAAGTTTCAAATCCAAGCCTGAACATGAATAGGCTCTTACTGGCTTATAACTCATTATACTAATAACTGCTGCTGGACCGACTTTACAAGTTGGACCAGAGGTTGGTCTTAGGCCTGGTTTTGTGATGCTACAGAGTATCTCCGGGCTGTCCCCAAATTAACTTAAATTCATTTACTTTTAACAATCATCCATGTACATACCCACCCCCCAGTGTTGAGAGAAGAGAGAAAGCATAAATCAAACCAAAAGCTTCAAAAAGGATGAGAATCACCGCATTTAACTCTGGACAGAATGAATATATTCAGACAAAGAAAGCAATACATTCAGAATACTTAGAAAATATGTAGGAGAAACAGCCCCTACAGAAAGGAAAACAAGAGGGATGAAGAAGGAATAAAGGAGAGAGTAGGGAACAAGATCTCAGAAAGAATAAAGATGAAATGCATTCTCACACAGCAAAGGTAAGATGCACTGACCTCTTCCTCCGGTTAAAAAAAACCCAAAAAACAAAAAACAAAAAAAATAACTAGCCCTGATTCACATGGAAGATTTTTCTTGAGTCCTCATGCTATGCTTGAAATCACATCATGGGGAATGGGTAGTCGGAGGAGGGCAAAGGAAAAGAAAGAAGTCTGATCGCTTATCATTTTCCTCCCTGGGTATCACAAAGCCTCCAGAAGTTCAAGTGGACATGGACAGGAAAGGGACATCAGGAAGAGAGACTGAGGGTGGGGCAGGGATGTGGGTACTCCTGAGGCAACAGGACCAGGGCATCGTGAATAAGCTGCTTGTCGTTTCTGCCAGTCCTTTCTCTGGGAGCGATCTACAAGGAACTCTCTATCTCTACCAAATAATCCACAACGCCCCAGGAAGTTCCTATTTCCATGCGATGGAGACAAAACAAGTTTTGTATCCCCAGTCGTGTGGATACAAAGCAAGATTGGATTTGGGATTCCAAAGCAAAAACCAAAAAGACAGCAGTCAAGGTCTTTAATATCTCATATGAGAAGGTGGAGCTCAGAATGGTAGCAACAAACTGGGATTTGGGTCTAAGATCTTACTTCGTCTGCTTCTCTAGGAGCAGAGCCATGGAAGAACACACGTGGGATGCCATTACCAGTAGGAGATGTCAGTCAATGCACACAGTGACAGAAGATGAAGATGACAGTGCTACTTTGTCATATAATGGATGAAAGGAGACCCTCACCCTGAGCTTGAGAAGCCTCTACTTTAGGTCTTCCTTCCTTTGTTTCTCATCATACCTGCCCACTGAAGATGTAATCCAGGATCTCTCTCATAACCATTACCGATATCCCTTCAAGTTCAATCTTATAAGTTGATCCATCATCTTTTGGAGGATTATAGTTTAACTTTGTCCTAAGAAAGGGAAAAAAATGTAAGATTTCTATGAAAGAACAGAAATAGCTATAAGTATTTATGTACTCAATACTCTATAACATATAAGATACTTATCAGTACATGCATCCCCACCTAGAAAATTTAGTTCATTAACTTTAGGTCTATGTATTTTTATAACTTTCAACTACAAAACATTGGTCCCAGGATCCCAAATGCTACTTCTTAAAAAACAAAAACAAAACAGATGAGCAAAGAACTAAGATCCACATGACCATGAATCTGTATTTCACCTTGGAAATCTCAGTCCCTTTAGGCTTATTTTCTAATAGACTGAATTACCTAATTAATCTTCAATAATGTAACAAGGACACCACAAACCTGCCATCCAAAACAAAAGCTAAGACCTTGTCAATAGCCCGCTTCTAACCAGATGGTCTTCCCCACCAATCCAGTCCTCTGCTTCCACCATCGGAAGTAACCATTATCCTAAATCCTATCCTCAATTTTTCCTTGCTTTATTACTGCATCCATGAAATAGATATTTTAAATTTTAAGGTGTTTCATAATTTATTAATCATCCATTTTTTATTGTTGTTTTAAAAAGATGACTTAAAGTTTACAGAGGTGTGCATATCACACTGGTTCTTTTGTTCTTTCTGCCGTGCAATACTCCACTTTCCTGTTAATCGGCATCTGGGGTTGTCTCCAGGTTTTTGATACTGTGAACCGTGATGCTTTGACTATTAATGCATATGACTCTTTTGTACTAGGATAAATACTTTTTTGTCTGGGTGCAGTGGCTCACGCCTCTAATCCCAGCACTTTGGGAGGCTGAGGTGGGTGGATCACTTGAGGCCAGGAGATCGAGGCCAGCCTGGCCAACATGGTGAAACCCCATCTCTACTAAAAATGCAAAAATCGACTGGGAGCAGTGGTGGTGCACGCCTGTAATCCCAGCTACTCAGGAGGCTGAGGCACGAGGATAGCTTGAACCTGGGAGCAGAGGTTGCAGTAAGCTGAGATAACGCTGCTGCACTCCAGCCTAGGTGACAAAGCAAGACTGCCTCAAAAAAAAAAAAAAAAAAAAAAAAAAAAAAAAATTTCCCTTGGGTCTACTCCGGGGAGTAGAATTATGCTAACTTATTCTCCATAGTAGGTGGCGCAGTTTACAGCCTCATATACTATGTATGTGTAAGAGCATCTGTTGATTCATAAACTCCACAACATTTGAGTCTGTCACACTTCTTAAGTTTTGTCAATTGAATAAGTGAAATATGGTATCTCACTGTGGTTGTCATCTGCATTCTCTTACTAGCCACGTGCTGAACATCTCTTTGTATGTTTGTGGCCACATGTTTCCCCTTCTGCAAAACATTTGCTCATGTCTCTTGTTCATTTTTCACTAACTGTCCTTCACATATTGAGGTGGAGGAGTTCTTTATGTATTTCTGATACTAATCATTTAACAGATGAACTTTTAAAAGGTGTCTTTTAAAAAACTTTTTTAAGAAGAGCCTTTTAAAATTTTTTTAAAAAAACTTTTTTTTTTTTTTTTTTTTTGAGACGGAGTCTCGTTCTGTGGCCCAGGCTGGAGTGCAGTGGCGCAATCTCGGCTCACTACAAGCTGCTGCCTCCCGGGTTCACACCATTCTCCGCTCAGCCTCCCCATAGCTGGGCTACAGGCGCCCACCCACCACGCCCGGCTAATCTTTTCGTATTTTAGTAGGAGACGGGGTTCACCCGTGTTAGCTGGATGGTCTCGATCTTCCTGACCTCGTGATCCGCCCACCTCGGCCTCCCAACAGTGAAAAAAAATTCTTTTTTTTTTTTTTTTTTTTTTTTTTTTTTTTGAGACGGAGTCTCGCTCTAGTCTCCCGGGCTGGAGTGGCAAGTGGCCGGATCTCAGCTCACTGCAAGCTCCGCCTCCCGGGTTTAACGCCATTCTCCTTGGCTCAGCCTCCGAGTAGCTGACTACAGGCCCCGCCACCTCGCCCGCTAGTTTTTTGTATTTTTTAGTAGAGACGGGGTTTCACGGGTTAGCCCCCCCAGGGGGGGGGATGTCGTCTTGATCTCCTGACCTCGTGATCCCCGTCTCGGCCTTCCCAAAGTGCTGGGATTACAGCTTGAGCCACCGCGCCGGCCAAAAAAAGACTCTTTAAACAAAGTGATAAAGAATTGAAGAACAATTTTTCAGTCAATGCTTTTTGTGTTTTAAGAACTTATACCCAGATATTTTTGATTTTTCTAAGAAAATTGAGGTTTTTAAAAAAAAATTCAAGTGAAATTTAAAAATAGCTTTGAAACATGCTGTTGGCATGAATTATAACTCTGTTAAACCTCAGGATTGACACTGGGTTACCTGTTACCTAATAACCATGTTTTCTAAGAAAAGAAAAGTACATCTTCAAAATACTGGTAATCCAAATAGTGAGTTACAGGGAGAACTTCTTAGAAACAAATATTTAGATTATTTGTATTCAGACTTCTATAATAAAGTCAATAAAGAATCAGACTTTTGGTAGACTGAATACAAAGAGAACAGGAAATAATATTAACAAAATTTCATTTTTTTGTTGTTTTTGAGACAGGGTCTCACTCTGTCACCCAGTCTGGAGTGCAGTGGCGCGATCATGGCTCACTGCAACCTCCTCTTCTCAGGTACAAGTGATTCTCCTGCCTCAGCCCCCCAAGTAGCTGGGACGACAGGCATCCACCACCACACCCAGCTAATTTTTGTACTTTTTGTAGAGGCAGCGTTTTGTCATCTTGCCCGGGCTAGTTTCGAACACCTAAACTGATCTGCCTACCTCAGCCTCCCAAAGTGCTGCGATTACAGGAATGAGCCACCGCACCCGGTCACTGAAATTTCATATGCTAGAAAACAGACAAGGGTAACTGACTTGGAGTATCTGAGGAAGCTTAATCCTAATTTAGCAGTAAGCAAAGCTGAGACTCAACCTAAATTGGACCAAAGACTCCCGAAAGGCTCCGGGAACTGGTAATACAGGGTAGGTGAGGACAGGGTTGGGGTGGGGCAGGGGGTGAAAGATAAGCTAAAAAGAGAACTATTAACAAAGTCTTAGGAAATAGCTGAATTTCCGGATTCTCCCTCCATGTGTATACGCTTCTTCCCTTCAGAGCTTAGTAAGACTCTCCCTAGCTCCAGTGGAAGACAAATGACTTATATTTGGAATAATATACAACTGAAGGTCTCTGGACAGCGGAGTACCAGGCACATTTGAGGGTAGGTGTATTGTAACTGAGAGTTAACAGAATGTTTACATACTGAATGCTGGACCATTAGTCTTTTTCTCCCAACTCTGCTCCTAAAATACTGAAAGCCAGAACATATCTTCCAAGCAAGAGACAAAGACTTCTGGAGGACTTGATCTGCCCAAGGATACAGACCCAAGGGCATGAACATCAATCTGCCCTAAGAAAATGACCCAGTTTGATCACACAACAGCGAAACCTGTGTTCAACAAGTCTAACCTACAGGGCTCTGGTACTTCTAAAACTTTCTCATGTCACATTACACACAGAAAACATATTATTACTCTGGGCTAAATAGAGGCGGCCTGTAGGCTCAGGGCTAGACAGGGCCCCCAGTCTCTGGATATGTCGCTCAGCTACTCTGAAGACTGACGCCATCAGTATCTTCACACACTTGCAACATATTTTTTTGGCACATTGGTTAAGAAACTGTTTTAGAGCACTGCTATTAAAATCGAGCAAAGAGGACTCACTAGATATTTAACAAAGATAAAAGACAGGACCAAAACTGATAAGAAAAAAAGTAACTTAAAGGAAGTAAGGATTGTGCTAAAATGAAAAGTTCAAGGAAAAAAGAAAAATTCATCTTAATCTTCCCAGAGGGAAAGACACGATATTGTGTACATAAAACAAGAGCAGGATGATATAAAAAGAAACATTCATAAGCCAGCAAAACATGTTAATGATTGCAAAAAAAGTTTGTTTTTTCTTTTAATGTAGGGTCAAGATAAAAAGTTGAAGAAATCTCCTAGAAAAGACAGCAAAAAGACAAAGGCAGAAAATACAAGAGATGGCTGAGCACATGGCTTATGCCTATAACCCCAGCGCTTTGGAAGGACTGCTTGAGCCCAGGTGTTCAAGACCAGACTGGGCAACACAGCAAGACCTCATCTCTATTTTTAAAAAATTTATTAAATAGTTTTTTAAAAAAGAAAATAGGAGAGGTAAGTTAAGAAAACTGGAAGATCAGTCCAGAAGATTCAACATCTGAAAAAAAGGAATGCCACCCCACCAAAAAAGGTAAGACTACTAAGGAAGTACTCTCAACAACAGATGAAAACATACCCACTCCAGAGCACATCATCATAACAATTCAGGACACTGGAAATAAAGAAAAAAGTCTTACAAGTTTTCAGAAAGAAAAATAGGCTATATGGAAAGGATCAAGAATCAGAATGGCTTCATACTTGTAAATGCAAGTTAAGTAACAAAAAATAAATCACTTTAAAATTCTGAAAGAAAATTATTTCAGACCTAGATTTTTATAACCAGCCAAACTATCAATCAAGTGGCAGGAGGGAACAAAGACGTTTTCAGCTATATGAAGTCACAAAACAATTTACTTCCCATGCAACCTTTCTCGGGATGGTGTTAGAAAATGTGCCCCAACAAAACAAAGGAATATATCAAGAAAGTGGAACATTCTGGATATTAACAAGAGGCAATCCAAACAGGAAGGAAGTGAAAGGAATGCAGAGTAATGGTGAAGGATGATCCTGGCATGACAGCTATGTACCAGCAGAAGGAAGCCAGTCCATTCTGGTGACAGAAGGCCCTTGTAGGTCTTTAACACAGAATATGTAATGTGTATGACAGTATAAGAGGATATTTAGACAACTTTCTCTCCTCCCTGTATTTGCTATCTACTATTCCTGCCCATACAGTTTCTAGTGAACTAATGATTTTCCTCAAAAGGTACTTCATTGCCACTGGCTGTCCTCTAGGTTTATCTATTTGCTGGATGCTTTTATTAAAAGTGAAGGAAAGAATCTGAGTCAATTCTCCATCAAGAGAGAAAACAGTGTAAGCGGTAAGAACAAAATACCGAAGTATCTGGCTTTGAAATGCATCATATAATCCTTTTGGTAGCAGACATGTCTTCACTTAGGATGTCAAGACTATTTGTATTGCTCAGTCACTGAACTGATTATCAACATATATAGCCTCCCAGCTCCAAATTCACCCTTTTTTGCTTGCTTTGGAAAAATGGATCTGATCCTTTTAAATCATTTTCCTTTGTCAAATGGCATGATGCTAAGCTTCAGTTAAAGCACTAGAGAGACACCGCAGGAAGTGAGAGTTTTGCTCGCTGGTTCCGGTGAAGAGAACTGCCTCCTGCCAGGCAGTCTTCTCTCCCAGCACCAGGCTCCCACAGTGCACAGCTGTAACCATACCCTGAAGTTTTCCCCAGAGTCTCCTTCAAGCACCTTCCCATGAATAGCTTTCTCAGGCATCTTAGAGCAGCAGTCCCCAACCTTTTTGGCACCAGGGACTGCTTTCATGGCAGACAATTTTTCCACAGACGGGAGTTGTGGGGATAGTTTCAGGGTGAAACTGTTCCATCTCAAATCATCAGGCATTAGGTTCTCAAAAGGAACGTGCAACCTAGATCCCTCACATGCCCAGTTCACAACAGGGTTCACGCTCCTATGAGAATCTAACGCCACCGCTGATCTGACAGGAGGCAGAGCTCAGGCGGCAAAGCTCGATCACATACCTCCCGCTGTGTGGCCCAGTCCTAAGGACATGGACTGGTGCCTTAGAAGACAGATTTCCAGCAAGTTCCACAGTGTGGCTTTTCTGCCATGCAGTGAGCCATGGGTGTGTCCTAGTAAGTCAGCTCTGGGGTAGCAGATGCTCCATATATCTATTCCTGTATTTTTTAGAGTTTTCTTTACTTCTTACTGGCCAATCCCTCATTACTCTAATCTCCTGTTGTAGTTAACTCTTTATATTAAATTTTCTTTGTTCAAACTGCTCTGTGGTTTCTCTCTCCTGACCAGACCCAGATGGACACCAACAGTCACTAACGAATTTAGAGGCGGTATCTCCAAAACATGTTTGGATAGAGGAGCTTCAGGCTGGAATTAGAGTTCTTATTTTAAAGTAACCCAGGTTCAAACAAGAGCTAGCTGTACTTGTTTGCGTCTGTGGCATTAGATTCTCATAGGAGCACAAACCCTATTGTGAACTCGGCACGTGAGGGATCTAGGTTGCACGTTCCTTGTGAGAATCCGATGCCCGACGATCTGAAGTGGAACAGTTATACCCTGAAACCATCCCCAGAACTCCTGTTGGTGGAAAACTTGCATGTGTCTTGCAGACGGTACTAGGATGGGGGGAAACTAGGCAATCAAGGAAAAGGTTACAAGAAGCCCCTTTTACTATTATTATTACACTTTAAGTTCTGGGTTACATGTGCAGAATGTGCAGTTTTATTACATAGGTATACACGTGCCATGGTGGTTTGCTGAACCTATTAACCCGTCATCTACATTAGATATTTCTCCTAATGTTATCCATCCCCTAGGCCCCCACCCTCAACAGGCCCTGGTGTGTGATGTTCCCCTCCCTATGTCCATGTGTTCTCATTGTTCAGCTCCCACTTATGAGTGAGAACATGTGTTGTTTGGTTTTCTGATCTTGTGATAGTTTGCTGAGAATGATGGTTTCCAGCTTCATCCATGTCCCTGCAAAAGACATAAACTCACCAATTTTTATGGCTGCATAGTATTCCATGGTGTATATGCGCCACATTTTCTTAGTCTATCACTGATGGACATTTGGTTGGTTCCAAGTCTTTGCTATTGTGAATACTGCCACACTAAACATACGTGTGTATGTGTCTTTATAGAATGATTTATAATCCTTCGTATACGCCCAGTAATGGGACTGCTGGGTCAAATGGGTATTTCTAGTTCTAGATCCTTGAGGAATGCCACCGCACACTGTCTTCCACAATGGATTGAACTAATTATACACTCCACCCAACAGTGTAAAAGATGTTCTACTTTTCACAACTATCTTCCAGCATCTGTTTGGTTTCACTGACTTTTTAATGATCGCAATTCAGTAACTGGTGTGCAGAATGGTATTCATGTGGGGTTCTGATGTTGCACTTCCTCTAATGACCAGTGACAATGGGCGTTTTTCGTATGTCTGCTGGCTGCGATAAATCTCTTCTTTTGAAAAGTGTCTGTTCATAACCTTTGCCCATTTTTTGATAGGGTTGTTTGCTTTTTTCTTGTAAATTTATTTAAGTTCTTTATAGATTCTGGATATTAGCCCTTTGTCAGATGGATAGATTGCAAAAATTTTCTCCCATTCTGTAGGTTGCCTGTTCACTCTGACGATAGTTTATTTTGCTGTGCAGAATTTCTTTAATTAGATCCCATTTGTCAATTTTGGCTTTTGTTGCCATTGCTTTTGGTGTTTTAGACATGAAGTCTTTGCCCATGTCTATGTCCTGAATGGTACTGCCCAGGTTTTCTTCTAGGATTTTTATGGTCCTAGGTCTTACGTTTAAGTCTTTGATCCATCTTGAGTTGATCTGTATATAAGATGTAAGGAGGTCCAGTTTCAGTTTTCTGCATATGGCTAGCCAGTTTTCCCAACACCACTTATTAAATAGGGAATCTTTTCCCCATTGCTTGTGTGTGTCAGGTTTGCCAAACATCAGATGGTGGTAGATGTGTGGTGTTATTTCTGAGGCCTACGTTCTGTTCCATTGGTCTATGTATGTTTGGTACCAGTACCATGCTGTTTTGGTTACTGTAGCCTTGTGGTAAAGTTTGAAGTCAGGTAGCCTGATGCCTCCTGACTTTGTTCTTTGTTCTTCTTGCCCAGGATTGTCTTGGCTATGTGGGCTCTTTTTTGGTTCCACATGAAGTTTAAAGTAGTTTTTTTCCAATTCTGCTAAGAAAGTCAATGGTAGCTTGATGGGGATGGCATTGAATCTATAAATTACTTTGGGCAGTAAGGCCATTTTCACAATATTGATTCTTCCTATCCATGAGCATGGGATGTTTTTCCATTGTTTGTGTCCTCCTTATTTCCTTGAGCAGTGGTTTGTAGCTCTCCTTGAAGACGTCCTTCACATCCCTTGTAAGTTGTATTCCTGTGTATTTTATTCTCTTAGTAGCAATTGTGAATGTGAATTCACTCATGATTTGGCTGTTTGTCTGTTATTGGAATACAGGAATGCTTGTGATTTTTGCACATTGATTTTGTATGCTGAGACTTTGCTGAAGTTGCTTATCAGCTTAAGGAGATTCTGGGCTGAGATGATGGGGTTTTCTACATATATAATCACGTCATCCGCAAACAGAGACAATTTGACTTCCTCTCTTTCTATCTGAATACCCTTTATTGTTTTCTCTTGCCTGATAGCCCTGGCCAGAACTTCCAATACTATGTTGAGTAGGAGTGGTGACAGGGGGCATCCTTGTCTTGTGCCAGTTTTCAAAGGGAATACTTCCAATTTTTGCCCATTCAGGATGATATTGGCTCTGGGTTTGTCATGAATAGGTCTTACTATGTTGAGATACATTCCATTGATACCTAGTTGATTGAAAGTTTTTATCATGAAAGCCTGCTGAACTTTGTCGAAGGCCTTTTCTGCATCTATTGAGATAATCGTGGTTTTTGTCACTGGTTCTGTTTATGTGATGGATTACATTTATTGATTTGCGTATGTTGAACCAGTCTTGCATCCCAGGGATGAAGCCAACTTGACTGTGGTGGATAAGCTTTTTGATGTGCTGTTGGATTTGGCTTGCCAGTATTTTATTGAGGATTTTTGCACTGATAAGGGTTTTCACATCAGGGATATTGGCCTAAAATTCTCTTTTTTTTTTGTTGTGTCTCTGCCAGGTTTTGCTATCAGGATGATGCTGGCTTCATAAAATGAGTTAGTGAGGATTCCTTCTTTTTCTATCGATGGGAATAGTTTCAGAAGGAATGGTGCCAGCTCCTCTTTGCAGAACTCGGCTGTGAATCCGTCTGGTCCTGGACTTTTTTTTGGTTGGTAGGCTATTAATTGTTGCCTCAATTTCAGAACCTGTTATTGGCCTATTCAGAGATTCAACTTCTCCCTGGTTTAGTTTTGGGAGGCTCTATGTGTCCAGGAATTTATCCATTTCTTCTAGATGTTCTAGTTTACTTGAATAGAGGTGTTTATAGTATTCTCTGATGGTAGTTTGTATTTCTGTGGAATCGGTGGTGATAACCCCTTTATCATTTTTTACTGCATCTATTTGATTCTTCTCTCTTTTCTTCTTTATTAGTCTTGCAAGCAGTCTATCAATTTTGTTGATCTTTTCAAAAAACCACTTCCTGGATTCACTGACTTTTTGAAGAGTTTTTTGTGTCTCTGTCTCCTCCAGTTCTGCTCCCATCTTACATTATTTCTTGTCTTCTGCTAGCTTTTAAATTTGTTTAATCTTGCTTCTCTAGTTCTTTTAATTGTGATGTTAGGGTGTCGATTTTAGATCTCTCCTGCTTTCTCTTGTAGGCATTTAGTGCTATAAATTTCCCTCTACACACTGCTTTAAATGTGTCCCAAAGATTCTGGTACATTGTGTGTTTTTTTTCTCATTGGTTTCAAAGAACATCTTTATTTCTGCCTTCATTTCGTTATTTACCCAGTAATCATTCAGGAGCAGGTTGTTCAGTTTCCATGTAGTTGTGCAATTTTAAGTAGGATTCTTAATCCTGAGTTCTAATTCGACTGCACTGTGGTCTGAGAGACAGTTTGTTGTAATTTCTGTTCTTTTACATTTGCTGAGAAGTGCTTTACTTCCAATTATGTGGTCAATTTTAGAATAAGTGCAATGTGGTGCTGAGAAGAATGTATATTCTGTTGATTTGGGGTGGAGAGGTCTGTAGATGTCTATTTGGTCCGCTTGGTCCAGAGCTGAGTTCAAGTCCTGTATATCCTTGTTAATTTCCTGTCTTGTTGATCTAATGTTGACAGTGGGGTGTTAAAGTCTCCCATTATTATTGTGTGGGAGTCTAACTCTCTTTGTAGGTCTCTAAGAACTTGCTTTATGAATCTGGGTGCTCCTGTATTGGGTGCATATATATTTAGGATAGTTAGCTCTTCTTGTTGAATTGATCCCTTTACCATTATGTAATGGCCTTCCTTGCCTCTTTTGATCTTTGTTGGTTTAAAGTCTGTTTTATCAGAGACCAGGATTGCAACCGCTGCTTTTTTTGCTTTCCATTTGCTTGGCAGATCTTCCTCCAACCCTTTACTTTGAGCCTACATGTGTCTTTGCACGTGAGATGGGTCTCCCAAATACAGCACACTGATGGGTCTTGAGTCTATCCAATTTGCCAATCTGTGTCTTTTAATCGGGGTATTTAGCCCATTTACATGCAAGGTTAATATTGTTATGTGTGAATTTGATCCTGCCATTATGATGCTAGCTGGTTATCTCGCCTGTTAATTGATGCAGTTTCTTCACAGCATCAATGGTCTTTACAATTTGGCATGTTTTTGCAGCGGCTGGTACCAGTTGTTCCTATCTATGTTTAGTGCTTCCTTCAGGAGCTCTTGTAAGGCAGGCCTGGTGGTGACAAAATCTCAGCATTTGTTTGTCTGTAAAGGATTTTATTTCTCCTTTACTTATGAAGCTTAGTTTGGCTGGATATGAAATTCTGGGTTGAAAATTCCTTTCTTTAAGAATGTTGAATATTGGCCCCCACTCTCTTCTGGCTTGTAGGGTTTCTGCAGAGAGATCCACTGTTAGTCTGATGGGTTCCCTTCATGGGTAACCCGACCTTTCTCTCTGGCTGCCCTTAATATTTTTTCCTTCATTTCAACCTTGGTGAATCTGACAATTATGGGTCTTGGGGTTGCTCTTCTCAAGGAGTATCTTTGTGGTGTTCACTGTGTTTCCTGAATTTGAATGTTGGCCTGCCTTGCTAGGTTGGGGAAGTTCTCCTGGATAATATCCTGAAAAGTGTTTTCTAACTTGGTTCCATTCTCCCCGTCACTTTCAGGTACACCAATCAAACACTGATTTGGTCTTTTCACATAGTCCCACATTTCTTGGAGTTTTTGTTCATTTCCTTTCACTTTTTTTCTCTAATCTTGTCTTCCTGCTTTATTTCATAATTTGATCTTCGATCACTGATATCCTTTCTTCCGCTTGATCAAATCAGCTACTGAAGCTTGTGTATGCTTCACGAAATTCTCATACTGTGGTTTTCAGCTCCATCAGGTCATTTAAGCTCTTCTCTACACTGGTCATTGTAGTTAGCCATTTGTCTAACCTCTTTTCAAGGTTTTTTGATTCCTTGTGATGGGTTAGAACATGCTTCGTTAGCTCGGAGAAGTTTGTTGTTACTGACCTTCTGAAGCCTACTTCCATCAACTCGTCAAACTCATTCTCTGTCCAGTTTGTTCCCTTGCTGGCGAGGAATTGGGTTCCAAAGAATTTTCAGTCTTTCTGCTCTGGTTTCTCCCCATCTTTGTGATTTTACCTACCTTTGGTCTTTGATGTTGGTGACCTACGAATGTGATTTTTGTTTGGATGTCCTTTTTGTTTATGTTGATGCTATTCCTTTCTGTTCATTAGTTTTCCTTCTAACAGAGAGGCCCCTCAGCTGCAGGTCTGTTGGAGTTTGCTGGAGTTCCACTCCAGACCCTGTTTGCCTGGGTATCACCAGTGGAGGCTGCAGAACAGCAAATATTGCTGTCTGATCCTTCCTCTGAAAGCTTCATCCCACAGTGGCACCTGCCTGTATGAGATGTCTGTCGGACAAGGAGCCCTTTTATTGTTTTCTATTTTATTTTTACTTTTGACTCATGTGACTAGATGGGTTTTATTATAATTTTTTTTTTAAAGATTATTCTACTGTCATATGTTTCCACAATGAAAGAGGATCATTTTTAAAGAGTACAGATTTTGGCTGGGCACAGTGGCTCATGCCTGTAATCCCGGCACTTTGTAAGGCTGAGGTGAGAGGACTGCTTGAGCCCAGGAGTTCAAGACCATTCTGGGCAACATAGTGAGACCTCAACTCTATTTAAAACAACAACAACAACAAAAAAAAAACAAACAAATATAAAGAATACAGGTTTTTCTCAGCAGGTGGCAGAGGATACACAATGGCTAACAGGACAGAAAAAGAGACTTTCTGAAATATAAGCATGGACCATTTCAGACTTCTATAAACTGTGATCCTTTCCAAAGCCCATGAAAAAATGAATTGCTGTACACTCAAAGTCTCCAAACATCTGAAGGTTAAATAACAAAACTTTAATTATGGTTTAAATTCAGATACTTACATCTGCCCCTGACACTTTCCCATCATCCTATCCTGTCCTTAACCTCCCTCAATACCATTTGTGCCTGCCCAATTCCTACCCGTCTTTGAAAGATTGGTTCTAATGCCAGCTGTTCTACAGGTTTTTCCTAGATCATTCCATCATGCCACAGGCTGCACCTCTGCCCTTACCTCTTTGCAGGTAAAAATAAATTCCTGTTATAAATTTCCCCAGCACTTTATCAGTAACTTTATTATGACATATTATGGGATATCAAGTTCTGGCCTACATTATGGTATTTCCGTATTTCCTTTACTAAACTCCAAGTTCCTTAAGACTGGAGCCCTCTTTATCACTGTATGCTTACAATCAGCCCAGCAGTTTACAAAGTGAAGATGATGTTCAATGATCACATGTACAATAAACTTGGAGCTGACAGTGGTCTTTAAACACTCAAGTCTTTAAATGTGAAGCGCTGCCACATATGACTTTTTCTGATGACCTCAGCTACAACAAAGCTGAACCAGACCAAAAATAAGGAAGAACTTTTAATAACTGTATCTGTACAACACTGAAAGGATTAAGGCCCAGTGCTTCTCAAACTTTGATGCTCATACAAATCAACTGGCAACTTGTCAAAACAAGGTTTTTCTGATTTAGAAGGTTGGCGATGTGGCCTGAGTGCCTGGCTTTGTAATGAGCTCTTGGGTGATGAGGATTCTGTCGGTTTTCAAACCACTCTTTGAGTAGCAAGGGGTTAATAGGTGCTTCTCCAATTATCTGTGCTATTTTTTTTTTATTTCCAATTAATCCCAGATGAATATTTTGTAAAACATAATGACTTAATTCCTAGATAAATAAAATTCAACAGACATAAATTACTCTGTCAGACTGCTAACAGAGTCTCTAAACTCTTGTTCTTCTATGACCATGGGCAGGTAACAATTTGCAGACCATCACCAGCCTGCACACGACATCTTAGTAGCATTAGGTTGGATGATCATCTATCTGTCTGCCAAGAATGAAGTGAAAGTTGGAAATCAGGGCCTCTAAAAGCCCTCCCTTCCAGTCTTGCATTTTAAGAGTCACTCAAACCTACTGGGAAGCAGTCTTGCTTCACAGCCTTCTGCCATTCACAGTCATTTCCCTCCCGCATTTCTGGGACAGTCACCATTCCTTTCTAATTTCGTAACTACACAAACTTGTTCTTATTCTCTCTTACTGTCTTCACTTTTCCCCCAACTCCCCAACTTAAATCTCTATATACCTTTTGTTTTATTCCATTCTGTTTTGCATTTCTTTCCTTCCATATACCTTCATTTCTTTCTTTCTTTTTTTTTTTTTTTTGAGACGGAGTCTCGCTCTGTCACCCGGGCTGGAGTGCAGTGGCCGGATCTCAGCTCACTGCAAGCTCCGCCTCCTGGGTTTAGGCCATTCTCCTGCCTCAGCCTCCCAAGTAGCTGGGACTACAGGCGCCCGCCACCTCGCCCAGCTAGTTTTTTGTATTTTTTAGTAGAGACGGGGTTTCACAGTGTTAGCCAGGATGGTCTCCATCTCCTGACCTCGTGATCCGCCCGTCTCGGCCTCCCAAAGTGCTGGGATTACAGGCTTGAGCCACCACGCCCGGCCTACCTTCATTTTTCTAATACCTACCAAAACATTTTCGCCTTAGATTTCCCTTTTTTATCTAGAATTTTCTCATCTTGCACTTTGTTTTTATCTCTGCCACATATAATTGAGAAGTCAATGAACTGTACTGGATGAGTAATGAATAATAATCATTTAAAAAGAGCTAAGCTAAAGGGTTAATAACTGATCATTTTTTCCTTGAGTGAGCCTACAGATCAACAGGCCTTTTCTATGTTCTTCATCCCCACCTCAGGAGGCTACAGGATCACACATGTAAATGTGTTGGAAGTCTTAATATTCTTTTATTATTACATGATGTCAATTTACAAACTCTCCTAGAAATTGCAGCAACCTTAAAATACCACCTTGACAATTTTACAACACTCTTAAAAAAATTAGAAACAATTGAGAGTATTATAAAAATGGATCTCAGGTGTTCAAATATAAATACCATGCATGACACATTATTCCCAGCTTTCTGTTTCTAGGGGAAAGACATTTCCCCTCTCTGCCCTGTTGCTCAACTGTAAACAGAAGAGATTAAGGTGATTTGCAATCTCTTCCATCCCTGAACATTTCTTGACTGAGCTGCTGAAACGAGCTATATAGAATTACTGCAGAGACTCAGCCCTGAGACCTACCCTAGTAAGTCCTCGAGGCTTAACTCTGGCCAAATCAATCAGTACTCGAGGATTTATAACATACTTCTTGCACATCATGTGGTCTAAGTTTATTTTTCTCCCAAGCACCCATCCTCTGGCCGAACTTTTTAAAAAATTTTTCTGTTCTATTACAGTAGAGCAGAAAATGAAACAATATACATTTTATTTTCTTGACAATATGGAAAAAAAGGACATAAGAAAAGTCACTGACCAGTAGCTAAAAAAGAAGTTGGTATGATTCAAAGTTTTACATCCATGAAAGGGGTCTACAACTTGTAAGTAACTAAAATTGAGCCAAAGTCATCCACTGGGTACATACAGTCCTCTTCTTACTTCCAAATTGCTGGAAAAGTTCAATGTGTCTAAACGCCACAACAAACCACCCAGGTAATGGGCCTGGTCATTGTCTTCTAAGAATCATTTTAGACGTGACTGAATGGGGTGTGACGTAACAGTGATAGAGAGTAAGTTTTCGTGACTTTTCTTCCCCTCTGATGTAAAAGCTTGTCTCCAATAGAAGCAACGAAACATATTTAAATAGAACACAAGAGAATGTAATGTTCAAGAAGTCAAGATTTGCAGAAATTTGGGGGTGATTCATGGGCATTACTCATAAAATTTCAAATGAATCATGTCATCATGTCACCTTGGATTGTGTAGCTACCAGGAACGGACTCTGAGATATTTGAAGAGGGGCCTGTGTAGCTTCTTCCTGTACCCACTAACGCCA
Source organism: Rhinopithecus bieti (assembly GCF_001698545.2). Classification (NCBI taxonomy): domain Eukaryota; kingdom Metazoa; phylum Chordata; class Mammalia; order Primates; family Cercopithecidae; genus Rhinopithecus; species Rhinopithecus bieti. Next base: position 715,540 of record NW_016809016.1, read on the forward strand.
AACTAATAATTCATATTCCCATGGGGAATTTGTTTCACAGATGCCTTCCAACTGCTTTTTTGTCTTCAGGAACTCCCGAAAATAGACCTTCAGGGAAGAGGATTTTTAGGGCAGTGAAACCACTCTGGGTGATACTGTAATAGTGGATCCGTGTCATGCACATTTGTCCAAACCCACAGAAGGCACACCACCAAGGGTGAACCCTGATGTCACTACAATCTTTGAGTGACAACGATGTGCCAATGTAGGTTCAGGAATTGTAACAAATGTGTACCACCCTTGTGTAGGATACTGATAATGGGGGAGGCTGTGCATGGGTAGGGATGGGGGTACATGGGATATATTTGTACCTTCCTCTCAGTTTTGCTGTGAACGTAGAGTTGCTCTGAAAAATAAAGCTTTTGGCATGGTGGCTCATACCTACCAATGCCAACACTTTTGGAGATCAAGGTGGGAGAATCGCTTGGGCCCAGGAGTTTGAGACCAGCCTGGACAACAGAGTGAGACCTCCTCTCTACAAATAAAATAAAATAAAATAAATTAGCCATTTGGGGTGGTGTGCACATCTGTAGTCCAAGCTACTTAGGAGGCTGAGGTAGGAGGATCACTTGAGCCCAGTAGGTCGACGCTGCAGTGAGCTGTGATCATACCACTGCACTTCAGCCTAGGCAACAGAGTGAGACCCTATCTCAAAATAAATAAATACATAAAAATAAAAAATAAAAGGATCTTTTTAGTATCCATTCAACTTAAACGGAATATCAATTTGCAGTTAATGTTTCCATTAACAGATGGCCTCGTCTCACAGAAGCCTTTACAGCCCACTTTTGTGGGTGGGAAAACATCAACCCCTCTATCTCACAGTTCCTGCCATCCAAGAATTCCATCTACATGGAAGAAGAGCATTTCCACAGATGTCTGAGACACAACCAGAGGTCTCAGAGGGAAACCCAAGGAAGCCCCTCATCAGGCAGTGGGGTATGGACTGGGTGTCAGGGGCCTAGAGGTGAGCTGCCCTCCGTACAGCTCCACGAGCTACGCAGGCTAATACCAAGGTGCTCTCCCCACTGGACAAAGCCACGTTAGTGGAGTGCTGAGGGGAGGAGAGAGCAACAACACACAGGATGGTCTTGGTGACCTGCCTGGGAACCGCCATCAGCCTCACACTGGAGCACTGAGAGCAAAGGGGATAAGGCAGGGGAAGGGGAGGAAATGCAGGAACCTGCAGGGGGCACCTCCTCTCACTGAGCTCAGAGCTGGACTCTTTACTATTTCTTTTCATTTCCCTCTATATTCATTTCTCTCTGCCACCAATTCTTTTTACCTAGATTATGGTTTTTACTCACCATAAACACTTTTTTCCTCATACAGATCTTAGAATGACTCATCATTTGAATGGACTTTTTTTTTTTTTTGAGACAGAGTCTCATTCTGTTGCCCAGGCTGGAGTGCAGTGGCGTGATCCTGGCTCACTGCAACCTCTGTCTCCCGGGTTCAAGCGATTCTCCTGCCTCAGCCTCATGAGTAGCTGGGATAGCAAGTGTGCACCACCACGCCCAGCTAATTTTTGTATTTTTAGTAGAGAGGGGGTTTCACCATGTTGGGCAGGCTGGTCTCGAACTCTTGACCTCAAGTGATCCGCCCACCTGGGTCTCCCAAAGGGCTGGGATTACAGAGGTGAACCACCATGCCTGGCCACGTATTTTTAGTAGACACAAGATTTCACCATGTTGTCCAGGCTGGTCTTGAACTCCTGACCTCAGGTGATCTGCCCGCCTCAGCCTCCGAAAGTGCTGGGATTACAGGCATGAGCCACCATGCCCGGCCATTTGAATGGATTTTAAGAGTAGTTCCCCAGTCTGCCTTCTCAGAATGTTCAGGAGAGCTTTATAAAAAAACAGATTCCTAGGTTCCAAACTAGGCCAATCAAATCCAGTCCAAGCACGTGCATGTTAAAAAAAGTTCCCAGCTTGTCCTGACCTCCTCCATGCCTAGAATGCCATCCCTCTACCCACCACCACCACCACCCCATAGTCACACAGTTTAATCCTTCCCTGGATCCAGGTCTCTGCTCCAATAATACCTCCAAAGAGCAGCCAAGGTATCCGCCATGTCTAAAACAACAAGCTTCCAACCCCCTTCCCGTGCTTTATTTTTCCATAGAATGTATCACCATCTAGTAAGACGCATTTGTTTAATGTCAATATCCATGAAAATAGGGACTTTGTTTTGTTTCCTGCTCTATCCCCATACCAAATAAAATGGTACTGAACGGGCACTTGATAAGTATGAATTGACTTGATAAATGAGCACAGAGCCAGGTTAGAGAACCAGTAGATTTTAATATCGCGATGTTGGTGACTATTCTCATGTGGTTCTGTAGTCAAACGGCCACACTGTTTAGAATGGCATCATGAACTGGCTGAGCGGTTGTGAGCTTTTCTGCACTCCATCCCGCTGGTTTGTCCTCAATGAGAAGGGGATTCTTTCTCTCCATATCAACCCAGGGTGTGCTGGACAGTCAGCAGTTCAATTCAATGCTCAAATGTTCCACTATCCACAGCTGTCTGAATGTCCCCAGTGCAATAATCTGAATGGGAACTGGACTCTAGGGCTGGCTATAGGAGGAGGCTTTCATTTGGGAATAAACCTAGTTGCACGCCATCTCAGCCCGCTTCTCTGCTCTCTACTCAACATCACACGTGCCCTGCCTGGGAAGATTCAGAGATGCAACGTAGTGAAAAGTCAGGAAAGGTTTCAGGAAAATCAAGGGTTTACTGTCCAGGTATCTTCATCCCACCAACCAACAACACAGCAACGAAGGTGACGGAGACCCACCTTCACAACACAGTAACGAAGGTGACGGAGACCCACCTTCACAACGGAGGTGCAGAGGCAACTCCCAGGAGGCCACAGCCACAGTCCTATCCTTCCCCGACAGCCTCCCTTCCCCCAACTATACAACATAGGCAGATCCACAGAAACCTTTTCCATTCTCCTCCTGATATCACATCATCCACTTTGAAGAGGAAATACAATGTAGCATTTTGTATTTAGCTTTGCTCTGCGTAACCATGTCCAGTTACATCTGTATCTGGAAGAAATATGAGAATAGCAATTATGTATCTTTGAGAGTCATGTGATTTGAAGAAAGGAGAAATTTATCTCAAGGAAGGTTATGTTTTCTGAAGAGAGAACATGGCAAGTGTTACTTACAAATGAAACGGGAAGACAGTGCAATGAAACTTCTGCAGAGTGTGCATGTGTTTGGGGGACAGGAAGCAGGGAAGACAGCAGTCACAGAGCACCCTGGGACTGTACACATGCACAACTATAAGTAACAACTGGACCAGGGAGGAACGCAGCCACCCCTAGAGGGAGAGCTACAAAGTGTAACCAAACCAGTGAAAACTGGATTGGTGGATAGGTGGTTTGTTTTGTGTAGCTAGCCTCCTCACTGCACCAGGTGAGATATTAGGTACTAAGTATGGATTCGGAAGTAAGATCTCAACTAGTTGGTAGTCTCCGCCCTTGAGGAGCTGACAAACTTTTACTTCTAACCATAGACTTAATGTCAACAAAATGAAATGCTATGAATCATTTCTGGTTTGGATTTTAATCCAGTCATGTAAGCCTCTAGCATTATGTTTCATGATATAAAGTATCCACTGTGTTCCGTAAATCCTTTACCCCCTAGGCTGCTCATAGCCTATTTCTCCCCAGTTGTCCCTAATTAGTAAACGGTACTATTTTCTACCCACCTGCTTAAGTCTAAAATTTCAGAGTCCACCTAATAAATACAGAAGGAATGACTGAGTTATAAAATAAAAGTGGAAACTAAAACTGGTGAATGCAGGTTGATGAAGAATGAGATATTTACATAATCTTGAAGTGTTGCTCCCACAAATTATTAATTATAAAAGAAAACAGATTAACCTAGTGGAGTCCTTTTTTTGGGGGGGGGGGGGGGGGGAATGGAGTCTTGCTCTGTTGCCCAGGCTGGAGTGGAGTGGAGTGGAGTGTGATCTCGGCTCACTGCAACCTCCACCTCTTAGGTTCAAGCGATTCTCCTACCTTAGCCTCCCAAGTAGCTGGGACTACAGGCGCGTGCCACCATGCTCGGCTTTTTTTTTTTTTTGTATTTTTGGTAGAGATGGGGTTTCACCATGTTAGCCAGGATGATCTCGATCTTCTGACCTTGTGATCCACCAGCCTCGGCCTCCCAAAGTGCTGGGATTACAGGAGTGAGCCACTGCGCTAGGCCCTAAACCTAGAGGATACCTCTTAAATCACGTGATCAAACTGAACAATACCCATGCTGGGACAAACATCACGGGTCTCCTGATATGATGCACCAAAGAGGACATGATATCACTTCCGTGGGGTTCTTGCCAAAAATGCACCCCTCCCACCCAACTTAATTGTAAGAAACCAAGCAAACCCAAGACAAGGGATATTCTATAAAATGACCAGTACCCACCAGAAGAGCCATGGTCATGAAAGACAAGGAAAGACTGAGGAACCTCCACAGATTGGAGACCAAGGAGACAAGGCAGTTGTAAGCACTGTGGAGCAGGCATGTGCAATGTACAAGGGAGGGCAGAATCAGCTCTCGGGAGAGTGGTCACAGGAGGCTTCACAGAGGTGGCACCCAACTCGGGTTGGCTGAGCACTTGCAGGCATACTTGGAGGGAGAGCAAGTACACCAAGGAAGGGGGACAGCAAAAGCATTAGAGTAAAAGACTACATTCCCAGGTGTGAAAGTTGATCATACAAACTGGGTCATGCTAGTCACACCCAATTAAATCTGAGTCAAGGACCAGGGTAAAAAGCACTTAGGGCACATAGCTCCTGCTCCAAGAACTAACTTTTCCACAAGACCAGCTGCTGAAACAGCCTGCTGCAACCCCACAGCCAGTCTGACCTGGTAGCTTGCTGAAACGACCTGCCACATCTCTGACTAGTTTATCCACCACTGTTGCTTGCCAGTTCCTGAAAGCTTCTCTAGAGTTCATGAGTTTTCTTTTTCTTTTGTCTTTTTTTTTTGAGACAGATTTTCACTCTTGTTGCCCAGACTGAAGTGCAATGGCATGATCTTGGCTCACAGCAACCTCCGCCTCCCAGGTTCAAGAGATTCTTCTGCCTCAGCCTTCCAAGTAGCTGAGATTACAGGCATGCGCCACCATGCCCGGCTAATTTTGCATTTTTAGTAGAGACAGATTCCTCCATGTTGGTCAGGCTGGTCTCAAAGTCCCGCCCTCAGGTGATCCACCCCCCTTGACCTCCCAAAGTGCTCGGATTACAGGCACGAGCTACCGCGCTCAGCCTTCCAAGAGTTTTCTTTCAGAGTATGTCCCAGTCTTCTCTTTGTTCTTCTGACACATTGAAGACCACCCAGTCTGGGCATATGTCCCAAAACGTAATTGTTGCTTCCCAAATAAACCGTTTTAAATTTAGAGATTTGCTCTATATTGTATACGACTTCAACAAAGGAATGAGAGAATGCAAGGAATTTGGCAAAGCTAGAGAGCGGAATGCAGCCATGTGTATGAGGAGACAGGGTGGGATGTGGGGAAGAGCCGTTCCTGAAGGACTTCCCACAAACAAACTTGGACTTCGCCTTGAGGGAAATGGAGCTGCTCCTTCAGAATTTGGCTTTCTTTTTTTCACCTATTGATTTTGAAACAATTTTAGATTAAAAAAAAACTTTTTAAAAATTGTACTGAGTTCCTTCGCACCCTACAATTATCCAAATTCAGAAATTAATATTGTTACAGAACTGCTAATTAAACTATATGCTTTATTCGAGTATCACCACTTTCTCCCCACCAGTGTCCTTTCTCTGTTCTGAGATCCAATCTAGTCCCAGCCTGCAGTTAGTTGTCACGTCTCTAATTGGTGACAGTTTGTCCTTCCTTCCTTGTCTTCATGACCTTAACCCTTTGATGTGCACTGGTCAATTACTTCGCATCTCATTCCTCAACTGGGATTTGTCTTTCTTCTTTTTTTGAGACATGGTCTCTGTTGCCCAGGGTAGAATGCAGTGATACGAGCACAGCTCACTGCAGCCTCAAACTTCCAGGCTCAAGTGATCCTCCTCCCTCAGCCTTCTGAGTGGCTGGGACTACAGGTATGCGCCACCATGCCTGACTAATTTTTAAAGTTTTTGTAAAGATGGGGTCTTGCTATGTAACCCAGGTTGGTCTAGACTCCTGGGCTTCAGCAACCCTCCTGCTTCAGCCTCATATACCTGCCAGGATTACAGACGTGAGCCACCATGCTTGTCCTGTTTAACTTCTCATAATTCCACTGAGGTTATGCGTTTTTAGCAGACACACTACAGAAATGACCCTGCGCCCTTGTCTGTACCATATCAGGGAGGGCACGATATTGCTGTGTCTTGTTACTAGTGATGCTGACGTTTGTCACTTGGTTAAGGCGGTGCCTGTCGGGTTCTCCACTGTTAAGTTATAATCTTTCCCTGTGTAAGGGGAAAATTATGTATTTGAGAATACATAAATATCTTTTTCTCCTCAAAATCTCACCCTTTTTGTAGCCATCAGTAGATCTTGTCCGCTATAATAACTGTGGCATTTCAATGATGATTTCTATCCTCTGTTCCTTCTACATATACACACTGAAATCCTTTTATAAGAAAGACCCATCTCCTCTCCTCCATTTATTAGTTTATTCATCCATTTATTCATTTATCCATGCACAGGCACATGGGTGTTTATCTTATTCTCTGGAGTAGAATGCAATGTTATATTGCTATTTATTTTCTTGCTCACATTGCTGAAGCGCTGGCCTCCGGGAGTCCCTTCCGGGTGGCTCCTGTGCCCTGCACAAAGCCTCTGTCTTCTGAGTTCCTCAGTGCTTTCTGGCACAAAATGCTCCAGCCTCTTTGCGTCTTTTTCCTGCCCCAGCACTGAATCAGCCACGTCTCTGGAGATTAGAGTTTTAAACATTATCCAATTATATTCTAGAAACACCACTCAGGCGGCAGCAGTGTGGAGACTGATGGGGGCTGAGCAGGGAGGCAGACAGACCAGTGAGAGGTCCTGCCACAAGTCAGAACTGATGGAAGCTGGCACTTGAGCATGGGCAGGGCCAGTGGCAATGGTGAAGAGGAGACAGATTCCCGAGATCTGAGAGGTAGAAACGAGAGGTATGGGCATCAATTAGATGCTGAGAGTGAGGGAGGTGGTGGTATCTCTGCTGCCTCCTAGATTTCTCCTGGGGAGTCTGGTAGTATATTAACCCACGAAGTCAATGGAGGACAGCCCACTGGCGGGGGAAGGGAGCTAGGCTGACTGGGTTTAAGGTGGCCATGTAGCGGGCTTGGTATGTAGCGGGTGTGGGGCTCAGGACAGAGGTCAAGGCAGTAGCATCTCTGGGGTAGATGAGATCACCATGGGAGAGTGCAGGGTGAGGATGGAATCTTATGCCTAATCAAGGAATAGGGACAGATGAGGAGGAGAGCTAGAAAAGCAAGCTGTGGGCAACATGGGACAAAAAGTGCCATAGAAGCCTTGGGAGACTGAGTATCAACAAAATGTATTAACAAAAAGATTTAACAGTGATAAATACAGCAGACAGGTCAAGATAAACACATTTTCACTTGATTTGGCAATTATACATTGCAATTTTTTAAAGAACAGTTTTAATGGAGTCGTAAGACATAAGCCTAACTGCAGACTGAACAAAAACCAGGAGCCAAGACTGTGCACAAGATAGAGATATTATTCTTTCAAGAAGCCTGGTTGCAAGGTCAGGGAAATTATGCACTTGTTAGAAGAGGATGCGGAGTCTGTTTGCTTTTTTTCTTTTTTTCCAATATAAGTAGAGAGTTTATTTGGCCACATTTGAGGGCTACAACCCAGGAACACCGATTCCAGTTGCCCTGAATGAATCTATGCTTCCTCTGTTTGCTTTTAACAGATGCGTTTGTTCAACATTTGCACATCTCCTACATGCCAGGCATTGGAAAAGATGAGCAGACTTTTCTGCTGGGGCAAAGAATCCAGAAGAGAAGGAAAAAACATAGAGGAGAAGGAAGAGAATAAACAACAGGAGAAAAAGGGTGGAGGAACAGGGGATGAGACAGTCAGGGAGGATAGGCCTTGACTATCAATCTTTGCTCTACAGAAGATTGGCATATAAATCATCATTAGGTCTAATTAGCATTTTAAACATGATCTTCAGAGTTACAAGATTTTATGCCCAGATTTTTAAAAATCTAATACTGTAGATGAAAGGGTGACAAATTACAACCTGCTGCCTGTTTAGCCATGGAGATAGAAATGGTTGTTATATTTTTAAAAGGCTGTTAAAACAAAAACAAAGAAGAATATGTGACCAAGACCACATGTGGCTTGCAAAGCACAAAATTATTTCTGACCCTTCAGAGAAAAGTCTGCTAATCCCTGCTCTGAATATTTTACAACAGCAAACACACAACATTTAAAAATCCAGTCTAACAGATTTGTGAAATAACAATTTTTGAGAAATCATTTCCAAAAGTGATGAAGTAATAGTGATAGATCTAAAAAACTGGTGACAGATCTAAAAAAAAACATAAGTAAGATACACACTGCTAGGGTCTTTATATGATAAGACAGTTTTCCTGGACAGTAACCCGGCTTCACGTAACAAACAACAAATCTGTTTCTATCTTCAGACCTGGGATATAGTCTCTAAGTAGGTTTACCTGTACTCACAAAAAATACAAAAAGAATCCAAACTCTTTTTCTGATTTGTTTATGGTGTCACCATTCAGAAGGAAAAAACCCTACAAATTAAATGGCAAACAGAATGACATTTCTGCAGCATATAATATGAAATAGTAATATGTCATAACAGTTATTAAAAATGACAACTATGGCCAGGCGCGGCGGCTCACGCCTGTCATCCCAGCACTGTGGGAGGCCGAGACGGGCGGATCACGAGGTCAGGAGATCGAGACCATCCTGGCTAACACGGTGAAACCCCGTCTCTACTAAAACTATAAAAAACTAGCCGGGCGACGTGGCAGCGCCTGTAGTCCCAGCTACCCGGGAGGCTGAGGCAGGAGAATGGCGTGAACCCGGGAGGCGGAGCTTGCAGTGAGCTGAGATCCGGCCACTGCACTCCAGCCTGGCGACAGAGCGAGACTCCGTCTCAAAAAAAAAAAAAAAAAAAAAAAAAAAATGACAACTATGGGCATTACATTCAGATACGAGAGAGATGTAAAATGAATTCCAGTAAAAAGATGAACCGTAAATAACATGTAAATATAGATTTCAACTACTTCCACTGTAACTATACATTAAGTACACTGTTCAGAAATTGAGGGCAACATAAATTAAGCTCCAACGTAACTTCCCATTTTTCTGTGTGTATAAAATAGATTTTAAAAATGTAAATCCAGTTCATGTAATTTTGAAAGTAAAGCAGTCAATAAAATTTTTCTCTTATAAGACAAGTTTTGAAAATGTATTTTAAAATTTTAAGAGTTCAAAGACGATTAAAACGATGATGTAGCAACTTGTGAAGCCAAGAAATTCTGCTTGAATGAAACAAGCCTGATTCCTTGTTCTGGTCACACCCTGACCTTTTGGAAAGGTACATAAAAGAAAGGCATTCATGCCACAACCTGTCACACAGTTCTAGATTTTCTACTTTGGTGTTCTATTTCAGAGGCTATTCAGAGGCTCTTTCTACCTAACCTTAAGACGCCATGCAAATGAGCATCTCAAGAACAAGTCCCTTCACTTTGGGGTACTCTCATAAGTCTCCCCTATCTAAATAAAATGGGCTCATCTGGTTTTTTTTTTTTTTTTTTGCCACAGTACACAAGCGGCACTTTAAATACCATAGGAGCTCCATATTTCAGAAGCGAGTTCACGTTTCTACTCACTTTCCATTTTCTCTTTCCCAATGTAGAGAGTTACAAGGAAGATAAAATGTTATGCCTTTTCAAAGAAAGTAGACCTCCTAAATAAATCCAAAAGGAAGGCAAGAATTCATGTGAATTTATCATTGTCTTTGTACTCGTCCTTTTTGTGTAGTTCAAACCGAGGCATTAAGTGAGTGTTTGTGTAGTTCAAACCGAGGCATTAAGTGAGTGTTAAGACACTGCCTCCTTTTCCCTTTTTTAGAAAGCAGATAGTGGGTGTAGGGGAAACAAAACTACAGCCCCAACACACCCCTCCAGTTCCCTTTAATAAAAGAGAGGCAGCTCCAGGATGAACTTCCCGTTAGCATCTTTAAGCTCCGTCTGAAAACCACCTTTTTGCATCTGGCGCCTCCTTAATTTATAATCCACTGCTATAAACTTCTCCAAACAACTTGAAGCTGAAAATGCCTTCCAAAATGTTGTCAAGGAAATGAATGCTTCTCAATTAATTCTTTAGTCATGTTGAGACAAAACGCTCTCTCATCGGAGCTACTCTTTCTGAATAAAGAATTCGGTCTCTTCTTCTCCCAGCTTTCTTGGCATCAGAAATTGAAATCGTGGGAGCTGACCATGCCATCTAAAACACTCCAAAATTAAGACTCTAAACTCTGTTGTAAAATGGTTTATTCTGTCCCTTTGCCCTACCCCACAAACGTATTCAGCTACATACTAAAATGTTACGGCAGAAAGTTCAACCTTACTTGGAAGTAGTATATTCAGCATCCTGAACTCTGACCTTTTACTTTCTCGGCAGGACAGTCATGCACCATGTAACAACGTTTCAGTCTGTGATGGATAGCATATACAACAGTGGACCCGTAAGATTATCGTACCGTATTTCTACTGTGGCTTTTCTATGTTTAGATACACAAAATATGCTTACTGCTGTGTTAAAACTGCCTACAGTGTTCAGTACAGTCACATGCTGTACAGGTCTGTGGCCTGGGAGCAACAGACTACACCAGATAGTCCAGGTGTGTAGTAGGCTATGCCCTCTAGGTTTGTACACTCTGTGATGTTCGAACAGTGACAAAATTGCCCCATGATGTATTTCTCAGAATGTATTGGTGCCATTAAGCAATGCTGACTGTACATACATATCACAGACAACTCAATTATCTTTTTTTTTTTTTTGAGACGGAGTTTCACTCTTGTTGCCCAGGCTAGAATGCAACAGTGCGATCTCGGCTCACTGCAACCTCCGCCTCCCGGGTTCAAACACTTCTCCTACCTCAGCCTCCCGAGTAGCTGGGATTACAGGCATGTGCCACCACGCCCGGCTAATTTCTTTTTTGTATTTTTAGTAGAGACGGTGTTTCTCCATGCTGGTCAGGCTGGTCTCGAAATCCCGACCTCAGTTGATCCGCCCGCCTCAGCCTCCCAAAGTGCTGGGATTATAGGCGTGAGCCACGGCACCCAGCCAACTCAATTATCTTACATATGAAAGTTCTACTTACGGATTGAGTGCCCCAGGCCCTGGACATAAAAGATGATGGGCTTGAAAATTACCCAGTCCATATGTCTACTGGTTTTCCACACTAAATGAAAGGCGATGATGCACGCCTTGCTGGAGGCACACAGCATGAACTAAAGGAGCCTGCTGGAGGGAGTGATTATTTGGCAGAGTTGGAAACATCTTATAGAGAAAGGGATAGTTGAACCGGGCCTTGAAGGATGAATATGAAATTATCTGCCAAGCAAGAGTAGGAAGTCAAGAAAGGCAGAGACAAGAAACACATGCAGAAAGCAAAACATATTCACAGACAGGTGAAGTACTCTGCAGAGCTGTCAAGGACTAGAAGAATATAATTAAGGTGTTTAAACAGCAATGTTAACTCAAATTCAACACATCTAAGACAGACTGGTATCTCTGCCACTTTCCCTAGGCAGCCAGGCTCAAAACCTGCTGTCTCTTCTTTTTTCTTCATTCTTAGTTCTCATGTTCAATTAGCAATCAGTTGATTTCCTCCCTAATTCTAAAGACCCACTGCCACCGTGGTGCCTAGGACACTGTCCCAGTGTGCTGCTCTCAATCGGTCTAGTAGCTCTATGTTCATCCCTTCCTGGTCCTGTAGATACACAGCAACTAAATACCTTCTTCAAGTAGGGCTTCAGCATAGTACTAGTCTTTCATAATTACCAACTGATGATAAAGTAAAAATCTAAACCAATAACCCGGCACGCTAGAATATGTCTTACCTTCCTCCCAGCCACTGTTTCTATTCACTACCCCGAACATGTGCCTGATGTGCCTGCATTTATCCTTTGTTCTGCCTCAATGGCCCTGCTGTCCCCTTTCACCCACCCTACTCCTACTCATCCTCTCCAAGGCTGTGTTCAAATACCATTTCCTCCATACGTGATCGCCCAAGTAGTTCTTCCCTTCACAATTCCTACATTTAGAAATATCTATATAATTAAAATAGCTTTTGTTCTACACTTTGCTTTTTCAAAACTATGCTGTAAAACTTGAGAGTAGACTCTGTATGTCACTAATCTTTCTAAACTGTCCAGACTTTACTGCCCACAGTAAGTGTGATGAACATCATCTGTTGGTGACGATGAAGAAGCCGACAGCATGCCTGGGAGCCATCCTTGGCTGTGAGCCATCCCTGGTCTGCCCTTTTCCTCATCAACATGTCCTGGTGCCAAATGTCTGTAATCCAGCTGCTGTGTCCACCTCCACTGCCAAACCCTGGCCCAGGCCATCCACTTTCCATTTGAACAACTGCAGTGCCTGCTGAAATGGCCACTGATTCCACTCTTGGCTTTTATAGAGCACACCCAGCAGCACTGCATTGGAGTGACTTTAAAACAATGTACAAACAAGATGCTATATTCCTCTTTTAAAATACATCACCACCCATCTATAGCCCCTGAGAAAAAGCCTAAATTCTCTATCAGACTCAACTATGCCATACATTGCATTTTTGTCCCTTTCTCACACCCCATCTCCTCCCCAGCCAGCCCCACATGGCAGCAGAAGTTTCATCTTCTTTGGAAGCAGTCTAAATGCCAGCTCTAACTCAGGGACCACAGGCCTTCCCAGCCTCTAATCTGTGTCAATGCCATCCCACCCTTTCCTCACCACTCCCAGGTATGTGATGTTCTGTTCCCAGAGAGGCCTGACCTGGTCCTGGTGCCACCCCTGGTCCTGGTGCCTCCCCCTGCTCTTCTCGTGCCTAGGCCTCCTCCTTCCTCAGATCTCAGCTTCAATGGCACCACCTTGGAGCAGGGATCCCATCACCCAGGCCACAGCAGCAGCCACACCCATCCTCTGTGGACTTCCTTCAGCGCACTCATATGACTTTGTAATTAGACCTCTTTACCACTCACCTTCCCAGGCAGCCCCCATGGATGCTGGCACCCCATCTAGAAAGGTCAATAAACAAACGAGCAAATTAGAGAGGCTTAGCCAAGAACTGATGTTCTCTACTTAAAGAAAGTCGTTTCTGTAAATGTGATTAATTGGGGTAACTACTATAATAGTAAATGGTCAAATCAGCCAATTAAATTCTTTTAGGGCAGACTATCAGAAGTGTCTACTCTGATAAACACAGCAAATCTATTCTCTGCTCATTCTTGAGATTCTGAAACTACCCATAACACAGGGATGGTCAAAAAAAAAATAAGTGAAATCAAACATAATCTTTAAATCTTTAGTTTTATGTTTATTTCCTTCTCCGGCCCCACAGAGATAGAAAAATTATTTAAATAGACTGACATAGGTCTCCACATACTGTGTTAGTTTTGATACTCTTTGTGGGAAATGACTGAATACATGCTCCAGTGGCAGGCAGTACAAGAGGATGGAATCCCGGAAGGCGCAATCCTCTGTAACTGACTGAAATGGAGGCTCCAGGAGGGCAGTGGCCTTGCCAGTTGGTTGCCGCCATCTTGCTAGTACACAGCCACTGCTGAGATGTCTCGAGTTATCTCCTCTGCACGTGTTGAACGGCTACACCTGTAATCAACTCCCTAAACAACACCCTAATTACATATAAGGCCCTTTTACTGTGAAGAAACAATGCACAGTGTATCTCAGTAACCTTCGACAATGCTAATTCGAACTGTAATCTACTGTTGGTAAACACATCCCCACAGCATATGGGTTAAGGCAGTGATGGCATTTCTTAAGGATGTCCCAAGACCTGTGATGACGGGGAATATTTTCATAACCCCTTTTCTAATCACTATGAAAGAAGCCTGTAAATAAAGGAAATGGTAACTTCTTTTGCTCATGCCTCCCACTCAGGGGTGATAAAATGAGATGTCCATTCCTTTCCTACCAACAGCAGGGGTTATAACTTTTAGGCGGGAAATAAAGTTGATAGCTGTGGTAGCACAAGACAGTAGCTGTTAAGGAGCTCAAGCAGGAGAACAAACCAACCCACCAAAAATCCCGAGAGAAGTCTCTCATCTGTTATAGTAAGTGTCAAATCCCTGCACCAACTTTCATGTAAGAAGAAGAGAAGCTAGAAGTTGTGGGAAACTATTCCCTTGACTAACCAAATGGAAGACTATATAATTAGCCAATGGGTCCTGCTGGCTTCCAGCTCCATCACTGAAGTATACCGGGGGCTGTGGTATGGGGAGGAGAATGGCAAACACGCGTATCAGGGGCCTTTCTAAGGATTTTCATTGTCCTTCAAAATCCCACTGTCCTTAAACTTCTGGCTTCATTTCTAGCGAATGTTCTCTGTGGGTTAGAAAAGACTCATATCAAACTCACAGCCTAAATGTGAGGTTTCAGTATGAAGTGTCTTACAATTCAGGGACTGATCAATATAAACAATTTAAGTAACAAAAGTGCAAATATTTTGAGCTCAGTAATACTAAACAATTTACTATTATTCAGAGGCGTAGGCAGTTGTTACTGATGAATGCTAATATGACCATAAAACTACGTTTCAAAATGTATGTACTCATATTAATACGTTACCATAAAAATCACAAGCATCAAATGGTCTTTAAAATTGTTCTTAAAAACAGAAACACTTTGTAGTTGAGAGAACCACAAAATATCTACGAGCAAAATATACATTTAAGTTTCTATAAAACTCAACTTCAAAAAAACCCCAAAGATATTTAATTGATCTATATTCCATTATTCAACAGTCAACTTTTAAAAACTAGTCCTCCCATCTTCCATTTATGATATGCATTGGCATATCTAGGGCTTTACTGGCAGAAAGCCCTCTAGGCTTTACTCTACTGAAATGGAGGGCAGTGGCCTTGCCAGTTGCTTGCCATCATCTTGCTAGTACCTACCCGCTGCTGAGATGTCTTATCTCCTGTGTATGTGGTGAACACCGGAGATAACTAAGAAAACATTTCGCCAATATCTTATTTTCCCTAAGAATCCCATTTTTCTAATTTATTTGAACAGAGGAAAAGTCCAAATCCCTTCACTATAATAGCAAACGGCAAAGCACTACGTATTTCTATTTCGCAGTATTTCTGTAACAATTTTATAAGAAATTAGGGCATTCACCATTTATTCCCAGAGAGAAATGGATGCAGCAAACATCTGACCATCATTCTATGGCTAAGTCACTCTTTGGCCCTAAGTACTTAGGAAGATGATTTAACTCTGCTCTTCCGAGCACCAGGATCAGGAACTCTGGCAGAGTGTCCGGGCATCTAGTTGGACATAGAATCTTTATCCTCCACAGAGCCAGAGCTGCCACCTTTACCTGAGCCTTTGATTTCCTTCCTTCTTTGGATTCATTGTGGCTTAGGAGGCAGAGAACCCACGGGAAGCACTCAAATGCAAGGTCGCAACCATAGTCTGCCACTTGTCACACCCCACACCCCCGCATCTCCACCCTTAACCCAGAATTCAAACTCACAAATCATTCATTTATATTACAGCTTTAGTACACAAAATGATAGTCTTGTATCTTTCAGAAGGATGATGCAACCCTGTGAAGAACTTACTGCATGGCACTCAGAGGCCAAAGGAACCCTTATTCGTCCTAATTATGTTTTCTTTACAAATTATAAATAGATTTTAAGTCCCACTTTGATATCATAAGAACTCATTAACACTTTAAACAATGGATAAGGCAGTTTTATAAACTGGATGCTTAGTCGGTATCATCCAAATATAAATCCTAAGGAACCAGAATTTCTATGTGGAAGAGCATTTTACTTCAATCCTAAATTATGTAACAAAAACTAATTTAAGAACATTGAAGGAGACGTCACAGGAGAAAATGCGAACTATAAGAAGAGGCAGAAGTAAAAACAGTATAGGTAAACGAGTGAGGACTTATCCACTAGAGAAATTAACCAGATAGGTTTTACTCCTATTACATTACTATTACTCACACTAACAATCCTCGGGGAAGTTCTTACGATAAATCTGAACACCCCACACTTCCCTTTATGCTAGAGTCATTAGTCTAACAAGAATTTTATTGATTTGTTTCATCATTTGAAACCTTCCAAAAACCTCCCAGAATTAGAACATCTACTGCTACCAATAGTGACAACCACTGTGTTATATAAAATAAACAAATACCTTTACACTGACATGAGTAATCTGTGTTAAACTGAAATTTACAAGTGCTTAGTTTCCTTAGAAGCCTGGATAAAATATGTCTTTGATCTTCTGAAACTGAACATAGTTATTATCACTTTTGAAAAACCCAGTAAGAACAGGGTTTAATCAAACAAGGTTGTGATTACAAAAAAGAAAAAAGGAAAAAAAGAAAAGGAAAATCACTGAGAACCATTCAACTATCAAGACCTTCTGGACAAATTTCATCTTCTGAACAGCTGTTAGGAATGCCTTATAGTAAGTAGATAAAAACAAAGTCTAGATTCCTTAAAAGAGACTCAGGCCCAGCTTATTTTCCATCACCATAAGAGTACAAGAAATAGGTAATGTCAATTTGATTTTAAGAAGGCTCAGGATTTGAAAAGAGACTCAGAAATTGGAGCTTCTAACCCCTGAGCACTAAGACACTTCACAGGTTACAATCACTATTCAAGATCTTATGACAATCATTCGGGAGCTGCTATGGAAGACTATCAACTCAAAGCACAAGTGGAGAAAAGATTATGAAAATATTGTAAAGTAAGCAAAACATTATTAACTGAGTATTACTGTGAAATCACTTTGCTTCACAGCCAGACTTTCATTACCAGGGAGCACTTAGTGGATGCTGCTGCCTCGGTAGTGTATTCTCAGCATTAACAGGGAAGCAGAGAATCTAATAAGAGGCTGTGCAGTTATTCATATAAATTAATCAAGAAAAGTAAACTGGGAATGAAAAGCAGGCTCTGCACACACCACATAGTACTCATGGACTTTAGTGCCCATGTGACATTAAACTACAGTGTATGTTTCAGATATTCAAAATAATAATAATGTCCATGTTACTATGAAACTTGGACCTCCTACAGAGATCATGTTAGTTTCCTTAAGTAGTTTCATCAGCATCATCTATGAGTCAAACTTCATATTTAAATGGCAAAACAGGCTCATCAATAATTAAGCCTTGGAACATACCCAGATTAACAGCATAACATAAATGCTTGTTGCGATACAACTCTACAGGCCTGGATTTATACAACGGAATACCCAATAAAGTTCTATATGACAGGGGAAGAGAAATGCTTTAACATTAACATAAAACAAAACTTTAAATGATACAATAAAGCTATAAAAACAGAAACAGGTCCTCCTCCTCACAACACATACACACGAGGCAAAACAAAAATAGCACAGAGCTACATAACTTAGACTTAAAGGGGATTTGCTGTCCATGTAGCCCAAACACCTCAATTCACAGATAAGGAAGCTAGAGCCCAGAAAAGTTGCTCACGATGACCTAGGCTGGATTTGAGGCCCAATGTCTCACTCTATCCTCACTAGACCTCAAAAAATAAGAGGGAGGAAAAAAAGCCATTTACATTCTTAGCTGACTCATCAAAGGATCTAAAATCTTAGGAATCTTTTCTCTTTTCTCTCCAGGAGTGAAAGCTAAACAAACTTTTGTTGCAATAGGTTTCAAGAAAACCCTAAATTTTACAAGTGAACACAGGACTGGGAACCTGTACAGAGCCACCACAATGTCATAGCAGTTCACTTTCAAATCCTTTTCACATACATTACTCCCCAAGAACCACAGCTCAGGAGAGAAATGGGTCTGAACTTTGCATCAGATCAATGGGACTGTGCCAGAATCGGAAGAGCCTCAGACATGAAGCAGAGCAAACTGTAATACTCAAAAGAAAAACAAATTTCCTGCAAGCCCCAGGGAGCTTTCCCCAGAAGGTCTCAGAGTTGCCGAGAAAGGAAAGATTCTGTGGGTGCTTATGACTACGAATTCAGTTTTGCCATTCTTATAAAGGTTGTTAGCTACTTTTTTTTTTTTTTTTTTTTAACTTAAGAGACAGGGTCTCGCTCTGTCGCCCAGACAGGCTGCAGTGCAGTGGTAGTCATAGCTCACTGCATCCTGGAACTCCTGGGGTCAAGGGATCCTCCTGCCTCAGCCTCCCAAAGTGCTGTAATTACAGCCATGAGCCACTGTGCCCAGCCTGTCGACTACTTTTGGTTTAGTTTCCCCAACAAACCAAAGAGAAAATCTCACCCAGGAACCAAAAGGAGGAAACGCTTTGGGAAAGGAGCATGTTGGGAAAGGGGCATGCATGCCATTTACTGAGTTGAGGGACCGCAGGAGGTCCTGCCTCCTTCCTGGAGCAGCTGCACCCTAGGGCTGCATGACACATGCTCTCTCTACATAACCTGGGAATGCCAGTCCTCTGTGAGCTGATCATGAAGGTGTGCTGCCAAAGTTGAGTTTTCTGGCTTTTTCCTTTTATATTTAAAATCTTTCTAATATGGTATGATTGTTAAGGGAGTCAGCAGGAAAAACAAAAGCTAAAAGATAAAGTAGAGTAAAGATAAGATAAAGTAGAGTAAAAGATTAAACCAGTAAGTCAAAAGACTTTTCCATACTAAGTAGACAGTATGCCAAACAAAGTTACTTTAATTCCCAGTGTGACAGAGTTGGACTGGCTCCCTTTGTTGGGCACATAGTAAGCAACAGATAATACTGCTCCTATTTTTTATGTATATGATTTATTACTGTAGACACTGGGTCTATGTTGCCCAGGCTAGTCTCGAACTCCTGGCCTCAAACGGTCCTCCCACCTCCACCTCTCACAATGCTAGGATTACAGGTGTGAGCTACCATGCCAGGTCATAACATTGCTTCTAAACCATAGAATCACACCAGCACTTATGTCAGTTACCAACACTAGGCCAAATACAGACATTAAACAAAACCAGAATTTTATTAAACTTCAGAGATCACTGAACTTCTGAACATCCAGTTCACAGATTAATGACATCACAGATCTAAATGCTTAAGTTTCAAAAGGGAAAGATAAGAAACATCAAGTTCTAGAATACATAAATACATTTTGTTTCAATATAATTCTCTAAAGGGCGGTTCAAACAAAACAAATACATTATAAAAGCCTAATATTACTGGTATTAAAATTACCAGTAAAAATAAAAAATTAAATTTATTTCTAGTCAGTAATACAGATTCGTCAAATTACTTTGAAACACCTTTGAAATTGATACTTTTTAAAAAATCCCAAGACATTCTAACACTTCAATAGCCAAATAAACTTTAAGCAATTAATCTGTCACTGATGAAACACGTATTGACTGACTCATGTTTACCTACAAAATGTAAAAAAAAAATCTGCCTTACCTTTAAAGATGGTTGAAAATGGAAACCAAAATGAGACAGTATGTAAAAGTGCTTGATAAGCATTTTAATTATAAGATATTGTAAGCCAGCTAACAGGGTTTACATAGAACAGTGAAATACAAGTGATGCTCTAACTTGGTAGGGTAAGAGTAGTTAGGAGGCTAGGTGCAATTAATTTGGAGTCTAATCCTAGTTCAACCATTAAGTACTAATAATCTCATAACACAAGTCACTAATGTCCACTGAGCCCCTATTTTCTTATGTAGAAAGTGAAAGAACTGGACTAGAGATATTTCCTAATTCAATGGGTACTACCTTTGAAAACCTGGGAACAGACCTATTATGTGTCAAAACACTAGTACATATTTCTTCACAGGTGGGTCAGTGATTAAATGAGAAAACTCATTTTTATCCCTCACTCATCAGATTAGTGAGCTGAAGCCTTGTCATCTAGCAGCAACTCACAGCTAATATGAGTAAAAGCTGGAAGCACAAAGCTAGTCTTCAAACTCTGAGCCCAGTGCGTTTCTCAATTAGGTATAACTCAGTGTCTACTATGAAAATGTAATGGAGTCAATTTTCTAACGTCCGAATTTGCTGTGGTAGAAAGAAAGGCAGTCATTCATTCAATACATTAACTGATAGGCACTGTTCTTTCTGGGTGCAAAGAGTAAAGCAGTGAATAAAAGAAAACACCGCCGGGTGCCATGGCTCACGCCTGTAATCCCAGCACTTTGGGAGGCCAAGGAGGGCGGATCACGAGGTCAGGAGTTCGAGACCAGCCTGACCAACATGGTAAAACCCCGTCTCTACTAAAAATACAAAAATTATCCGGGCGTGGTAGTGGGCGTTTACAATCCCAGCTACTCGGGAGGCTGAGGCAGGAGAATCGCTTGAAACTGGAAGGCGGAGGTTGCAGTGAGCCGAGATCACACCACTGCACTCCAGCCTGGGCGAAAGAGTGAAACGCCGTTTCAAAAAACAAAACACCACGACCTCACAGAGCTCACATTGTGGTTGGGAAAGACCACCAACGTAAATGTGTAAAATATGGGGTACATCATAGTGGTAAGTGCTATGGAGAAAAATGAACAAGGATAGCAAGCAAGGATAAGGCGATTTGCAATTTACTTCTTTTAAGCCAAACGGATGCCATTTAAATAACTATAACAATAACGCATCTAAAGTAGTTGTTTTCAGCATTTTCCCAAACAGGGAAGACTGGTCTGCTGACTCCAATTTGAGATTGGTTGCTCAAACCTCTGAACTGCCAGCTAGAAGCTGTCTGTCACATTAGCAATCCCAATTCTGTACTAATGATGATACCCCAGCCTCCACTCCCGCCCCCCCACCACTCCACACCCCCCACCGCCAAAGAACGCAAATGGATTTATAAAACAAATCCAGGAGAAACCAGAAGTTACAAGAGCACTTGAACTGCTTCTAAGTTAGCACAAATGTCTCCTCAATGCAAAGGTTAAAGTGCAGCGTTTGTGGTGGTTTTGCTGGGACAAAGCGCTAAGAATACACATCATTTTGCTTTTTCTGACCTGTCAATTGTAGTGATATTCTCTACCACTAGCCTATATTTAACCAGCTTACTGGGCAGTTTCTCCAGTTTTTAGCATTCCCCTCTTCCCTTTTATTAAAACAGCAACCTAGTTTGCATGAAGGTTGCTAAAAGAAAAGATAGCCTCCTGCAAGATCTGATATACTTGTATAAGCACTGTCTTATCAACCTTTTAATTAACCTGGTTAGTTGAGTTGGCAAATCAGGTTAAGCTTTGCTTTACTAAAGTATTAAAATGCCCTTAGTCGCAAGGCTCTCACGGTCCTCGGGTTGTAACAGCATCCTGAGAATTCGCCACAGTTTACTTCAACATGTAACTCTTCTTTTAAACAGTTACCCGAAAGGAGCGGAAAAGACACGTTTGGCAAGCAGAAGAATTTCGCCCGGGGGATCGGACTACCAACCCAAGGAGAACTTCGAGAGGGTTTACTCTGCCAGCACCCCGCGAGGCGCTGTCGGTCCGGCCTCCCAGCGGGCAGGGCGCTCCCGGCCGGGTTGGTGGCGCCGGCCCAGCCCCCGAGCGTGAATTCGGAGGCGACCGGCCGGCGAACTTCAGCTGGGACCCCGGGCCCGGCCAGGGCGAGGGGCCGACTCTTCCCCAGCGCGGCCTCGCCCAGCCCGCAGGTGCGGGTCCCGGCCGGCCCAGGACGGGGTCTGGGGGCTTCCGGGTCTCTGAGGCCGGGCGCCCGCCGCCGCAGTGGGAACCGGGAGGGACAGGGCGGGGGATCGCGCGTCGGCCCGGTCGGACAACTCCCGAGCGCGGGTCCCGTGGGGAGGCGCGGCCCGGAAGGCAGAGCCGCCCGTGGGACGCGGTCAGCGGGGCCGGTTCCGGCGCGTGCCGGCAGGACGCCCACGCCAACGGGACGCGGGGACCCCTGCGCGGGACAGGGACAGGGTCTGGGGGCCACGCCCGGCCGGGCCGCCCGCCTCGCTCCGGGCAGCAACGCCGCACCCGCCGCCCGCCGCGCCCCCTCCCCACCTGATGTAGGGGCTGCCGCCGCCAGGATGTTCTTCTGCACTGGATGCTCCTCCCCGTCGAGGACCAGGTGCGCGTCGCAGAAGCGGGACTCCTCGCGGAAAGAGCTGAGCGCTCGCAGCAGACGCGCGGCGTGCTGAGGGTCAGACACGGCACTGCCCTCAGCCATCGCGGCGCCCGCTCCTCTGCCTGCGGGTCCGGCTCCCGACACCGCCCGGCCGGACCCCTCCAGCCGCCGAGTCCCGCGCGCGCGCCCGCCCGGCCCGGCTCTCCGCGCTCTGAGCAGAAGCTGGAGCCCCTAGAACGCGCCTGTGCCATCCGCGGCGCGCTGGGCCGGCGCCTTTAAGAAGCCGCGTCATGAAGTCATTTTTCCGCGACGCCCCCGCACCGTCGCTCCCCGCCCTCTCGCCCGCCGCTGGAGGCAGCCAATCAGAAGCCTCCTTCCTCCGCCCGCGTGACCAGCTCCGCCTGGGTGCAGCGGAAGGCGTAGAGGGATGAGGTAGGTCCCTGCGGCGGTGGAGGGATGTGCGGGCGGGCTAGGATTCTGTGGTTGAGCCTGTGGCCTCTGGAGCCGCGAGTTTGAATCCTGGTTGCAGCTCTTCCACTTACTAGCTGTGTGGCCATGGATAAGGTGCCCATCCTCAGTTTCTCCGTCTGCAAAATGAAAACGACTTTTTAGTGTTGTTGTGGACCCATGAGATGACGCATGGAAGCAAGGGCGCAGTCGCTGTAGCTTTCTTTATTTAAGAGAGAAAAGGAGCTGCCCAGGTGAGAACACAAAGACCCGAGAAAACAGACCCAGAAAAGATGGTTTTTGGTTGCGGGCTAGGAAGGAGACGTGGCAGATGAAGCTGGAGAAGTCCGAAGGAGGCCTTAAGTTTTGCAGGGCCTCCTTGGTGTGGGAAGGAGGTTAGTTTCTGCAGGGGTGAAGAACCATGCAAGGGTATTTAGCAGAGGGTTTTGTGCAGATCACTCAGCTCCTGCGTGGAGAATAAGGCGGGGATGAATGTGCTAAAGGCGGATCGATGTTTAGGTATTGCAGGACTTGAGAGAAGGGAATGGGCACCTGGATGAAAGGGTGATGGGAGGTGGACAATGGTGAATTGTTTTAAAAGAAATTATGAGGGAGAGGGAGTTAAGGATAACTATTCTGGTTGAGTAACTGCATGCATGTTTGTACCTTTCAGGGAGAGCTAGGAAATGCTGAGGGGGTGGGCAGTAGAGAAGCAGATGTTTAGATTCAGACAGGCTCCCAACCCAGTGAAGATCAAAGCTGTGACAGGAAGGATCTCTGGGCCAGCTCAGCTGGCAGGCCAAGCCCCACGGTATCTGAAGTTTCCCTGGAGGCTGCTCAGGGCACATGGGAGTGTGGAATGTAGCTACCATTTTGTGCAAACGTTAGGTACTCCATAAGCCTCTAAAAACTTAGCAATTTTATGAGGACCCCGGACCAGAAGAATGTGGCCAGGATTCCAGTCAAGACAGGATAGGATTTTCACTGAAGCATCCCAGTCTTTTCCTTCAACCGAGAGGCTCCAGTAAAGTCTTGGGTATTTACCCTGAACCAGCCAAGGCTTTGGAGTCACTGGCAGGAATCTGGGTATCTGTTTTCAGAGCAGAAGAATAGGTGGGAAGGGGACGGCTGTGGAAGACACATGCATTTCCACTTCCTTCTGTAAATGCAGCTCAGTATTCCCAGGTGCAATGATGTTTAGGATTTGCTTCAAAACAAAACAAAGGGATGGGGAAGCAGATGGGAGTGTAGATGAGTCAAAAGTGGCCACAAGTTACTAATTGTTAAAGCCACGTAATGAGGATGTGGAGATTCGTCGTACTGTTTCTATATTTTGTGGATGTTGAAAATATTTTCTTTTCTTTTTTCTTTTCTTTTTTTTTTTGAGATGGAGTCTCGCTCTATTGCCCAGGCTAGAGTACAGTGGCGCAATCTCTGTTCACTGCAACCTTCGCCTCCCGGGTTCAAGTGATTCTCCTGCCTCAGCCTCCCAAGTAGCTGGGACTACAGGCGTGTGCCACGACGCCTGGCTAATTTTGTATTTTAGTAGAGATGGGTTTTACCATGTTGGCCAGGCTGGTCTTGAACTCCTGAGCTTGTGATCTGCTTGCCTCAGTCTTGGCCTCCCAAAGTGCTGGAATTACAGGTGTGAGCCACCACACCTGGCCAAAAAATATATTTAAAAAGCTAAGAAACACACAAGACAAGCAGCTTGGACTTATCTTCTCCATGATACCTGCCCAGGAATGTCAGCTGCGCTGGGAGTCCTGCAGTACCTCCCAAGGCAGCTGACATTCTTTTCTCCAAGCAGTTGCTGTATTTTGAACATTGCTCCAGCAAGAAACTTATTGTAATGGGTTTATTTATCCATGTCACCTGCTGTACTATGTTTATCGTAGCTCAGCATGATTTCCAGGTGCCAAGCACAGTACTTGGTGTGTAACAGTGCTAACTGAATGTTGGATGGATGGAGGGATTAAAAAAAAAAGAAAAACACCTAAATACCAGACACTTAATAAATGTTTCTTGGGAGGCCAAGGTGGGCAAATCACGAGGTCAGAAGTTCGAGACCAGCCTGGCTAACACAGAAAAACCTCATCTCTACTAAAAATACAAAATTAGCCAGGCGTGGTGGCGGGCACCTGTAATCCCAGCTGCTCAGGAGGCTGGGGCAGGAGAATCGCTTGAGCCCGGGAGGCAGAGGTTGCAGTGAGCTGATATCGTGCCATTGCACTCCAGCCTGGGAGACAGAGCAAGACTCTGTCTCAAAAACATAAAAAATAAAATAAACAAATGTTTTCTGAACTGTATTCTCTGTCGCTTCTTAGTTAATTTGTGTTTGCCATTTTAAGATAAAAAACCCAGGAGAGTTCTCTATACAATGTAGATATTTGATAAGTACTTATTAATTGCTTGGTGTGCTAGTCTATTCTTTAAATAACAGAGGTTCCAAAACAAAGAGCTCCAGTAGTAGGATCACAGTCAGGTAACCAATTATCAGAGTAGGAAGGTTGCCTTAGTTGAAGTAACTGGAGGTGAATGGGGATTTGTCAGGCAGGCTCTTCCAGGTAGGGGTGAACCTTCCCTGTTGTTTTGACAGAAGGAGGAAATGGAATGACCATCAAGAGAAAGGTAGTTGCTGGCTTGAAAGGATCATCTGTGCAACAGGCAGCTAATCAGGAGAAGACCTTATAAATACTTCTGATACCACCCACACTGTTCCTATTATTCCCCGCCACTCCATCGGCTTAGTGAACTCTTACTCATCCTTCAAAACCCAGCTTAAACATGACCTTCAGGAAATCTTCAGCTGGCTTCCCAGGACAGAGTGGGTCAGTTCTCTGCATGCTCCTGCTGCTGTGCTGTACTCACCACACTGTACTGTAATTTACTGGTTTATAAGTCAGTTCCGCTGCTGGGTCGTGAGCTCCTCCAAGGCAGGAGCTTTGCCATATCTACCTATGCTCCCAGGACTTACACAGTGCCTGATGTGTAGGAGGTAGCCCCTGAATGTTTAATATAATTAGAAGGAGCATATCAGGTAAATTAGCAAAGCAAACTATGGGATGCAGGATGTCAGACAATAGGGGTAGGTGGGCTTATGGGAGCTGAAGAGCACATGCTCCTCACCTCTAGTTGATTGCTCTGTGCGATAGGGGCCCAGTGGTGGTGGATCTAACAACTTTTTAAGAGATTCTGAAAATTCAGACTGACTTGTTGAATATTCCGGATTTTCAACATTAGCAACTAATTCCATTTGGGGAAAAAAATGTAGCATGGGTCTGCAGACAAGATCTGGCTATAATTCATGTTCAGAGGTAATCAGGAAACGATTAGTTGACTGAAAATGTAGTTGACAATCAGATGGATGCTAGGTTGCCAATAAAACGTGTTGAGTGGAATTCACATGCCCCAGAAAGCTCGTCCTGGTGCTGTGGGCAAGGAAGAGAGCCCAAGTGTGGGAAGAAGGATCCAGGAGGCAGAGCCTACTCTCCCAGTGCTGCCGGAGCCACTCTTGCTTGAGCTGAAGTACTGTGGACTCTTTTGCAGCCTTTCCTGGTATTGCTCAAACTGAGCCGCCCTTGATATTGTGCCTCTCAGAATGATGGATTAAATGTTATTGTTTCCTTACATTCCATAGGCATCAGATATCAATGCCTGTCATTGTGAAACACATTACAATGTAAGAGATTTGATATTGTCCTAACAGTGTTAGTCTCTGGTGGCTATACTGAGCTCTTCTGGTTTAGAGGTGAAACAACCCAGAGAAAGGATTTATTTATGTATTCGTTTTGGTCTGAAGACCAAAAAGGATGTTTACAAGATATTAACAGTAACAATTCATTCAACAGCTGTTTTTAAAGCACCTGCTATATGATAACTGCTACAGATACAGTGATGGTGAAAGCACAGTTAGCTCAGTGTTATTTTAGAAGCTTTTACTTTGTGCTTCCTTGATTTATATTTTCTGTACTGATCATGCATAATTTTTTACAATCATTAAAAGAACAAGAAAGCAATTTCTTTTTGCAAAAAAAGGAAAAGAAGAGCTTTCTTTTGCTTTGAAAAATGAGCCCTCAAGAGAGGAATCCACTTGGGGATTGGGCTTTTATTTTCTAAAAACTACCTAAAGAGTCCAGTAAGAGAAATAATGCAAAGAAAATATTAACACTTCGAAAATTCTTTAGCAAATATCAAGTCCAACTGATTCATCTTATTGAAGAGAAAACCAAAGTACAGATGAGCAAATGACTCAGTCTAGGTCATAGGTGTGACCCAGTCAGGACAGAACAGACTGAGGTCTAGATCTTCTGCTTTCCAGCCCTGTAAGCTTTTCCATTACACCAAGTTGACTTGTCATAAACATTCATTTGTTTGAGACAGTCTCTTCTGATTCATTTGAAAGTAGTCTTCAGACATTTTATTGGGTAAATCTTTCATTTGTCCAAATCTATATATAGCTCTTTCCAAAAAAAGTCTAGGCTCTTCCAAATTGCTGAGTCAGAGAACATCTCAGTATTTATAATGCTTGAGAGTTGGTTCTATATATTTACACAGTACTCAGAGAAGTATCTCAGAAACCAGTGAACTAATTAAATTGTAATGAAACTCCATGAAGGTAGTAACTGTTCCTATCCAAATTCATCGTGTACCCTACCCCAGCACCCAGTGCAGTGCCTGACACACAGTAGGTGCCCAATAAATATTTGCTGAAGGAATGAATTTTTTTTTTTTTTTTTTGAGACAGAGTCTCACTCTGTCGCCCAGGCTGGAGTGCAGTGGTCGGATCTCAGCTCACTGCAAACTCCGCCTCCTGGGTTTACGCCATTCTCCTGCCTCAGCCTCCCGAGTAGCTGGGACTACAGGCGCCCGCCACCTCGCCCAGCTAGTTTTTTGTATTTTTTTAGTAGAGACGGGGTTTCACCGTGTTTGCCAGGATGGTCTCGATCTCCTGACCTTGTGTTTCGCCCATCTCGGCCTCCCAAAGTGCTGGGATTACAGGCTTGAGCCACGGCACCCGGCCTGAAGGAATGAATTCTAATAGAATTGAGATTTTTTTGTGTACAAGGGATTATTTCACATGTTATTTTTCATATTTCCCCAATGAACTCAAAATGGAAATATTCACCAGCCTGCTTGACATTGCCATTTGAATAATAGAAACCTAGAATTTAACACCTCAGAAAGTAAGCTTCTACTTAAAAAAAAAAATTAGCTGGGTGTGGTGACATCTACCTGTAGTCCCAGCAGGATCAGTTGAACCCAAGAGGTCGAGGCTGCAGTGAGCCATGATCATGCCACCGCACTGCAGCCTGGGAGACAGAGTGAGGCCCTGTTTCAAAAAACAAACAAACAAAACCAAAAGCTCCTGATTTTACCCCTAAACCTAATCATTTTCCAAGTAAATGGCAGCACCATTCATTTACCTAGGGGCAGAAACTTCGGGTCATTCTTGACCTCTGTCTCTCATACTCTTCATCCACTTCTCCAGTGAATCCTGCAGCTCTTCCTGCAGACTACTTTTTTTTCTTTTTCTTTTTCTTTTTTTGAGATGGAGTCTTGCTCTGTCACCCAGACTGGAGTGTAGTGGCTTACTGCAACCTCCAACTCTGAGGTTCAAGTGATTCTCCTTCCTCAGGCTCCTGAGTAGCTGGGATTACAGGCGCCCGCCACCACACCCGGCTAATTTTTGTATTTTTAGTAGACATGGCATTTCACTATGTTGGTCAGGCTGGTCTCGAACTCCTGACCTCAGGTGATCCACCCACCTCGGCCTCCCAAAGTGCTGGGATTACAGGTGTGAGCCACCATGCCTGGCCCTGCAGACTAACTTCTGAATCCAGCCACTTCTCCCTACCTCCTCCAAGACCACTCTGATCCAGGTACCAGCTGTCCCACAACAGCCTCCTAACTGCTCCCCTTGCTTTTTCTCTTGCCCCTTTATGAACTGTTTCTCCTCCTAAGGTAATCAGATCAAGTCACTTCCCAGTTCAAAGCTCTCCCATGGCTTTCCTTCAAACTTAGGAAAAAAACCCAAAGCCCTTACGGTGGTCTAAAAAGCCCTGCGTGATCTGGCTCCCTCCATGGCCTCCTTTCTTGCCATTCTCCCTTCTGTGCACCAACCAAAATGGCATTCTTTGCTCTTTCTTGAACAAGCCAAGTGTATTCCCACCTCAGGGCTTTTGCACTGGCTAATTGCTCAGCCTGGAACTTTCTTTCCTCGGATTCTCATAGCTTGCTCTTTCATTCTTCTTAAATCAGAGCTGCCATGTCAGCTCCTCATAAAGGCTTTGGCTCACACTCCTGTATAAATGCCTCCCCTTAACCGGCCTAGTCTTTCTTCACTGCATGTAATCACTACCTAAAATTATATATGTTTCTTAGTGTATTATGTGTCTCCTCTGATTATAAGGTTTCATGAGGCCTGGCAAAGATTCTTATTTTATATATCAATGTATTCTTAACCTCTAAAGCAATGCCTGGCATATAGTATGTGCTCAATAAATATTTACTTATTGAATGAATGAATGTTTTCCTGGACCTTTTCATCTCTTGCTACCTAACCTGACATTGCCAACTTGGAGGAAGATGAATTATCAAGAGTGATTCAAAGGACTTGAAATAAAACTTGCAAAGCTTAGAAGTTCACAATATAGCAGCTCTGGGCATAGGTTGTCCCAATAACTGTTTTCAAGCTAGGTCCCGTGCAAGAACCTTTATTCTCCCCTGTCAAGGTACACCACTTTGCACTTTTCACCCTTTAAATTTAGTTTATGTATTGTATTTAGTTTATACACCTGAAAGCATATAAGAGGTGCTGGTCTTCTCCCTAGAATTCTAGCCAGGGTACTGCTGGGTGTACGATGAGCTGGATTATTCTGTAGAATTTACATTGCATAAGTAATTTGCCTGTGCCTTAGATCTGTTTAAATATCTGTGAAGTCATTTAAATTCATTTAACTCAAGGGATTTCCTAACAACCTCCCTCTTGGTCTGTTCTCCCAGACTTAGAAGTTGCTTCTTCAATTTCTCCCTCTGTAAAATTGGGGTAATCGTAGCAGTCCTCACAGAGCGGTTATGAGGCTTAAATGAGACGGCAGTGATGAAGTGCTGACAAGAAGATCCGGCCTGTAGCAGGTGTTCAGTGAATGCTAAGAGCTGTTACATGTATCATTACTGTCACCACCATCATGCCTGTTTTCAATGGCATCTTTGCCCAGCTCAAAAATGATTAGCTTCTAGTTGACTTTCAAGTCGAAATCTAGTCTCTTCACCTCCCAGTCAGGGCCCACCAGCGATACCGCCTCAAGTTCTGGTCGACAGTCTCACTGCTTGTTTTTCCCTAACATTAATGCTGGGTTTTTGTTGAAGTTCATCTGTTTTCTAACTCCAGCTGACATCTTCATTTTCTACTCCAGGGCTTTAAACGTCCCAGTCTACTGCTTTTATTGAAGTTCCTTGCCTTTATTTTTTTAATGTTTAAATCTATCCTTATGTTTTCTGAAATATGTCAGACCTCTTCTTTAACTAGTAAGTTTTGCAACCAATTAATATTTTAATACATTTAGCTTTTACAAATGTCTTCATTGAGGTATAACACACAGTAAGGTGCACTAATCTTAAGCGTATGGCTGAATGTATGTTTCTGTGTGAACACACATGTGAAATCCCCAGCCACATCAAAATATAGAACATTTCCAGCAACCCAGAGGCTCCCTCAGGCCCGTTTCCAATCAGTACTATCCAAAAGAAACTGGCCAGGCGTTGTGGCTCACGTCCGTAATCCCAGTATTTTGGGAGGCCGAGGCGGGCGGATCACGAGGTCAGGAGTTCGAGGCCAGCCTGGCCAACATTTTGAAACCCCATCTCTACTAAAATACAAAAAAAATTAGCCAGGCAGGGTGGAGGGTTCCTGTAATCCCAGCTACTTGGGAGGCTGAAGCAGGAGAATCACTTGAAACCAGAAACTGGAAGGCAGAGGTTTCAGTGAGCCGAGATCGCACCACTGCACTCCAGCCTGGGCAACAAGAGTGAAACTCCGTCTCAAAGGAAAAAAAAAAAGAAAAGAAATCGCTGTTATGGTTTCTATCACTATTGATTTGTTTTTCCTGTTCTTGAACTTTTGCATTTGGTTTCTTTCACTCAAATATGATGTCTTCAAAATTCTTTCGTTTCGTTGCTTATAGCATAATAGTTGGTTCTTTATTGCTGTTAGTATATCATTGTGTGACTACGCCACAATATATTTATCCATTTTCCTATTGATTCCTATTTCCTATCCTATAGATAATTATTTCCACTTCAGGGCTATTGTAATAAAGCTGTTATGAACATTAAAAAATATATGGTTGGGCTGGGCGCGGTGGCTCAAGCCTGTAATCCCAGCACTTTGGGAGGCCGAGACGGGTGGATCACGAGGTCAGGAGATCGAGACCATCCTGGCTAACACGGTGAAACCCCGTCTCTACTAAAAAATACAAAAAACTAGCTGGGCGAGATAGCGGGCACCTGTAGTCCCAGCTACTCGGGAGGCTGAGGCAGGAGAATGGCGCGAACCCGGGAGGCGGAGCTTGCAGTGAGCGGAGATCCGGCCACTGC